>NW_028317871.1:1202500-1525000 GCF_062004578.1 Staurois parvus | reverse complement strand
AGACTTGTGAAGCTGCTATCAAATAAGGGGTCCTATGTTAAAATGTAACGTGACCTGTTAAAATGTTTAAAAAGTTAAAATGTTGCTAAAAGTTTGATTGAAATAGCTTTTGATTTCAGTAAATATGCTGCAAAACACAACAAATGACAATTTTCAGTTCTATACAACCTATAAAGTGTTTTGAAACTTACTGTGCGTAATAATTTGGAACAGTGCATTGTAAGTTTTTTATGTTTAAAAAAAATACTGTTATTAGGTTTGTTCAATAAAATTTGAATTGTACTCTTAATAGTTGATAACATGAGAATTATGCTGTTATTTTTATAAATTATTTAGGTAAATGAGAAAAATATCATTTGCATAATAATTTGGAACAGGATGAAAGTATAGAAGCTCCCAGCCAGGGTCAACTAGTGGTAGATTGCCCGCACTCGCACTATAGGTTGCTGATCACCACCATTACTAATATAGGGTTTGTACAGATCAATATATTGATCATAAACACAACTACACTAGTGCCTCCTTAGTATAATGTTCCAAAAAATGCAGTGTTAGCAGGATCAGCCCGTCAGCACAAGCATTTAGCCGCTTCGCTGTTTTTCACAGAAGATTTATATCAATTGATTGTGGGCCAATAGCAATTTATACGAACAATACATGGCCGCCCACCCAAATTTAGCTCTTGCCAGACAATCTGCATGAAAACCTATCACGATTTGGACCTAACCCTAAACATGGGCATTACATAAAATTATGAATTACAGTCATATTGGTCCACAGACCCGATCCATAGTTTGAGTTATTATGACAAGTAACCTTTATCGTGTTGAAGAGGTCAGTGTGACCCAATTTTGTGCTGAGACAACTAGACAGGTATCTTCTCGCAATTTGGTCTTATGCCCGTAATTGAAAACCATTGCGAAAGATTAGCTATATAACATCCAACCATGTAATCATTTTTCGTCACATTGTTTTCTGCATGCCTTGTGACCCATTGTACATTGTAATTCTCCAGTAAACGTATATCAGACGAATGCAACAGAATTGGCGTTGATGTCCTTCGATCCAAAGGCGTACTTAACATTGGTGACCCCGGATCGTGTCTTCTTGACTGCATCTCCACCTCCAGCTCGCACCCCACAACAGGAGGGACAGCACAGATGCCTAAGGTGAGAAACGTTCTCATATTATTTATGGTCTTTGCTCTGAAGGAGTGAGGTGCCGGGTGGGGATTGCAGCTACAGAAGGTAACACGTTTCCATTGTATATTTACAAATGCATTCTGTTTGTGTATGATTACTGAGAATAGAATATTGTTGAGAGGAAAATCTGTACCGATCAAGACTACCAAGTATTCATTGTCCTTACTGTTTAGAATGACAATATAATTATATGTTTATAGTTAAGGGATGTGTCTAAGCAGGTACCACAATTTCTAATGAGTAAATAGAAGTTGTCTGAATGCAGAATTTTTTTTGTGTGTGATTTTTTGTGTAACCTGTGGTCCTAGGACAAGTGGTCCTCAGAGGATAGCCACAGTGAATATATGACCTGCTGTGTGTTCTTTGAGGTAGGAAGTGGAGTCAGAGGCTAGCCTATTGCCACTCAGAGAGGGGACACCCCTCTGAGCATAGAGCAGTGAGATAAGGGATATATCCAGCTGCTGGTACACAGCCGTTGAGTTAAAAATTGGAACTCTTTGTTCCGGAGTTACATATATTGTCATTTCTAAGCAGAATAACAAAAATCAAAAGGGAAAATGGGAAATAACCTAAATTAAAAAGTTTTACCTGTAATGAATAATTGTGGACTAACAAAAGAAAAAGCTATACATTTACTAATAATTGCAAAAGCTGCAGGGTTAATATTTTCTAAACTGCACCCAAGCACCCCCATTTTTAAAATGATGGTGAGTGGGGAACCAAGTGCCCTCTTACATCATCCTAAGTGGTGCAAAATAACCAGAAAAGAATATAAGTAAGACCCTACTAAGTGGTGGCCTTCCGAAGGGTCCTTACATATACCAATCATACATGCACTATTTAACTTACTTTTTAAAATGTTTGATTGTAGGGGAATTGAATGTTTAGCAGCAGGGGAGGAGGCATCTAGGAAAAATGAAAAACCCCTGGAACCCCCTCCTTATAAAATATGTTCTGAGAAAGCTGCGTTACAATTAGAGGAGGAAGAGGAGTTACCAAATAAATGGGTTTCCCCTTATGTTGTTCTGAGGAGACAGCTAGCTGCTGCCTCAGCAGAAGCATCAGCCCCAATATTAGATGAACCTATACAGGGGGAAATGCCAGGACCCTTTTGCATACCCAGCACCACCATAGTACAAGAGGATCGTCAAAGAATAGCCTATGGAACTCCACAGGGGGCAGTAAAGGCTAGACATGCAGCCGAACATAGGTATAGTACTGGAACAGTATTCCAAGATGATGAAGAAGTTTGGGCCTCCACTCCCGACGCCCAGAACCCTAGGTAAATTTATAAAAATAAAACAAAACGTCCTACCTCTCCAGCAGTCATTAGATCAAAAGCCAGGGAGCAAATGAAAAACGCACAGAGGCAGACAACATGCAAAAGGAACAGGGAGTATTATAGTTCCAAATGGTGGGGATCCCCCCCCTAGAGCAGATTCCATTAAGGGAGGTTGCTCTACCAGGGCCAGATGGGGAAGAATATAGAGCAAGGATTGGGAAGGTATATGTCCCTTGAAAGCCTCACGAAATTAGGGCAACTATTGCAGATTTGCCCAATATTCAAAAGTGCCCAAAGAAATGGCATAAAGGAATACTATGGCTACAAAAAACCCAACAAGCCACTTAAAGAGATATGTGGATACTGATTGACTGTGCAATGCCAGAGAAATATGTGGATGTTTGGAAAGTGTTTGCTAAGGCTAAAAAGGAGCACATGAACAAGGGATAATAAAAAGGGAAGAAAATGTCTATAAGGAAAAAATTGAAAGATTTAATGAAATTCTGAAGGGCTGGCTGTCTACGTTTGATAAGGGCCAGGATATGCGAATGTTGATAGAATGTAGTTCAGAAAAAAGGGTGAGGATGTTTTAGAATACTGGAGTAGATTTAAAGATGCAATTTCAAAAACATACTGATTGGATAGTTGATGATATTGATATGCAACAGCCTGAATTGGTGAATGTTCTGGTGGGTGGACTGCTGCCTGAAGTAAGGAAAGAAATTGAATTGCGTACAGTGGAGTGGTGGAAAAGAGCTGCTCCAGAGTTAGTTGAAATTGCTCAGCTTGCATATGAAGTTTTGCATAAGCGAAAAGAGAAAAAAAATAGAGAAAGGAAAAAAAATAAAATAATGAATGTTCGTGCACCAATAGTGAAAGAAAAAACTAATAGGAAACTGGAAACAATGAGTGTACCGGTATCCACTGTCCAGGTAACACCCCAGGGGGTGCCTATGGCAGAACCTCCATACCCACCTTCTGGAGTTGTATATATCTCCAATTATGGTTACACACAAAAAAAAAAGTAGATGCCACAAAGGTTCAGTGGGTAAAGACAAAGGTTTAGTATCTAGGTCATTGTATTTTACAAGGAATTAAACATCTCACTGATGAAAGAAAAAAGGTAATTGCTAAGCAACAAATGCCAAAAACTGAAAAAACTAAGATCATTCTTGGGGTTAGTGGGGTACTGTAGGCAGTTTTTGCTATCATTGGGCCCTTGCAGGATCTGTTGAAATGTCACACCAAGAGTAGCTACAGGTTTACAAGTAAAGAAATAACTCCAGCAGTGAGGAAGGCTTTCAAACAAATTAAAACCTCCTTACTAACAGTATCAGCTCTTGGGCTGCCAGACTATAGTAAACCCTATTATCTATTCTGTACAGAGGTAAATGGTCATGCAAATGGGGTGTTGACACAATATTTCTGTGACCGACATCGCCCAGTGGGTTACTATAGCTATCCTTAAGACAGTGTAGCTAAAGGACTCTCAGGCTGTTTGAAATTGGTAGTGGCTGTGGCCTTACTAGTGGAAAAGATGGCGGATGTCATCTTGGGGAATACTCTGAATTTGTTCACATTTTCTTTTACAAAGAATTTTATTGTAGAATAGAGAACATCAGAGAATCAGTCAAAAACAGATGCACTGACCGACAGGCATAAAACATACAAGATTTCTGGTGAATAATACAGAGTATGTACTGATGGGAAGACAAGAAAATAAACTTCATACACAAGTGCTGTATATAAAAAAGGAAAACAAAACAATAAGTTGCAAAAATGGTAGACATTTAGAGACCAATGACATAATAAACTAAAATAAAAAGTTGTCATTATATCTGCATACAGAAGGTGGGGAAGATAGAAAATGAAGCCTCACTGAATGCATATTGATACCCTATATTCTGGGCTCCTGATGGAGTCCGGCAAATGGATATAGTAGTGCTGGTACGATACTCAAGGCAGAAATCACAATCAGCACAAATATTGTAAAGACAGACTAAACAGAAGGAAAGAGAGGAATGAAGAAAAAGGAGACAAAAAAAACAAAGAAAAAGGGCTCCAGGGGGACTGCGACGGAAAAAAAAAAGAAAATAATATGTAAATCTTATAATTAGAGATGAGCGAATCGAACTTGGCGAAGTGGAATTCGTTTCGAATATTAGGAAAATTTCGATTCGCGACGAATCCGAAAATTAGCAGACTTCGGATGCGCGAATCGAAATTTTTCCTAAAATGGCGGCGACATGTGCGGCGACGGAGCGGGGATCTCTGGGAAGGCGTGCAGACAAGGCGCGCTGACCCATAATGCATTCATTCATGACATGTGATCGCATTAGCCAATCAGCAGCCAGCCAGCCAGCACTGTGTAATGGTGGAGCTATAAATTGCGGCCATCTTACAATTCTCCATTTGCCTCCGGTCATTCAACAGAGACAGACCTATCTGTATTAAGGACAGAGTTAGGGCCACAGATACTTTAGGGACACAGAATCGTTACTTAGGGAGACAGAATTGTTACTCAGGGACAGACACAGAATTGTTACTCAGGGACAGACACAGAATTTTTACTGAGGGACACAGAATTGTTACTGAGGGACAGACACAGAATTTTTACTGAGGGACACAGAATTGTTACTGAGGTACATAGAATTGTTACTGAGGGACACAGAATTCTTACTGAGGGACACAGAATTCTTACTGAGGGACACAGAATTATTACTGAGGGACACAGAATTGTTACTCAGGGGCAGACACAGAATTGTTACTCAGGGACAGACAGAGAATTGTTACTCAGGGACAGACACAGAATTGTTACTCAGGGACAGACACAGAATTGTTACTGAGGGACACAGAATTGTTACTGAGGTACATAGAATTGTTACTGAGGGACACAGAATTGTTACTGAGGGACACAGAATTGTTACTCAGGGACACAGAACTGTTACTCAGGGACACAGAATTGTTACTCAGGGACACAGAACTGTTACTCAGGGACACAGAATTGTTACTCAGGGACACAGAATTGTTACTGAGGGACACAGAATTGTTACTGAGGGACACAGAATTGTTACTGAGGGACACAGAATTGTTACTCAGGGACACAGAATTGTTACTCAGGGACAGACACAGAATTGTTACTGAGGGACACAGAATTGTTACTCAGGGACACAGAATTGTTACTGAGGGACACAGAATTGTTACTCAGGGACACAGAATCGTTACTCAGGGACACAGAATCGTTACTCAGGGACACAGAATTGTTACTCAGGGACACAGAATTGTTACTGAGGGACACAGAATAGTTACTGAGGGACACAGAATTGTTACTCAGGGACAGACACAGAATTGTTACTCAGGGACAGACACAGAATTGTTACTCAGGGACAGACACAGAATTGTTACTCAGGGAAAGACACATAATTGTTACTGAGGGACACAGAATTGATACTGAGGGACACAGAATTGTTACTCAGGGACACAGAATTGTTACTCAGGGACACAGAACTGTTACTCAGGGACACAGAATTGTTACTCAGGGACACAGAATTGTTACTCAGGGACAGACACAGAATTGTTACTCAGGGACACAGAATTGTTACTGAGGGACACAGAATTGTTACTGAGGGACACAGAATTGTTACTCAGGGACAGACATAGAATTGTTACTGAGGGACACAGAATCGTTACTGAGGGACACAGAATCGTTACTCAGGGACACAGAATCGTTACTCAGGGACACAGAATTGTTACTCAGGGACACAGAATTGTTACTGAGGGACACAGAATTGTTACTGAGGGACACAGAATTGTTACTCAGGGACAGACACAGAATTGTTACTCAGGGACAGACACAGAATTGTTACTCAGGGACAGACACAGAATTGTTACTCAGGGAAAGACACATAATTGTTACTGAGGGACACAGAATTGTTACTGAGGGACACAGAATTGTTACTCAGGGACACAGAATTGTTACTCAGGGACACAGAACTGTTACTCAGGGACACAGAATTGTTACTCAGGGACACAGAATTGTTACTCAGGGACAGACACAGAATTGTTACTCAGGGACACAGAATTGTTACTGAGGGACACAGAATTGTTACTGAGGGACACAGAATTGTTACTCAGGGACAGACATAGAATTGTTACTGAGGGACACAGAATCGTTACTGAGGGACACAGAATCGTTACTCAGGGACACAGAATCGTTACTCAGGGACACAGAATTGTTACTCAGGGACACAGAATTGTTACTCAGGGACACAGAATTGTTACTGAGTGACACAGAATTATTACTGAGGGACACAGAATTGTTACTCAGGGACAGACACAAAATTGTTACTCAGGGACAGACACAGAATTGTTACTCAGGGACAGACACAGAATTGTTACTCAGGGACAGACACAGAATTGTTACTCAGGGACAGACACAGAATTGTTACTCAGGGAAAGACACATAATTGTTACTGAGGGACACAGAATTGTTACTGAGGGACACAGAATTGTTACTCAGGGACACAGAATTGTTACTCAGGGACACAGAACTGTTACTCAGGGACACAGAATTGTTACTCAGGGACACAGAATTGTTACTCAGGGACAGACACAGAATTGTTACTGAGGGACACAGAATTGTTACTGAGGGACACAGAATTGTTACTGAGGGACACAGAATTGTTACTGAGGGACAGACACAGAATTGTTACTGAGGGACAGACACAGAATTGTTACTGAGGGACACAGAATTGTTACTGAGGGACACAGAATCGTTACTCATGGACACAGAATCGTTACTCAGGGACACAGAATTGTTACTGAGGGACACAGAATTGTTACTGAGGGACACAGAATTGTTACTGAGAGACACAAAATTGTTACTGAGAGACACAGAATTGTTACTGAGGGACACAGAATTGTTACTCAGGGACAGACACAGAATTGTTACTCAGGGACAGACACAGAATTGTTACTGAGGGACACAGAATTGTTACTGAGGGACACAGAATTGTTACTCAGGGACAGACACAGAATTGTTACTCAGGGACAGACACAGAATTGTTACTGAGGGACACAGAATTGTTACTGAGGGACACAGAATTGTTATTCAGGGACAGACACAGAATTGATACTCAGGGACAGACACAGAATTGTTACTCAGGGACAGACACAGAATTGTTACTCAGGGACACAGAATTGTTACTCAGGGACACAGAATTGTTACTCAGGGACACAGAATTGTTACTGAGGGACACAGAATTGTTACTGAGGGACACAGAATTGTTACTGAGGGACACAGAATTGTTACTCAGGGACACAGAATTGTTACTGAGGGACACAGAATTGTTACTGAGGGACACAGAATTGTTACTCAGGGACACAGAATCTTTGAATTAAAGAGTATGTCAGACAACATGCAGAGGAGTGTCAGAGGAGGCAACGTTTTAGGAGCGAGCAGACGTGGCAGCAGAGGAAGGGGTCGAGGCAGCACTAGTTGCAGCCAGAGGCCAGTGCTCCCGGTGTCATCCAGCGGTCGTGTCTCCACCGACAACCCTGCTGTCATCGATTGGTTGGCTCGGTCGTCTTCCTCTTCCCAGGTCACCTCTGACACCTACAGCCAACGGTCGGTGGGTACGTCAGACACAACCGTTAGTTGGCATGGCCCGGGAGCAAGCCCACTGAAATCACGTGTCCTCTACCTGCCCCTGTCCTTTGGTGTTCCCTCACCAAGCGAAGTATCGCATGCTGTGGGCTCAGCCCCACTGTACAGTGAGGAAGAGCTAACAGAGGGTGGTCAGGAACGGGGGGAGAAATCCGCCTCTTCAGCAGCCAGGCGAAGAAGTACTGGCGAGGAGAGTGGCTCGGTAGCCGGTCTAGAGACAGGTCTGTCTCCTGACCCACACGCAGCCGAGGGGGCTAGTAGTGAGGCGGAGACCCTAATTGATGATGATGAGGCTGATCGCACTTGGCAGCCTCGTCGTCATCAGGCTATTGCTTCCGCATCATCAGGAGAAGAGGGTGGCAGCTTGGCAGCGAGCAAAACAGTCGGTGGGTTGCCCAGGAGGCAGCAGGGTCGCAGCAGTGTCAGTGGAGGCAAACGGCCACGGAGTAGAGCACCAGCTCCACTGCAGCCTACCACCACGGCCAGTAGTGGTGCCGGTGTGCACGGAGGAAGTAGCAGTCAGCCAGTGAGGAGTAGCGGGGGCAAAGTTTCCTACTCGGCGGTGTTGCAATTTTTCGTCAAGCCGCCCGAGGAAGTAAACGTAGCCGTATGTCGACTATGTGGCCAGAAAGTCAAGCGTGGCCAGGGGGCCCATGTTGGGACTACAGTGTTGCGGCAGCATATGCAGCATCGCCATTTGGTGGCCTGGGAAAACCGTGATAAAGATACGGGGGTTCTGCCTGCCCCATTCCCCGCTACATCACCCTCTCCGTTACTTGCTCCGTCACCCGACGTCAATCGCCCTCTATCAGCCAGTCAAGGCTCCAACACCTCTGAATTGTGACACAGAATTGTTACTGAGGGACACAGAATTGTTACTGAGGGACACAGAATTGTTACTGAGGGACACAGAATTGTTACTCAGGGACACAGAATTGTTACTCAGGGACAGACACAGAATTGTTACTGAGGGACACAGAATTGTTACTCAGGGACACAGAATTGTTACTGAGGGACACAGAATTGTTACTCAGGGACACAGAATCGTTACTCAGGGACACAGAATCGTTACTCAGGGACACAGAATTGTTACTCAGGGACACAGAATTGTTACTGAGGGACACAGAATAGTTACTGAGGGACACAGAATTGTTACTCAGGGACAGACACAGAATTGTTACTCAGGGACAGACACAGAATTGTTACTCAGGGACAGACACAGAATTGTTACTCAGGGAAAGACACATAATTGTTACTGAGGGACACAGAATTGATACTGAGGGACACAGAATTGTTACTCAGGGACACAGAATTGTTACTCAGGGACACAGAACTGTTACTCAGGGACACAGAATTGTTACTCAGGGACACAGAATTGTTACTCAGGGACAGACACAGAATTGTTACTCAGGGACACAGAATTGTTACTGAGGGACACAGAATTGTTACTGAGGGACACAGAATTGTTACTCAGGGACAGACATAGAATTGTTACTGAGGGACACAGAATCGTTACTGAGGGACACAGAATCGTTACTCAGGGACACAGAATCGTTACTCAGGGACACAGAATTGTTACTCAGGGACACAGAATTGTTACTGAGGGACACAGAATTGTTACTGAGGGACACAGAATTGTTACTCAGGGACAGACACAGAATTGTTACTCAGGGACAGACACAGAATTGTTACTCAGGGACAGACACAGAATTGTTACTCAGGGAAAGACACATAATTGTTACTGAGGGACACAGAATTGTTACTGAGGGACACAGAATTGTTACTCAGGGACACAGAATTGTTACTCAGGGACACAGAACTGTTACTCAGGGACACAGAATTGTTACTCAGGGACACAGAATTGTTACTCAGGGACAGACACAGAATTGTTACTCAGGGACACAGAATTGTTACTGAGGGACACAGAATTGTTACTGAGGGACACAGAATTGTTACTCAGGGACAGACATAGAATTGTTACTGAGGGACACAGAATCGTTACTGAGGGACACAGAATCGTTACTCAGGGACACAGAATCGTTACTCAGGGACACAGAATTGTTACTCAGGGACACAGAATTGTTACTCAGGGACACAGAATTGTTACTGAGTGACACAGAATTATTACTGAGGGACACAGAATTGTTACTCAGGGACAGACACAAAATTGTTACTCAGGGACAGACACAGAATTGTTACTCAGGGACAGACACAGAATTGTTACTCAGGGACAGACACAGAATTGTTACTCAGGGAAAGACACATAATTGTTACTGAGGGACACAGAATTGTTACTGAGGGACACAGAATTGTTACTCAGGGACACAGAATTGTTACTCAGGGACACAGAACTGTTACTCAGGGACACAGAATTGTTACTCAGGGACACAGAATTGTTACTCAGGGACAGACACAGAATTGTTACTGAGGGACACAGAATTGTTACTGAGGGACACAGAATTGTTACTGAGGGACACAGAATTGTTACTGAGGGACAGACACAGAATTGTTACTGAGGGACAGACACAGAATTGTTACTGAGGGACACAGAATTGTTACTGAGGGACACAGAATCGTTACTCATGGACACAGAATCGTTACTCAGGGACACAGAATTGTTACTGAGGGACACAGAATTGTTACTGAGGGACACAGAATTGTTACTGAGAGACACAGAATTGTTACTGAGGGACACAGAATTGTTACTCAGGGACAGACACAGAATTGTTACTCAGGGACAGACACAGAATTGTTACTGAGGGACACAGAATTGTTACTGAGGGACACAGAATTGTTACTCAGGGACAGACACAGAATTGTTACTCAGGGACAGACACAGAATTGTTACTGAGGGACACAGAATTGTTACTGAGGGACACAGAATTGTTATTCAGGGACAGACACAGAATTGATACTCAGGGACAGACACAGAATTGTTACTCAGGGACAGACACAGAATTGTTACTCAGGGACACAGAATTGTTACTCAGGGACACAGAATTGTTACTCAGGGACACAGAATTGTTACTGAGGGACACAGAATTGTTACTGAGGGACACAGAATTGTTACTGAGGGACACAGAATTGTTACTGAGGGACACAGAATTGTTACTCAGGGACACAGAATTGTTACTCAGGGACACAGAATTGTTACTGAGGGACACAGAATTGTTACTGAGGGACACAGAATTGTTACTCAGGGACACAGAATCTTTGAATTAAAGAGTATGTCAGACAACATGCAGAGGAGTGTCAGAGGAGGCAACGTTTTAGGAGCGAGCAGACGTGGCAGCAGAGGAAGGGGTCGAGGCAGCACTAGTTGCAGCCAGAGGCCAGTGCTCCCGGTGTCATCCAGCGGTCGTGTCTCCACCGACAACCCTGCTGTCATCGATTGGTTGGCTCGGTCGTCTTCCTCTTCCCAGGTCACCTCTGACACCTACAGCCAACGGTCGGTGGGTACGTCAGACACAACCGTTAGTTGGCATGGCCCGGGAGCAAGCCCACTGAAATCACGTGTCCTCTACCTGCCCCTGTCCTTTGGTGTTCCCTCACCAAGCGAAGTATCGCATGCTGTGGGCTCAGCCCCACTGTACAGTGAGGAAGAGCTAACAGAGGGTGGTCAGGAACGGGGGGAGAAATCCGCCTCTTCAGCAGCCAGGCGAAGAAGTACTGGCGAGGAGAGTGGCTCGGTAGCCGGTCTAGAGACAGGTCTGTCTCCTGACCCACACGCAGCCGAGGGGGCTAGTAGTGAGGCGGAGACCCTAATTGATGATGATGAGGCTGATCGCACTTGGCAGCCTCGTCGTCATCAGGCTATTGCTTCCGCATCATCAGGAGAAGAGGGTGGCAGCTTGGCAGCGAGCAAAACAGTCGGTGGGTTGCCCAGGAGGCAGCAGGGTCGCAGCAGTGTCAGTGGAGGCAAACGGCCACGGAGTAGAGCACCAGCTCCACTGCAGCCTACCACCACGGCCAGTAGTGGTGCCGGTGTGCAGGGAGGAAGTAGCAGTCAGCCAGTGAGGAGTAGCGGGGGCAAAGTTTCCTACTCGGCGGTGTTGCAATTTTTCGTCAAGCCGCCCGAGGAAGTAAACGTAGCCGTATGTCGACTATGTGGCCAGAAAGTCAAGCGTGGCCAGGGGGCCCATGTTGGGACTACAGTGTTGCGGCAGCATATGCAGCATCGCCATTTGGTGGCCTGGGAAAACCGTGATAAAGATACGGGGGTTCTGCCTGCCCCATTCCCCGCTACATCACCCTCTCCGTTACTTGCTCCGTCACCCGACGTCAATCGCCCTCTATCAGCCAGTCAAGGCTCCAACACCTCTGCTGAGGGGAGTTGTCGCTCATTGGCATCTTCCGCTCGTTCAGATGCTCCTTCTCCTGCTACTCCTCTTCACGGATTCCGTCAGCAGTCTTTCTTGGAATCCGTTTCCAAGAGACAACAGTTTGCGAGCACGCACCCGACGGTGCAGAAGCTGAACGTCCTCCTGTCCAAGTTGCTGGTGCTGCAGTCCCTCCCTTTCCAAGTGGTGGACTCAGCACCTTTCCGAGAAATGATGGCTTGTGCCGCGCCGCGGTGGAGAGTGCCAAGCCGTCATTTCTTCGCCAAAAAGGCAGTGCCAGCCCTGCATTCACATGTAGAAGAGATGGAGGGCCAGTCTTTGAGCATGTCGGTCTCTGCCAAAGTGCACGGCAGCGCCGACGTGTGGAGCTGTAACTACGGTCAGGGACAGTACATATCATTTACGGCCCACTGGGTGAATGTGGTGCCGGCACAGCCGCACCAGCAACTTGGACAGGTCACGCCGCTTTTGCCTCCACGTTTGCACGTCCTTGGTCCGGCAAAGATGTCCGCCTCTACCACCTCTTCTTCCGCCGTGTCCTCAGCCGCCACCCCCGTGCCAAGTCCCATTACCCGACCGGCATATCACATGTGCAGGGCGCAACGGTGTCACGCTGTGCTGCACCTGGTATGCCTTGGCGAACGTAGTCACACAGGGGAGGAACTTCTGAGTGTAATGAACAGAGAAATCGACAGATGGCTGTCTCCGCGCAAACTGAAAATCGGAACCATGTTGACCGACAACGGAAAGAACATGGTGTCTGCTCTGCGTCAAGGAAGGTTGTGCCATGCGCCATGCATGGCTCACGTGTTCAATCTGGTTGTCAAGCGGTTCCTAAAATCCACCATCCCACTGCAAGACATCCTTAAAATGTCACGTAAACTTTGCATGCATTTCAGCCATTCCTACACCGCAAAGCACACCCTCCTTGAGCTGCAGCGGCAGAACGGAATTCCACAGCATCGCCTGATCTGCGACGTTGCAACAAGGTGGAATTCAACCCTACACATGTTAGACCTCCTTTACGAACAGCGAAAGGCCATCACCAATTTCCTGATGTTACAAGCGGATAAAGGTACTCCCCTGTGTAACTTCGATGTCAGCCATTGGCAGCTCATGCGTGACACCTGCCGCTTGCTCAGGCCCTTTGAGGAGGCCACGCTATTCGTGAGTCGGCAGGACTATGGGATGAACGACGTCATTACTCTGTTGCACGTCCTGGAACAAATGCTGTTAACAATGGCTGGTCAGGGTGCGGTAGACGTGGCGCACAGATCTCAACGCCACATGACCCCTGTGGGGGCAGGACAGGAAGAAGAGGAGGAGGTAGAGGAGGACATTGGTGCTCAGGAATTATTGAGTGAAATGGGTGGTTTTTCCACTCAGCGGACAGGAGTGGAGGAGCAGGAGCATCTGGTAGAGGAGGAGGAGGAGACAGAGGACCCAGACGCACTGTGGCAGTATGCTGTGGAGATGGAGGCAGGGAGTCCCTCGCATTCCTTGGCACAAATGGCCCATAGCATGCTCGGTTGCTTGCGTAGCGACAGCCGAATAATAACCATCAGACAGAGGGATGACTTTTGGCTGTCCACCTTGTTGGACCCTCGCTACCGTTCAAAAATGGTGTCCTTTTTCACACCTGCTGAGAGGGAGGCCAAAATAACGTACTATAAAAACCACCTATGTAGTCAGTTGGTCTCTGCCTTTCTGCGCCAACGTCCATCCTCAGACACTGTGGGCCCTGTGCGCTCGCGTTCCGCTGCCATGGCAGCAGGGGAGGGGTGGGGTGGTAGGAGCAGTGGCAGCTCCACCAGCAGCGGCTGCCACAGTCTGCAGTCGATGATGAGTAGCTTTCTTCACCAGCGCAGTGAGGAAACTACTAACCAGCCGCAGCAGCAGCAGCATCAGGTGCACCTGGAGCAGGACCTCAAACAACAGGCTTGGGCCTACTTGGACAGCACCCTGCCAACCGAGGTAGACAATCCCCTTGACTACTGGGCAACGAAACTTGACCTTTAGCCCCAACTAGCTGAATTTGCCCTTGAAAGGCTGTCATGCCCGGCCAGTAGCGTGGCATCGGAGCGCGTGTTTAGTGCGGCAGGAGGTATTGTAACTCCGCGGAGGACACGACTGTCCACTCAAAGTGTGGAGAGACTCACGTTTGTGAAAATGAATCAGGCGTGGATTAGTCTGGATTTCAAACCACCAGTTCCTGACACAACTGACTAAATCCGCCATGAATCATGCCCCAAACATGTGCCACTTTCAGGTCTCCTCACACTGCTGGTGTGTTCCATTTTGTCATAGGGTGCTGGCAGATTTCGGGCCTCCCATTGCTGCTGCCAGGCCCGTAATCTGCCATGGGCCCCTGTACCGCCTCCTCATGCTGCTGCCAGGTCCAGAGTCTCTCATGGGTCCCTGTACGGCCTCCCATTGCTGCTGTCTCCATCGCCACACTCTGCCATGTGCCACTTTCAGGTCTCCTCACACTGCTGGTGTGTTCCATTTTGTCATAGGGTGCTGGCAGATTTCGGGCCTCCCATTGCTGCTGCCAGGCCCGTAATCTGCCATGGGCCCCCGTACCGCCTCCTCATGCTGCTGCCAGGTCCACAGTGTCTCATGGGTCCCTGTACGGCCTCCCATTGCTGCAGTCTCCATCGCCACACTCTGCCATGTGCCACTTTCAGGTCTCCTCACACTGCTGGTGTGTTCCATTTTGTCATAGGGTGCTGGCAGATTACGGGCCTCCCATTGCTGCTGCCAGGCCTGTAATCTGCCATGGGCCCCCGTACCGCCTCCTCATGCTGCTTCCAGGTCCAGAGTCTCTCATGGGTCCCTGTACGGCCTCCCATTGCTGCTGTCTCCATCGCCACATTCTGCCATGTGCCACTTTCAGGTCTCCTCACACTGCTGGTGTGTTCCATTTTGTCATAGGGTGCTGGCAGATTTCGGGCCTCCCATTGCTGCTGCCAGGCCCGTAATCTGCCATGGGCCCCCGTACCGCCTCCTCATGCTGCTTCCAGGTCCAGAGTCTCTCATGGGTCCCTGTACGGCCTCCCATTGCTGCTGTCTCCATCGCCACACTCTGCCATGTGCCACTTTCAGGTCTCCTCACACTGCTGGTGTGTTCCATTTTGTCAAAGGGTGCTCGCAGATTACGGGCCTCCCATTGCTGCTGCCAGGCCTGTAATCTGCCATGGGCCCCTGTACCGCCTCCTCATGCTGCTGCCAGGTCCACAGTGTCTCATGGGTCCCTGTACAGCCTCCCATTGCTGCTGTCTCCATCGCCACACTCTGCCATGTGCCACTTTCAGGTCTCCTCACACTGCTGGTGTGTTCCATTTTGTCATAGGGTGCTGGCAGATTTCGGGCCTCCCATTGCTGCTGCCAGGCCCGTAATCTGCCATGGGCCCCCGTACCGCCTCCTCATGCTGCTGCCAGGTCCAGAGTGTCTCATGGGTCCCTGTACGGACTCCCATTGCTGCTGTCTCCATCGCCACACTCTGCCATGTGCCACATTCAGGTCTCCTCACACTGCTGGTGTGTTCCATTTTGCCATAGGGTGCTGGCAGATTACGGGCCTCCCATTGCTGCTGCCAGGCCCGTAATCTGCCATGGGCCCCTGTACCGCCTCCTCATGCTGCTGCCAGGTCCACAGTGTCTCATGGGTCCCTGTACGGCCTCCCATTGCTGCTGTCTCCATCGCCACACTCTGCCATGTGCCACTTCAGGTCTCCTCACACTGCTGGTGTGTTCCATTTTGTCATAGGGTGCTGGCAGATTTCGGGCCTCCCATTGCTGCTGCCAGGCCCGTAATCTGCCATGGGCCCCCGTACCACCTCCTCATGCTGCTGCCAGGTCCAGAGTCTCTCATGGGTCCCTGTACGGCCTCCCATTGCTGCTGTCTCCATCGCCACACTCTGCCATGTGCCACTTTCAGGTCTCCTCACACTGCTGGTGTGTTCCATTTTGTCATAGGGTGCTGGCAGATTTCGGGCCTCCCATTGCTGCTGCCAGGCCCGTAATCTGCCATGGGCCCCCGTACCGCCTCCTCATGCTGCTGCCAGGTCCACAGTGTCTCATGGGTCCCTGTACGGCCTCCCATTGCTGCAGTCTCCATCGCCACACTCTGCCATGTGCCACTTTCAGGTCTCCTCACACTGCTGGTGTGTTCCATTTTGTCATAGGGTGCTGGCAGATTACGGGCCTCCCATTGCTGCTGCCAGGCCTGTAATCTGCCATGGGCCCCCGTACCGCCTCCTCATGCTGCTGCCAGGTCCAGAGTCTCTCATGGGTCCCTGTACGGCCTCCCATTGCTGCTGTCTCCATCGCCACACTCTGCCATGTGCCACTTTCAGGTCTCCTCACACTGCTGGTGTGTTCCATTTTGTCATAGGGTGCTGGCAGATTTCAGGCCTCCCATTGCTGCTGCCAGGCCCGTAATCTGCCATGGGCCCCCGTACCGCCTCCTCATGCTGCTTCCAGGTCCAGAGTCTCTCATGGGTCCCTGTACGGCCTCCCATTGCTGCTGTCTCCATCGCCACACTCTGCCATGTGCCACTTTCAGGTCTCCTCACACTGCTGGTGTGTTCCATTTTGTCAAAGGGTGCTGGCAGATTACGGGCCTCCCATTGCTGCTGCCAGGCCTGTAATCTGCCATGGGCCCCTGTACCACCTCCTCATGCTGCTGCCAGGTCCACAGTGTCTCATGGGTCCCTGTACGGCCTCCCATTGCTGCTGTCTCCATCGCCACACTCTGCCATGTGCCACTTTCAGGTCTCCTCACACTGCTGGTGTGTTCCATTTTGTCATAGGGTGCTGGCAGATTTCGGGCCTCCCATTGCTGCTGCCAGGCCCGTAATCTGCCATGGGCCCCCATACTGCCTCCTCATGCTGCTGCCAGGTCCAGAGTGTCTCATGGGTCCCTGTACGGCCTCCCATTGCTGCTGTCTCCATCGCCACACTCTGCCATGCGCCACTTTCAGGTCTTCTCACACTGCTGGTGTGTTCCATTTTGTCATAGGGTGCTGGCAGATTACGGGCCTCCCATTGCTGCTGCCAGGCCTGTAATCTGCCATGGGCCCCTGTACCGCCTCCTCATGCTGCTGCCAGGTCCACAGTGTCTCATGGGTCCCTGTACGGCCTCCCATTGCTGCTGTCTCCATCGCCACACTCTGCCATGTGCCACTTTCAGGTCTCCTCACACTGCTGGTGTGTTCCATTTTGTCATAGGGTGCTGGCAGATTTCGGGCCTCCCATTGCTGCTGCCAGGCCCGTAATCTGCCATGGGCCCCCGTACCGCCTCCTCATGCTGCTGCCAGGTCCACAGTGTCTCATGGGTCCCTGTACGGCCTCCCATTGCTGCTGTCTCCATCGCCACACTCTGCCATGTGCCACTTTCAGGTCTCCTCACACTGCTGGTGTGTTCCATTTTGTCATAGGGTGCTGGCAGATTACGGGCCTCCCATTGCTGCTGCCAGGCCCGTAATCTGCCATGGGCCCCTGTACCGCCTCCTCATGCTGCTGCCAGGTCCACAGTGTCTCATGGGTCCCTGTACGGCCTCCCATTGCTGCTGTCTCCATTGCCACACTCTGCCATGTGCCACTTTCAGGTCTCCTCACACTGCTGGTGTGTTCCATTTTGTCATAGGGTGCTGGCAGATTTCGGGCCTCCCATTGCTGCTGCCAGGCCCGTAATCTGCCATGGGCCCCTGTACCGCCTCCTCATGCTGCTGCCAGGTCCACAGTGTCTCATGGGTCCCTGTACGGCCTCCCATTGCTGCTGTCTCCATCGCCACACTCTGCCATGTGCCACTTTCAGGTCTCCTCACACTGCTGGTGTGTTCCATTTTGTCATAGGGTGCTGGCAGATTACGGGCCTCCCATTGCTGCTGCCAGGCCCGTAATCTGCCATGGGCCCCCGTACCGCCTCCTCATGCTGCTGCCAGGTCCAGAGTGTGTCATGGGCCCCTGTACGGCCTCCCATTGCTGCTGTCTCCATCGCCACACTCTGCCATGTGCCACTTTCAGGTCTCCTCACACTGCTGGTGTGTTCCATTTTGTCATAGGGTGCTGGCAGATTACGGGCCTCCCATTGCTGCTGACAGGCCTGTAATCTGCCATGGGCCCCCGTACCGCCTCCTCATGCTGCTGCCAGGTCCACAGTGTCTCATGGGTCCCTGTACGACCTCCCATTGCTGCTGTCTCCATCGCCACACTCTGCCATGTGCCACTTTCAGGTCTCCTCACACTGCTGGTGTGTTCCATTTTGTCATAGGGTGCTGGCAGATATTGGGCCTCCCATTGCTGCTGCCAGGCCCGTAATCTGCCATGGGCCCCCGTACCGCCTCCTCATGCTGCTGCCAGGTCCAGAGTCTCTCATGGGTCCCTGTACGGCCTCCCATTGCTGCTGTCTCCATCGCCACACTCTGCCATGTGCCACTTTCAGGTCTCCTCACACTGCTGGTGTGTTCCATTTTGTCATAGGGTGCTGGCAGATTACGGGCCTCCCATTGCTGCTGCCAGGCCTGTAATCTGCCATGGGCCCCTGTACCGCCTCCTCATGCTGCTGCCAGGTCCACAGTGTCTCATGGGTCCCTGTACGGCCTCCCATTGCTGCTGTCTCCATCGCCACACTCTGCCATGTGCCACTTTCAGGTCTCCTCACACTGCTGGTGTGTTCCATTTTGTCATAGGGTGCTGGCAGATTACGGGCCTCCCATTGCTGCTGCCAGGCCCGTAATCTGCCATGGGCCCCCGTACCGCCTCCTCATGCTGCTGCCAGGTCCACAGTGTCTCATGGGTCCCTGTACGGCCTCCCATTGCTGCTGTCTCCATCGCCACACTCTGCCATGTGCCACTTTCAGGTCTCCTCACACTGCTGGTGTGTTCCATTTTGTCATAGGGTGCTGGCAGATTTCGGGCCTCCCATTGCTGCTGCCAGGCCCGTAATCTGCCATGGGCCCCCGTACCGCTTCCTCATGCTGCTGCCAGGTCCAGAGTCTCTCATGGGTCCTTGTACGGCCTCCCATTGCTGCTGTCTCCATCGCCACACTCTGCCATGTGCCACTTTCAGGTCTCCTCACACTGCTGGTGTGTTCCATTTTGTCATAGGGTGCTGGCAGATTACGGGCCTCCCATTGCTGCTGCCAGGCCTGTAATCTGCCATGGGCCCCTGTACCGCCTCCTCATGCTGCTGCCAGGTCCACAGTGTCTCATGGGTCCCTGTACGGCCTCCCATTGCTGCTGTCTCCATCGCCACACTCTGCCATGTGCCACTTTCAGGTCTCCTCACACTGCTGGTGTGTTCCATTTTGTCATAGGGTGCTGGCAGATTACGGGCCTCCCATTGCTGCTGCCAGGCCCGTAATCTGCCATGGGCCCCTGTACCGCCTCCTCATGCTGCTGCCAGGTCCACAGTGTCTCATGGGTCCCTGTACGGCCTCCCATTGCTGCTGTCTCCATCGCCACACTCTGCCATGTGCCACTTTCAGGTCTCCTCACACTGCTGGTGTGTTCCATTTTGTCATAGGGTGCTGGCAGATTATGGGCCTCCCATTGCTGCTGCCAGGCCCGTAATCTGCCATGGGCCCCTGTACCGCCTCCTCATGCTGCTGCCAGGTCCACAGTGTCTCATGGGTCCCTGTACGGCCTCCTATTGCTGCTGTCTCCATCACCACACTCTGCCATGTGCCACTTTCAGGTCTCCTCACACTGCTGGTGTGTTCCATTTTGTCATAAGGGGCTGGCAGATTACGGGCCTCCCATTGCTGCTGCCAGGCCCGTAATCTGCCATGGGCCCCCGTACCGACTCCTCATGCTGTGACGTTGCAACAAGGTGGAATTCAACCCTACATATGTTAGACCACCTTTACGAACAGCGAAAGGCCATCACCGATTTCCTGATGTTACAAGCGGATAAAGGTACTCCCCTGTGTAACTTAGATGTCAGCCATTGGCAGCTCATGCGTGACACCTGCCGCTTGCTCAGGCCCTTTGAGGAGGCCACGCTATTCGTGAGTCGGCAGGACTATGGGATGAACGACGTCATTCCTCTGTTGCACGTCCTGGAACAAATGCTGTTAACAATGGCTGGTCAGGGTGCGGTAGATGTGGCGCACAGATCTCAACGCCACATGACCCCTGTGGAGGCAGGACAGGTAGAAGAGGAGGAGTTAGAGGAGGACATTGGTGCTCAGGAATTATTGAGTGAAATGGGTGGTTTTTCCACTCAGCGGACAGGAGTGGAGGAGCAGGAGCATCTGGTAGAGGAGGAGGAGACAGAGGACCCAGACGCACCGTGGCAGTATGCTGTCGAGATGGAGGCAGGGAGTCCCTCGCATTCCTTGGCACAAATGGCCCATAGCATGCTCGGTTGCTTGCGTAGCGACAGCCGAATAATAACCATCAGACAGAGGGATGACTTTTGGCTGTCCACCTTGTTGGACCCTCGCTACCGTTCAAAAATGGTGTCCTTTTTCACACCTGCTGAGAGGGAGGCCAAAATAAAGTACTATAAAAACCACCTATGTAGTCAGTTGGTCTCTGCCTTTCTGCGCCAACGTCCATCCTCAGACACTGTGGGCCCTGTGCGCTCGCGTTCCGCTGCCATGGCAGCAGGGGAGGGGTGGGGTGGTAGGAGCAGTGGCAGCTCCACCAGCAGCGGCTGCCTCAGTCTGCAGTCGATGATGAGTAGCTTTCTTCACCAGCGCAGTGAGGAAACTACTAACCAGCCGCAGCAGCAGCAGCATCAGGTGGACCTGGAGCAGGACCTCAAACAACAGACTTGGGCCTACTTGGACAGCACCCTGCCAACCGAGGTAGACAATCCCCTTGACTACTGGGCAACGAAACTTGACCTTTGGCCCCAACTAGCTGAATTTGCCCTTGAAAGGCTGTCATGCCCGGCCAGTAGCGTGGCATCGGAGCGCGTGTTTAGTGCGGCAGGAGGTATTGTAACTCCGCGGAGGACACGACTGTCCACCCAAAGTGTGGAGAGACTCACGTTTGTGAAAATGAATCAGGCGTGGATTAGTCTGGATTTCAAACCACAAGTTCCTGACACAACTGACTAAATCCGCCATGAATCATGCCCCAAACATGTGCCACTTTCAGGTCTCCTCACACTGCTGGTGGGTTCCATTTTGTCATAGGGTGCTGGCAGATTACGGGCCTCCCATTGCTGCTGCCAGGCCTGTAATCTGCCATGGGCCCCCGTACCGCCTCCTCATGCTGCTGCCAGGTCCAGAGTCTCTCATGGGTCCCTGTACGGCCTCCCATTGCTGCTGTCTCCATCGCCACACTCTGCCATGTGCCACTTTCAGGTCTCCTCACACTGCTGGTGTGTTCCATTTTGTCATAGGGTGCTGGCAGATTACGGGCCTCCCATTGCTGCTGCCAGGCCCGTAATATGCCATGGGCCCCTGTACCGCCTCCTCATGCTGCTGCCAGGCCCGTAATCTGTCATGGGTCCCTGTACGGCCTCCCATTGCTGCTGTCTCCATCGCCACACTCTGCCATGTGCCACTTTCAGGTCTCCTCACACTGCTGGTGTGTTCCATTTTGTCATAGGGTGCTGGCAGATTACGGGCCTCCCATTGCTGCTGCCAGGCCTGTAATCTGCCATGGGCCCCTGTACCGCCTCCTCATGCTGCTGCCAGGTACAGAGTGTGTCATGGGTCCCTGTACGGCCTCCCATTGCTGCTGTCTCCATCGCCACACTCTGCCATGTGCCACTTTCAGGTCTCCTCACACTGCTGGTGGGTTCCATTTTTGTCATAGGGTGCTGTATGGCCTCCCATTGCTGCTGCCTCCACCGCCACACTGTGGCTCCACACTCTGGTTTTGGCCCCGTGACTGCCCAAATGAGTGAAGTGTGCGGTGATTCTAAGATCGATGGCACTCATCTGCATGTCATATTGACTGACAGTATTATTTCTCTTCCCCAGCAGACTCCAAGGGCATTTAAATTAAAGGTACAGTGTTCTGCACTAATATAAAGGCTCTCTGAAGCCTAGAAACACCCTTTTATAAGTTAAATTCGCAGCGAATATATTCGCCTCGAATCGAATTTATTCCTCGAATTCGCCGAATCAGCCGAATCGAATTTTTTAATACTTCGCTCATCTCTACTTATAATGACAAGAGGGACTGGTCGAATCTCGACGGTTGGGCTATATCAAGCCAGGGACTCCAGGTCTGCAGGAACGTTGTATGGATAGCTAACAGTATAGCCGTCAGCTTTTCATTAACCATTATAAAGTTCATCCGATTTTTGACAGCCTCGAAGCTGAGGAGGGGAGTCTTCCAAGCCCTTGCGATCGTCAGCTTGGTAGCCATGAATATATGCGATGCCAGCTGCCGTTCAGGACAAAGTAGTCCCACTAATGGTTTAAATAAGAGCGCTTCATACAGGTTGCGCTTATTATCAGTGTGAAACATAGTGCGGAGAAGGGCATAAACCCTGATCCACAATCTGCAAACCTTAGGGCAAGTCCACCAAATATGGACCATGGTGCCTATTTGTTGACAACCCCAAAAGCAAGTCGGGGAGTATGTGGGGATAAAACGAGCCAGACAAGCAGGCGTGTAATACTATCTATAAAGAACCTTATAGGCATTTTCTAGAATAACATTCCTAGAACATTTAGATAATGCTTGGGTCATGGCCCGCCAATCCTGCTGATCCAGAGTGTCCCCAAGTTCCGACTGCCAGCGCTCATGATAGGACCGGAGGCATTCTAAAAGAAATAATGGAGGAGTGGACCAGAGAGATTAAGCCCGGAGCATGGGGTCTATATCTGCATTGACTTTCAAAGGGGGTCAACCTGTAGGGTCCCAAATGTGTCTGTATTAATGTATTAATAAAGTGGCGGAGTTGAAGGTAGCCAAAATGCTCCTGCAGTGGGATATCATAAGAAGAGTGCAGAGTTTCAAAGGTGAGTATCCGAGTGGGAGAGAGCAAGGAATGTACATCGTGGAAGCCATGGGCTATCCACCAAGCAAACTGTCCAGGATTGTCACGACCTGGGGGTAGTAATGGATTATGTAGCAAATGTAGTAATGGCAGGTGGACAGAAATGAGACCAGCAGAATATTTAATAGAATCCCAAAGATGAAGCGTAAGCGTCAGACTAAGGAATGAAGGGTGATGAATAGGAGGAAGCCACGGCAAATAACAGAGTGGTATTGGGTGGGAATCCATCAAGTCTACAGTAGCCCACAAGGGAATATTGTGAGATGCATGGAGATGGGCTAAGGGGGCAATATTGGCCGCCACATAGTAAGCCTGAAGATTTGGGACAGATAACCCACCCTCGGTCTTATGGGCAAATAAGATTTGTTTGCCAATTCTGGGTCGAGAGGAGCCTCAAATGAAAGACAGGAGTTTTTGCTGCTAAATATGCAATATATGTGAGGGAACAGAAACTGGTAGAAATCAAAACACGTATAATAATTTGGGAAGATAAGTCATGCGGATCGCATAGATTCTACCAAACCATGAAAGCGGATAGTGAGACCAGGAGGACATCTCTGTCAAATCACTAAAGACAGCGGGGAAATTAGCCCGATAGAGTCCGTCATAAGTCGGAGTGAGCTTGATTCCTAAATACGGCAGGGCCGAAAGCCATTGAAAAGGGAACAAATGTTTCAGAGTCACCAACATTGATGGTGAAAGGGTAATCGACATAGCCTTAGATTTGGCAGGGTTGACATGGAGGCTTGAGAGAACTGCAAAGGAATGCAAAACCGCAAGTAGGTTGGCATAGCAACCCCCGGATCGTAACTGACAACAATATATCATCAGCGAACAGAGATAACTTATGTTGAGAACCAGCTACATCCATTCCCTTAATATCAGGATGCATACGAATGTCTTCTGCCAAAGGTTCTAAAGCCAAAATAAATAGTATGGGAGAAAGCGGGCAACCTTGTCTAGTTCCCCTGCCAATCGGAAACGCTGAGGACTCAAAACCGTAATATTTGAGTTTTGCTGGGGGGGACGTAAATAGTGAAGAAATCCAACGCAAGAACGAAGGACCAAAGCCAAAATGGAGAAGGACCGACATGAGATAAGGTCAGGACAAAGTGTCAAAGGCCTTGTTGATATCTAGAGATAGGAGCATCATATCAATTTTGCGAGTATGAGCCAGATGTTGTAACTGTAAAATGCGTCTGATGGCATCACCCACTTGTCTGTGGGGGACAAAACCCACCTGGTCCTTCTTAATCAGACGAGAAAGGAAAGAGTTCATACGAGTGGCTAAGATCTTGGTTAGGATTTTCATGTCGATGTTAATAAGAGAAATTGACCTGTAATTTGCCCATGAGGAATGATCTCTATCTGGTTTTGGGATCATAACCACATTAGCAGTCAAAGAGTCAGGGGAAAAAAAAAAAAAAAAATCGAACCTCCCTTCACCGCATTGTACATAGCGGCAAGGTGAGAAGCAAGCACATCAGCTAAATTCTTATAATATAAAGCCGTGTATCCATCTGGACCTGGCCGTTTGCCCGTCTTCAGATCTGCAATGCAATGCAAAACTTCCAATATTTGAATATCATGATCCATCAGGTCCTTATGAGCCTGAGTCAAAGTATGCAAAGACAAAATGGGACAAGAAGACAGAGATAGACTGGGAATGAGCCCATGTGGGATCCATATAAAGTCTGGCAAGTCGATGCCGGAATTCCTCCAACACCGCTACAGGATTACTTGTAAGAACATTCTGGTGAATGCGTAGAGAAATCAGTTTAGGGTGGTGCGTAAAAGAGCGCAATCTACATGCTAACATGGAGTCTGGTTTATTTGCTTTACTATACCATTTCTGGCGTGTCCAACGCAAAGAGCGCTCAGCATCATCAGTCAAACAGAGATCCAGTTCCAGGCGAGCCTGATCTAATAACCTACGGTTCAATGGGGTCGGTACCTGCCTAAATTGTGCCGACGTGGAAGCTAGCTTTGATTCAAGCTGACACTGTTTATGTTGTCTATCCCACTTCCGCCTGGAAGCTATCTGAATAATATGACCCCTAAGAACAGCCTTGTAAGCCTCCCACAACGTCACCGAAGAAGAGACAGAACCTGAGTTTAGCTGAAAATATTCTTGGGATTTGCTCAGTAGTTCCGCCTGAATTGGAGTTCTCCGCAGGGTATTTATCTTGGGAAGAATTTAATACCAAATTGGAATCTCCTGCCATCAGAAGAGTACCCAGTTGATGGACCAGGAGGGAGCAGATATGTGATAGAAAGGGTCCAGGGTTGACATTGGGAGCATAATAGGTCAGTATTGTAACATCTATACCCTGAATCATGCCCTGTAATAAAAGATACCTGCCGCTTGGGTCATCAATACACTTCACACAAACAAATGGGATTTTGCTGTGAAAAGCAACAAGAACTCCCCTTTGTTTAGTAGGGCCAGTAGCCTGAAAAACCTGAGGGTAGCATGCATCGAAATATTTTGGGGTGGAGGTAGTCGAGAAATGAGTTTCCTGTAGACAACCAATATTGACATGTCGAGCCCGGAGAAACTTAAATATCTTTACCCGTTTTTGTGGGGAGTTCATTCCCTGAACATTCAAAGATAACTAGTTCAGCGACATGGCAATCGAAAAGGAAAAAGATCATCTCCGCCATGATCCCCAGGAGCCCTGAAAAAAAAATTGATAAAAACACAACACACACATGACAAGAAACCAAGAAAGGAAGAAGGTGGAAAAGGAAGAAAACGAGAAACCATCTGGTATACAATCAATATTCATATGAAACAGTAAGATTAGTACAAACATCGTAACAATCAACTGTGGGTGATATACCCACAAAGAGGCCGAGTAGTGGGCAGGACACCAATCAGGTCCACTAACCAGCTCGGAGGGGGACACAATAATCCACCGGAACTACTCGGCTTAGTTAAAACAGGAAAATACTAAGCAAACAACTTAGGCTAATACATTACTTATCTACATAGTAACACCTGTGGACAGTGTCGCCCGCATCTCAAAAAGTAAAAAACAAATGTGAATCGGCGTCCCGATTCAGCTGCGACTTCAGGAAAGTCCGCAGCTTCGTAGGCCGCAACATTCCGGAGCTCCGGAGGGGGGCAAATATTGCCCAGCACCCCTCCTCGGGTGTTAATCAGGGGCCGCAGGGTCTCCAATGCCCCTGTAGAGCCAGCTGCCACCTGGATGGCAGCGGATTGAGTTATGGGGCGACGGAGCTGCTAATTAAGCTGCAGCTCCGGTCGCCATCTTGGACACTCCCCTTTTTCCAGAATACTCTGAATTTGATGTGTCCACATGACTTAGAGGCAAAGTTAAATAGCGCATATACAAGGCACTTTTCCATGCAAAGATTGACACATTACCATTTGATTTCATTGTCAGCATCAAATCTTCGCATTCAACGATGTCAAACCTTAAACCCAGCTACCTTTTTGCGTGAGGTTGACAGTATTGATGACAATCCTGACTTATTATTAGAACATGATTGTGCTACATCAGTAGACAAAGTGACCAAACCAAGACCCGACTTACAGGATGATCCCATAGAAGGCTTGCCTTTATGAGCAAACCTCTTTGTGGACGGTTCTTCATTAAAAAGGGAGGACGGTATCACCCTTGCAGCAAGTGCTGTAGTAAGTGGTGAAGGGAAAGTATTACATACATCCATTTTGCAAAACTCTAAAATCGGCCCAGGCATCTGAAATTACCGCGTTGTGTTGCGCTGCAGATGGCACAAGCTGATAGTGTCAATATCTATAGTAACTATGCTTATGCTGTAGGAGTGTTGCACAACTTTGCCCAACTCTGGCATAAGGAGTTAATTGCTCGATTACTGGCAGCAGTACAATTGCCTCTGAAAGTTGCTGTTGTAAAATGTAGAGCACATATTCGTGCTGATGACTATATCTCCAGAGGTAATGCCTTAGTAGATGAACAAGCTAAAAGTGCAATTTTTTCTTACCAAGACAACCACGACAAAGTTATCCCTTTTTTGTTTTCCACAGACCTCATTGTTGACCTAAGTGTTTTATCTGCTTTACAGGAGAACTCACCACATAGACCATCCTGGATTTCTAAAGGGGCTACCTGTAATGAGGATGGCCTGTGGACTTTCAAGGGAAAAGCGATTGCTCCTCCTACACTATTTCCTTCTCTGTTTTCTTTGAGCCATGGGCCTTGCCATGTCTCAACAGGAGGGATGTGTCGGATGATCAATAGACACTGGTGGGCTCCTGGATTTTTTATTTATGCTGCTATACTGATAAGTGAATGTGCTACATGCCAGACTCATAACATTGGAAAGCCAGTGCAAACCCCTATGAAACACATTCCACATACTGAAGAGCCATTTCAGATTGTGCAAATTGACTTTTTAGATATGCCACCTTGTGGTCATTTTAAATATCTTCTAGTATGCATAGACCAGTTTTCAGGGTGGATCGAGGCCTATCCCACAGCCAAAAATGATGCAAAAATGGTAGTAAAATGTCTTACTTGGGAAATGATCCCTAGATTTGGGATAGGGGAAATTATCTCTTCTGATAGAGGGACACATTTTTGACAATAAACTTGTGGCAGAAGTGGTAGGGATTTTAGGACTGAAACAACAGTTACATACCCCGTATAGACTGCGGACCAGTGGATTAGTGGAGCGCAGTAACCAAAACTCTGAAAAAAGTACTTTATTATTATTATTATACAGTATTTATATAGCACCAACAGTTTGCTCAGCGCTGTACATTACAATGGGAGACAATACATGAGACAGTACAATAACAATACACGAGGGATTCGAGGGCCCTGCTCCTTGGAGCTTACAATCTAGGAGGGAGGGGATAGTGGTACGGGAGGAAAAGCTGTGGGGGATGGAGTGGTAGGAAGAGTGGAGGAGATCGCCAATTAGCAGAGGGCGGGGTAGGCTTCCCTGGAAAGGTGGGTTTTCAGGGTGCGCCTAAAGGAGAGGAGAGTAGGTGATAGTCTGATGGATTGGGGTAGGGAGTTCCAGAGGATGGGTGATGCCCTGGAGAAGTCCTAGAGGCAGGCATGGGATGAGAAGACCAGGGAACTAGAGAGAAGGAGGTCTTGTGAGGAGCGGAGAGTGCGTTTTGGGTGGTATTTGGATATTAGGTTGGTGATGTAGTTTGGGGCAGAGTTATGGACAGCTTTGTACGTCAGTGTTAGCATTCTGAATTTGATCCGTTGGGCAATCGGAAGCCAGTGGAGGGATTGGCAGAGGGGGGTGGCGGAAATGGAGCAGTTGGAAGGTAGATGAGTCTGGCCGCCGCATTCAGGATTGACTGAAGCGAGGATAGCCTGAGGTGAGGCAGACCAGTGAGGAGGGAGTTGCAGTAATCGAGTCGTGATATGATGAGGGAGTGGATGAGTTGCTTAGTAGTTTCTGGGGTTAGGAATGGGCGTATTTTGGAGATGTTGCGGAGGTGGAGTCTGCATGAGTTTATTAGCGATTGGACTTTGGGCTGGAAGGATAGATTGGAGTCTAGAATGACACCAAGTACTCTGGCTTGCGGGGTGGGCTTGATGGTGGCATTGTTGGACCTGATGGAAAAGTCAGTGGGGGTTGGGGGGGTGCGCGGGCTGGGGGGAAAACTAGGAGCTCGGTTTTGGAGAGGTTCAGTTTAAGGAAGTTGAGCGACATCCAATCTGATGTCATTCAGTAGGCTAGTGATTCGGGCGGAGACTGAAGGGGTGAGGCGAGGGGTCGAGAGATATATTTGTGAGTGGTAGTTGAAGCCGAGAGAATGTATCAGTTGGCCAAGGGAGGAGGTGTAGATGGAGAAGAGAAGGGGCCCGAGGACAGAGCCTTGAGGGACCCCAACAGAGAGGGGGAGTGAGGGGGAGGTGGTAGCGTTATAGGTAACGCTGAAGGAGCGTTGTGATAGGTAGGACGAGAGCCAGGAGAGAGCGGAGTCTCTGAGGCCAAGTGTAGTTTTTTGAGGAGGAGGGGGTGGTCGACTGTGTCAAAAGCCTCAGAGAGGTCGAGGAGTAGGAGCACTGAGTAGTGTCCATTAGCTTTGGCGGTTAGCAGGTCGTTGGTGAGTTTGAGTAAGGCAGTTTCAGTGGAGTGTAGGGGACGGAAGCCGGACTGTAGGCCAAACTAACAGCCAATGGAGAAAGCTCATGGGTAGAGACACTACCAATAGCTTTAACAGCCATCAGAACTACTCCCAAAGAAAAGTGGAAGGGACCGTTCCAAATTATTCTTGTGTCACCCACGGCAGTAAAGCTAAAAGACTACAAGTACTGGGTGTAACAGCGTATACCCAGAGACTGACGCAGTCCTCCATTTTGTTAAGAACCTCCATCTTGGCAAAGGGGTTAACCATCCTGACAAACATATTTCCCCCTCATTCTCCCCTCCCTTTCTGAGAGTCCCAGTGACATTTGGCCAGTGTGCATGTGTGTAAGAGTGTCACAGAAGGCCAGGGCCCAGCAGGGGGCTAGGAGCTATAAAGTCCCCAAGGGAGCTTGGGCCTAGCTGTCCTGTAAAATGTAACACCTCGTATAAGATAAGGCAAGCTTTCCCCTGAGTTCAAGACATTCCAAGGAAGGCGGGACCAGCTAACACTTTTAAAAAATCCATTTTTCCCCTATGTCTCATATCTTGGAATATGAGAGACTTACATAAAAACCAGACATATCGTCAGATTGGCTAAGAGAAGGCAAACAGTTTGGTAGGTCACTCGTATTGTCTCGAATACATAGGAAAGTCGAAAAATAGATCTTGTGAACCATTCAGTGTAAAATTTAATAATTCATATCTAATCAATCCTCAGATGTGTCTGCATAATAATCTACCCGCGGGTGGAATGTCACTTGTGCAGATGGAAAGTTATGGGCCAAAATATGAGTTACGGGAGATTTTGGCTCTAGTTGAGGTATCCGCCCATACCTACACGCCCTAAACGGGGTATTGGTCCTTGACTTCAGAGACACCCCCTGCTGGGGAACTACAAAAATAGGCTGTCAGGCCTAAGAGAGCGGAGTTGAAGACGTCTCCCATTTTAACATCAGTACCACCTGGGGATACCCTTTCGCTCTGAAACTTGGATCTGCTAACCCAGGACTTTGGCAAGTACCTTAACCCTTTCACCTCTCTATCTCTTTGCTGTGCTGTTAGTCTCTGTATATTTATATATCTTAGTTACATCTTTTTCTGGAAATATTGTTATTGCACGTTTTTGACCTTTTAGTAATAAATCTTTCCTTCTGAAAGTGTTGAACTGTTTCTATAGCGCTTTATTGCAAGTTACGAATTCCTGCCTCTAAAAGAGAATGCTACTGTGTTTGTTTAACCCTCTGCATAATCGGCCTGCGGTGACTGTATTATGCAGATGATTGTCTCAACCAGTATAGTGTTTTAGCTGATATCGCAGAGTTTCCTCTTTCTCTGTACCAAAAGGGAGGTGGTGGCAGTGTGAAGGGCTAATTGCATAATTAACCTGACCCAGTAACAATCGCTCAGGCTGCTGGTACATCGATTGTGATCCAATTAGCTGGAAAATCGTTGTGCAGGGTGCAGCTGGGTGTGGCATTGTTACGCACGTGACATCGCGGTTTTAGATTGGCTAGTCGCCGCGATCGTGACACTGGGTGCATGGTTTGCATTGTAAGAGAGCTGTAGCTCTGGAGGATAGTAAAACCCGGACCTCAGCAAGCAAGTATTGCTCTGTACTTTTGCCTTCCAAATCACCTCTATGGACACATGCTTGGGCCAAGAGACAAAATGAATCTTCTAGGACCCAAGCCTGATGTGGGTCTCTGGACTGTTATTCTCTGTAGTGGGACACTGGTGTGGATCAAGGTAATGGTGTATGACTGGACCCGTGATAAAGACAAGGGTAAAGTAAAGTATATGGTGTTTTGGCGATTAATACCAGCATATTGGAAGAAGTCAACACCACCATCTTGGAAGAAACTTCACACCTTAAATACAGCCCTGAGCAGAGGTTAAGAAGAGAGATACAGGGCATATCATGCCCAATTTTCTGAACCCTTCCATAACTCTTTTATATCCATGCATTTCCAGGCTTCCAAGAAACTGAGCATTAGCCAATGTTGGATATGTACACATGCACCCATCTCACATCAAACCATACCATTGCTAGGTGTTCCCAGTAGTTTGCAAGACATAGAAGACAAAGCACATTTTGGTGGTGTTAGTCTTACTCAAACTGATCGCTCCATTTCCTGTTATTTACTAATGTTCCTATGCAACCGGCAGTAGTGTGTATTGACTTTACAAGGATCTACTCACCGGAGTTAATTGCACAATGTTTTTAAACCACTACTCGGAATATAGGCAATTCTAACTAACTGCATGGCCAAGGCTGACATACGATACTGGTTTGATGGCATAGACACGGTCTGGAGTACTGATAGATATCATTAACTAAATGACCTGACACGGCGACAAGGCTCCAGACAAAATAACATGACACTCTTAATGTGCTTGCAAAGCTATAATTTTAAAAAGGCCTGCTCTGCTCCTCCCAGATATTACTTTATATGTGGGAAAAAGGCTTATGCACGGATTCCACTAAATGCCATGGGTATTTGTTATTTAGGTAGAGTTATCCCTGCCACCTGATATATGGAAGATAAGTTTAAAGAAACAGATGAATAGAATACGTAATCACTTCATGCATAAAAGATCTGCCTACTCACCCAGACACTGGCACAAAAGAGGATTCTGAGACCAGTGATGGTGATAAGACAGATATTGATGGTGATAAGACAGATATCACATGATCAGAAATTTAAACCTCTGTTTGCTATACCATGGGTAAACAGATATCGTCTTAAGAAATCTTAAAGTTTTATCATTGATTTGGCAGATCTGATGTATAACATCACTGCCTTATATGATAACAACTTTGTAGTCATCGCAAATTAGTTAAAAATTATTAAAAAGGAAGTACTCCAACACCGGCTGGTGTTGGATTACTTCACTGCTAGTCAAGGTGGAATGTGTGTCATTGTGGGATCTGCTTGCTGCAATTACATTGGAAATGATACAAGGGCAGAAGATGCCATAATTTCACATGTAGAGAGAGTGCAGCAATTGAAACTGGATTTCCATAAGGAACATACTGAGACCACTTGGGTCAAAGGAAGCTGGGAGAGCTGGCTCTCGTGGCTTAATCTCTCAACTGGTTCTCAGGATTTGGAGGTTGGTTTTCTAGAATTCTTCATGGAATTTTGTACCTAGTCGGATTTATTGTTGCTATAATCCTTGTAATCAAATGTGTACAGATGCTTTTCAAATGTTGTACGAAGATAGTTACAAATATGTGTGCTAATACTGGTTCTTTTGAGCCTCAAAAGGTCATGTATGGTGACTGCTTATGAAATGATGTCTCGTATACCTGAGATTCACCCCAAAGATTATGTCTGAAGCTGCAGGCATCATTCTGGTATTGTTTTTTTCAGCTTGCAGCCCGATTTCATGTAAAGACAATCATAGCAACTAGCTGCTGGATCACTTTTAAAAGCAGCGAGTAGGGACTTTTCCCCTCACTCCCACCACCTTCCACAGTTTTCTTGGGCTCTCCTGTCCTACTGGGGAACCTGAGAATGCAGTCGGCAGTTCTGCTGGCTGACCATAAAGTGGTCGGAAACCGGAATGCCTCCAATCATCTCCATGGTCTAAGAGAACAGAAGCTACGAGCATTTCATCATTTACGATTCTTTAGATATAAACAGCATCATTTTAACACCAATCTTGCTGTGATCAGATGCTTTAAGGGAAGAGGAGAAATCTAGAGCCTAATAGACCTCAGATTTCTTCAAAAAGAGTACCTGTCACTGCCTATTGCTATCACAAGGGATATTTACATTCCCTGTGATAACAATAAAAATGTGATTAAAAGAAATGAAAAGGGACAGTGTAAAAAAAAAAAAAAAACAATTAAAAAAGAAATTCACCCCCATTCCTGTGCTCACGCAAAGGCAAACGCAAGCGGTGGTCCATGTCAGTGTGTATGTAAACAGAGGTACGGGGTACTGTATCACTGCAAACGTCAGATTGAGGGCAGTAATTCTAGCACTAGACCTCCTGTTTAAATCTAAAATGGTGACCTGTAAAGCCTTTAAAGCATCACCTATGGATATTAAAAATGTACGTAGTTTGTTGCAGTTGCACAGGCAAGCACAATTTTTAGGCATGTCATGTTTGGTATCCTGGTACTTGGCATAACATCATCATTTACAGTTTGTCAATCAGGCAATATATTGTGTTTTTGTGCATTAAAATTTTAAAAAGTCAATTTTTTCCAACAAATTGCATTTGAAAAATTGCTGCACAAATACTGCGTGAGATAAAAAATTTCAACACCCACCATTTTTTATCCTCTAGGGCCTCTGCTTTGAAAAAATATATAATGTTTGGTTGTTCAAAGTAATTTTCTAGCAAAAACAAAAAAGTGTCAGAAAACGTCTTTAAGTGGTTAGAACAGTGAGTGGTGTGTAGCATAAACTTCTAATGTTGGCCCTGGATAGTAGAAGCACCCATCTAAATGACCCATTTTTGGAAGTAGACACTCCAAGGTATTTGCTAAGGGGCATGGTGTGTATTTGTTGCCACTGTTTTTGGAAAATGAAGAAAGAAAACGAAAATGTATTTTTTCTTTTTCAAAGCCCTATGACAAAAATGATATCATTAAAATACTCACCATGCCTCTCAAATTCCTTGGGTTGTCTACTTTCCAAAAAGGGGTCATTGGTGGTCAGTGTTGAGGTGGCCATTGGATTTTCGGGGCCTGTATGTAGCTTGGTTGCCAAAAAGTCTCACATGTGGTATCCCCATATTTGGGAAAAGTAGAAGAATGTGTTTTTGGGCTGTTATTCCACATATACCCATGGCATGCATGGAGCAATATATCATTTAAGTGAGAACTTTGTGTAAAAATATTTTGTCATATTCCAAAAATTTGTGGCAAAAAATAAAATCTTACATGGACTCAACATGCCTCTCAGCAAATTCCTTGGGGTGTCTTCTGTCCAAAAAGGGATCATTTGGGGGGGGGGGTTTGTACTCCCCTGGCATTTTAACACCTCAAGAAATGTAATAAGCAGTCAGAAAGTAAAAGCTGTGTAAAATATACAGTATGTACCATAGTTTGTAGACGCTATAACTTTCACACAAACCAGTATACATGTATTGGGGGTTTTTTTCACCAAAGACATGTAGCATAATACATTTTGGACGAAATGTATGATTGAGATTACTGGACATTTGTTTAGAACCGAAAGTAGAAAATCTTTTTTTTTTCAAAATTGTTGGCCTTTCGTTTATATCACATAACAATAAAAACCCTGGTGGTGGTAAAATACATCCAAAAGAAAGCTCCATTTGTGTGAAAATTGGGCATTAATTTCATTTGGGTACAGTGTTGCATGACTGCGCAATTACCACTTGAAATAGCACAGTGCCGAATAGCAAAAAATGGCCTGGTCATTAAGGTGGGTAAATCTTACAGAGGAAAAGTGGTTAGTTACTGATATGCTGGTGTGCCTCCACCCTTTTCTGTTCCAAAAATTCATAAAAAATAAATTTAATAAATTAAATAGCGTTTTTGGTTTGTGGTGCTCAGATGCAATGTAGTTCTGCTTTAAACCTGAAGGTCATTGACTATGTGGGCTCTAGAACTCACACGGCTATGTTTAGAAGCAAGAATCCTATAGACTACAGGGTAGCCCAATAATATGTTTTCAAGGTAATAGTCTGCCCAGCTGCAAATGTCATTTCAGAGAAGGCCTTTCATTCAGGGGGAGGATTTGCAACTAAGGAGTGCACCCGCTTGTCTCAAGACACTGTGGCCTGGCTCATTTTATTAGGAGTAAGGCTTGGATCTCAGAGGACTTTCAAACACCTACTGAATATCACTGGTTAAAAATTATAAATTGAATCTATATCTGTTTTACAAGGAAAGGATCAAACATTTTCCCTTCTTGTTCTCACGATTTTTGGTACTGCTGAGAACATTGCTGCCTCTTGAAACCTCTTCTGCCTTTCTTTGCCAAAAAAAGTAACTCAAAACACTAAAATCCCAAAAGGGGTGATGCTCTAGGGAATGATGATTTAATTTTTTGGAAGACACCTCTTTGCCTTCTGTCTCAACAGAACTGTAATGTCGCTGCACGCATTTGTACACAACTGTATCAGAGAAACTGTACTCAAATTTGCCCTGTGTCTCTAAATTTGGGCTGGTTTCTGTTGCTGACAAACTGTCCTGCAAAAGGTTAGTTTTTCACAACTGGATCTGAGAACCTACAGTAAAAGGTATATTGTAGACAAAGAATGTGTCTCTCCATTTGGGTCTGTAATCACGGATACTACACTGTCCTGCCACTAGTAAAGTTCTACCAAACCATACCTGAGGGCTATAGCGCATATATATTTATTTATTTTTTAAATGGGATATGGGGATGGAGGGAGGGTTGAATGTAGAGTGGTGGTGTAGGGTGTTTTTGTGCACTCTGCTTTTACATTTTATTTCTACCTCATAAACTATGCTATCAAATCAAGTGCTAATAACCAATTTTACTATCCTATACCTAGAGATTTTAGATAATTTTCATGGAAAGACACTATAATTTGGCTTCCCAGTTTGGATGTGGGTCTGTTGCAGTCAAAGCAGGCCTTGTGTTGCTTGATGAAAAAAATGTGTCTTGCTGTTAAAACTACCAGAAAAAGTATTTAACTACTATAAATCAAACAGAAGCAGATTGGGGTGTTGCTGCTTTCTGTAAGCATAGCCAATTGTAAAATAAAAGTTAAAAAAATGTAATTTTACTGCCAAATATGCCCTGTCAAAATACTGCCTAAAAATTATGCGGTTCAGTAACACCATGTACAGGTATCCCCCCAAAGCTGTGATTGCAAAGATTTCCGTATTTTCCACTCCCACACAATTCAGTATAAAAAGACCCACTTTCTACAGTACTTTTGTTTGGTATTGGTACAGGTCTCCCATGACAGTGCCCATATTCCCATGATTTGTTGTGACAACAGCTTGCCTATAAGCCGTACAAATGGCCAGAATTTACTATCAAGATTCACCAACCCACAGACTTTAATGAAATGTGGCCAAAAGTTTGGATTTGCCAAATATCTAACAGGTTTCACTAAACTCCAGGTAAATCACAACACATTTCACAGGTTACAGGTTCTGTTTAACTGTTTCCCAGCCACTGCACATAAAACAGCCAGGTGGGGGCTTTCCTGTTCTAAGTGGATGTTCCTGAACGTCCTCTAAGAAAGCGGGCCGCACAGCGTGCAAAGACAAATGCACATGTTGGTTCCATATGCATACGTAAACAGCTAGCACACCACGCATGTGAGGTATTGCCGTGAATATCAGAGCAAGAGCAATAATTTTAGCACCAGACCTCCTCTAACTCTAAACTGGTAACCTGTAAAGGCTTATAAAGTGTTGTCTATGGAGATTTTAAATACTGAAGTTTGGCGCCATTTCACAAATGTGTGTAATTTTAAACCATGACAAGTTTGGTATCTATTTACTCAGCACAACACCATATTGTACAACAAATTGGGTATTATATTATGTTTGTGTGTATTAAAATATATTAAAGGGTGTTTTTGCATTAGTGTGTAACATTGCAATCAAATAACGCTGCGCAAATACCATGTGACATAAAATTTGCAAAACCCACCATTTTATTTTCTAGGGCCCCTGCTGAAAAAATAAATGTTTAAGGTCTAGCAAAAATACTTAGTTTTACTTGTAATGCAAGAAATAGTGAGCGCTCTTAAGTAGGCAGCAGCTGAAACACTTAAGGTAACCACAGTGACCTCTGTAATAACAAAGAACAAATAAAGTGCAGCGCTCAATGTATAGATGAAGTAGAAAAAAATCTTGTGAAGTAAGTTATTCAATAGAGTCCAGCAGTTTGTATTGATCAAAGTTCTTATGAAGTAATTATCCCAACGGAACTGAGACTAGAATAACAGAAGTGTGCACTCACCAGAAGTGCATGGATAATGCGCATGTAGGAATATTAATCCTGGATGGTATTCTGTAGTCAACAGGTGGTAGGCATCCTTCTGATGTCTGGTCACTCAGCCTGGATTAGGTATGGGATATTCCTAGGTCCAGAGGTCCCCTTTAAGGGTGGATGGGCGCTCAATCTGCATACAGAGCTTCCTCCTCTAGATACTGGATGGTATAAGATTCTGTCCTGTAGATGTAATAGCATCATATGGCAGCATCAGACCATGTGCTAGACAAAAGCGCCCATCCACCCTTAAAGGGGACCTCTGGACCTATTTATTTTATTATTACTTCATAAGAACTTTGATCATTACAAACTGCTGGACTCTATTGAATAACTTACTTCACAAGATTTTTTTCTACTTCATCTATACATTGAGCGCTACACTTATTTTTACTTGTAAACAAAAAGTGTCAGAAGGTGGCCTGGCCTTAATGTGGATAACGCCTGAAGGTTCTCCCTGGATGTTGGGCCTATGTGGCTAGGCTGTGAAAAAGTCTCACACATGTGATACCGTCATACTCAGGATGAGTAGTAGAATGTTTTGGGGTGTGGTTGCAAGTATGCCTATGCCATGTGTGAGAAATAAACTTAATATGACATTTTTATGGAAAAAAAACTCCCAAATTTTATTTAATTTCTTCATTATCCAAAGAATTAAAAAAAAAAAAAAATAGAACTTCAAAAAACTCGCCATGCCTCTTACTAAATACCTCAGACTGTATACTTTCTAAAAAAGTGGTCATTTTGGAGGTATTTGTACTGTTCTGGCATGTTAGGGCCTCAAGAAATGAGATGAGCTATCAGTACCTCAGGTGTGGTCCATTTTCCATGATTGGTAACATAGCTTGTAGACTCTGTTTGTTCACACAGAACAAATAATATGCACTGATTTGGGTTATTTTAACCAAAGAAATGTAGCAATATAAAATTTGATTAAAACTTATAAAATTTTGCAAATAAGTAATTTTTCTTCATAAGAGAAATTAAGAAAAACACGCTTTTTTAAAAAAATATGAGGTCTGTTTATAGCACAAAAAAAAGGATTAAATACCACCAAAAGAAAGCTCTGTCTCCACAAAATGCTAACAATTTCATACGGGTACAGTGTTGCATGACTGAGTAATTATCATTCAAAGTGCAACAGTGCTGAAAGCTGAAAGTTAGTCTGGGCAGGAAGGGGGTGAAAATGCCCTGTACTGCGGTGGTTGAACTACATGTAGCATGTGCCAGGGCATATCACTTTGGAGGAGCAGTTGGCGGATGGAGGACCACAGAATGCCATAATGTACATATGTGCTGTTCCTGTTTTGAAGGTATGGCCATTCTGTCTCTTGAAATGCCCAGGGCTCACCTGCTGGATTACAGTACTGTACTGTGCCCATGTAGTGCTGACAAGGGACAGCTCTGTGCTTGCTGAGCTGGAAGGTGTCCATGGAAATGGGAGCATGTCTCACTAGCTCATGCAAATAGAGATCACATGGTGCCCCCAGCTCCTGCTACAGGCTACAGCCTGCCTTAGTCCAAAGTAGGTTGACAGGCAAGGTCGAAGGCAAGTACACAGAGGAGAGGTTGTCATCAGCTGATGTTGCAGATGTGCTTTGTAGCTGTGCTGGTGATTGTTGGGAATAGCATGGGTCTGGATCTGCGTAATGTGCATTTGCTGACCAAGTAGAACTTTTTCTTGGCACTTGCTTCCTTCCATGGACAATTGTGAATGGGAGCAAAATGTCATTTTTTGTTCAAACCCTCAGAAAAAATACAGATGGTTGGAAATAATGCTGTCTAGAAGTTTGGATAGATTTTCTCTTTTTTACAGTGGTGGGGTTTTTTTTTTTTAGATAGAATATTAAAAGGAAATCCCCACAATGGGATAGAAAACAAAATATATGATAGTGGTTTTAATTAATCCATATTCTAAAGCTGAAATTTAAAAAAAAAAAAAAAAACATTTTGGCTATAGATACATTTTTACTCTCTAGTATCTGCAAAAAGCTGAAATATCAGTCTGTGCGAACAAAAACAAAATTGTTTGGAGTGAAATGCTAACTAAGAAGAGCACCAAAATGTTTCTTAGATTTGCTACAATATTAGGATAAGCCACTAGCAGGCAACTGTACAAACAGTGGTAACACAAGAAATATCAGTATATCTATGGATCTAAAGATCACAAATTCATAGAGTCTTCATCATATAATGAAATATGACAGAAGAATTTTAACAAAAAGAGAGGAAATGGGACAAGGTGCCAAAGTCTCAGTATACACTTCAGCAAGCACAAAACATATCTCATATCCTGAAATGGCAGGCGGAAGGCTCACTCATTATTGTCAACTGTGCTTAGCATTTCAGGAGCTCATTTTGAGAAGAATAAATGCACTGCATTTATGTAATTTTCTGACTATTCCTAGGACAGAAGTGATTCTCAAATAGATATAAAATGGGTTTCAAAGCACATCTTCCAGAACAAATAAACCTCAAAAATGCAAGTCTTTATAAAATCATTTGTACAGATAGGTGTGAAACCGCAAGAGAAACCATACATGAGAAAATTGAAGTTATTTTTCATAGTATAAATATAATAAAAAAGATTAGGTGCACATAGACGCTCACAAAAATTATATCTTTAAAAAAAAGTTAACCGTATTATAATTATAGAATAACCGAATTATAGAATATACAATAAGATTTAAAAAAAACAAAACAAAACACTAATATGTTAACAGTGATTTTAACGTGCGCACAGAATAGAAAAAACAAATTGCTCAATTCACAAGCCTGTGTTTTTATTGTTCATTCTCTTGGCTATGTATACAATACATACAGGGGCGGACTGACCATTTGGAAACTCGGGCACTTCCCGAGGGCCCGGGCTCAGTAGGGGGCCCCATGAGATGCCCCGGTACCTTTTTCATAGGCTTTTTTGTGTTTGGGCAAGGACACAGGGGCCCCATGATCTCCTATTGCCCGGGGGCCCCATCAGTTGTCAGTCCGCCCCTGAATACATACAATATAAATACAATGCATGTAAATCACAGAGATTCACAATTAAAGACTTTTCATTCATCAGAGCAATAATGTCAAAAGTTACACTGTCAACATGTTTTGCTAGGAAAAAAAAAAAACGCTTCCTCAGGACTTCATGCTCCCATATGACAAAATGTATACACAGATTACTTGTTTAAATCTAAAAAGATCAGAAAAACAATACAACCATATTACAACCATGCATAGATACTTAAACAATTAAAGTGTCTCCAAAAAGTTTCTAAATGAGTGTAATCTTACCAACGGGACAAGGGGAATAGACTAAAGGAAGAAAGAGGAAAAAAAGCCACAACAACATAAATATACTTACAAGAGCAAAAAATAAACAGAATAGAGGAAAGCAGAGGTCATCACACCTGTCCAGGCTGTGGGGAGGTGATTTGGGAACCAGTCAGATAAGACCATACAGCCTTGAATTAATAAGTACTGTGTTGCCTTCACAGGCTAATGGAATTATAGTTACTTATATGGGATATGTAGTGTACCACTGCCATCTAGTGGCAAACATGAATGTCAGTTCTCCTCTGGATATGTAAATTCTCAGACAGGAAATTACTTTTGGTTTAGGAAGTTCTTCAGCCATTTTAGTTTGCCATTCACTGTGGATGCAGTGTGCCTGATTCTCTCCCAAGGAGCTTGAGACATCATCACCTGTAAGTGCCTTTCTTCTGTGTCATCTGCCATTTATGCTACCCTAGTTATTCTATGTACACTGATATGCTGTCATTGTATTGTGTTTCAGTTTCACCTATAAAATAAAGTTGGATTCTTTGGTAGACAACACAAGCAGTGGGCTTTTGTTTGCTGGAGATTCTGACAAGGGTTTAGCTGTCCGTTTAGAGCCACACATAGTCAGTGTTTTGAGAACGGAACAAGTACTGTATACTACCACATCAAAAATTAATAGAAAATTAGATCTAAATATACATTTACCAGCCACTTTATTAGGTACTTAATTCTTTGTGGCATAGATTCAACAAGGTTCATATTGACATGATAGCATCACGCAGTTGCTGCAGAATTGTTGGCTGCACATCAGTGATGCCAATCTCCCATTCCACCACATCCCAAAGGTGCTCTATTGGATTGAGAACTGGTGACTGTGGAGACCATTGGAATACAGTGAACTCATTGTTATGTTCAAGAAACTAGTTTGAGATGATTTGAGCTTTGTGACATGGTGCATTATCCTGCTGGAAGTAGCCATCAGAAGACGGGTACACTGCAGTCATAAAGGGATGGACATGGTCAGCAACAATACTCAGGTAGGCAGTGGCATTAAAACGATGGTCAATTGGTACTAAGGGGCCCAAAGTGTGCCAAGAAAATATCCCCCTTACCATTATACTACCACCACCAGCCTAAATCGTTGATACAAGGCAAGATGGATCCATGCTTTAATGGTGTGTACACCAAATCTTGACCCTACCATCTAAATGTCGCAGCTGAAATCAAGGCTCTTCAGACCAGGAGACATTTTTTCCAACCATCTATTGTCCAATTTTGATGAGTCTGTGCGAATTGTCTTAGCTGACAGGAGTGGCACCCAGTGTGGTCTTCTGCTGCTGTAGTCCATCTGCTTCAAGGTTTGATGTGTTGTGCATTCAGAGATGGTATTCTGCATACCTTGTTGTAACAAGTGGCTATTTCAGTTACTGTCGGCTTTCTATCATCTCAAACCAGTCTGCCCATTCTCCTCTGACATCAACAAGGCATTTTTGTCCACACAACTGCCGCTCACTGGATATTTTCTCTTTTTTGGACCATTCTCTGTAAACCCTAGAGATGATTGTGCGTGAAAATCCCAGTTGATCAGCAGTTTTCGAAATACTCAGACCAGCCAGTCTGGCATCAACAACCATGCCATGTTCAAAATTACTTAAATCCCCTAAATGCACCGAGTTCCTTCCATGTGATTGGCTAATTAGCACTTTGTGTTATGAAGAAATTGAACAAGTGTACTTAATAAAGGCTAGTGAGTGTACTGTATATACAATGGAACCTATAACAAATCTTTACGGTTTTGCACCAACAAAGAAAATGGCTGCACAAGGAGCTCACGCGTTAGCTCTCCGTTAGAAATGGGGCAAAGCTGGTGGAGTCATTGAGGCCTGGAGAATATGAATTGTGTAATTTATATATCAATTTTGCCTCGATTTGTAAAATGCGTCTGTCGAAATCTAACCCCCGAATGTGAAGATGTATTCTATAGATATAAATGCATTTCTTTTGTAACTTTTGGAGTTTATACTCACAATATTTTTATGTTCAACCACTCCTACTACCTCCAAGGGGTAGCGATAGGGACCATGTGTACCCCATCGTATGCCAACCTGTACCGGGGAAGGGGGGGGTGATTTTTGGTCCATATACATCCACCATATTAGTCTATGGCAGAGATATATTGATGACATGTTCATTTTTTGGACTGGCTTGCAGGATCTTTTAGTGGATGTTAAATGCTTAAATACAAATGACTGGAATCTTAGCTTTACCCTCAACTTTGATTATCAGTCTCTTCCTTTCTTGGATTTGTTGATAAATAAGGAAAGGGATGGAAGTATCGCCACAGATTTATTTAGAAAACTCACAGCAGGTAATTCCCTCTTTACAGTCTTAACATGTAATTAGAGGAATTCCCACAGGACAATACCTATGACTCTGTTGGAATTGTTAAAATTACCAAGATTTCAAAAAGCAAGCAAGTCTATTAAGGGGGAGATTTTTAAAACCTTGCTACAGCAAAAAGGCACAAAAAATTGTGCATATTGGAGGGCAAAAGCTAGCCCCCGAGACCTTCTGCTCTTTCAGGGAACACAGGATAAGGAAGGAATTATGGTGAGACCTATCATTCAATTTAATAGACAAGTGAAAATGTGAGAGAAATCTTGTACAAAACACTGACATCTTCCCACCAAAAATAACATTAAACATTTTGTGGATGAATACCTCACCTGACTTTCAAATGTGGGTGTGCACTGAAAGACATGTTAGTGCAAAGTCAAATCTGAGAAACAGCAGGGCCAAGACCCCTTTAAATGTGGCAACTGCTCATTTTGTAGATTTATAAGGGTTTCAAGAGATACTATATGGATAGGTTCCCTTTAAATTCCACCTAGACATTTTGTCAATTGCAGGACTGTGAGCATTGTGTATTTAATTACATGTGGCTGTGATGCCTTCTATGTGGGGAAAACGCGTAGGACGTTTTGGCAGCGAATAAAAGAACATGTGGCTGACATTAGCAAAAGCTCTATTGGGTGACACTTTGCAGAAAAACATGAGCATCAATTGGATTAGTTACATTTCTTGGCATTGGCTAGAATACAACCTCACATTCAGGAGGAGGGGAGATTATGACAGATGCATTTTACAATTTCAGGAAAGGTGGATATATAAATTACATGCTATGTGTCCTATGTGTCCTCTGGGCCTCAATGACTTCATCAGCTATGTCCCATTTCTTTTTTTTTAGAATTCTTTTATTTGTGGAATTAACATACAGTAAAGAAAAAACAGAGAAATGTTCACCAGAGTACAGATAACAATGGTACAAAAGTCTAAACACTTGAGAGTCATACTGAATTCGTTTAAGGGTCATCTAGTTAGTATGTGAGGTTAAATGAACCATGAGCAAACACATATATGATGACATAGCAGGACCAGAACAAATCATTATGTAATAGTTTAAATAACATCCTAAGGAAAGGGGGATTATGCCAGAGCATAGAGAAAGTGGGCCGACTGTAGGGTTACAAAAAATGTGAAAGGTAACATAAAAAGGATATCGAACCGACAGCAAAAACTATACCAGTGTCAAAAATAACATCTTAAAATAGAGAGGGAAAGTGAGGGGGGAAACCCCACAGTAAAAACACTGTAGGGGCCGGAGTAAAACAGAAAAAGGAAAAGAGGTTAGAATAACGCATAAGGAATTAACCACTTGAGCTCCTGAGGATTTACCTGTCAAGGTCCTACCTTTTCCCAGAGGTTATGTTACTCCATGTGCTGGCATCCATCTTGGATTTCTGCTGAGCATGATGGGAATCTTTTATGCCTTCAGGTCTCTGAGGTCCATCCCCCAGAGGGGTGTGGCTGAGTACATATAAGCCTGGGGTCCGCACATGCTCTTTGCACTTGTGTCTTGTGTCTTTGTCTTGCTACAGCTCTGTGTATACGCTCGTGACTCTTCTGGTATTCTGACTCGGCTTGTGACTAAGACCATTCTCTGTGTTTCCCTTTGATCTGACCTTCCGTTGCTGAACCCGGCCCGTGACCTGTGATTCTCTGTCTACTGTTCTGTACTGTTTTGTCCTGTTGTTGTTGACCCAGTTTGCCTGACTACGCTATTGTCATTCTCACCAGCTACATGCCATTGGCGGCGGCCATTACCGCAGCCGGGGTGTCTCGGGGGCCGCAACCTGGTTCCTGGCTGCGTCAAGTCCATCCCCACCATCAGGGGCCCTGGTGAAGGGCAGCCTGGGACTTAGACTCCGCGCCCTGAGGGACTTCGGTCTGTTGGTGGTGGTTGTCGTCAGCCAGTGCATTACCCTGCCACTAGGCCTACCTGTCCTTTCCACAGCCCTGCCTTGACATTACACAAGTGCCATGAATCCTGACGGTGCAGGTACGCCTTCACTTCCAATGTTGGTCGCCAGACTGGATCAGCAGGATCTCCTGTTGGATCAGTTCGCTCAGGCGTTGCAAACTCTACTGGCACGCACCGCGCACCTTACTCCTGGTGTTATTAGGCCGGTCGTCACTCCGGTGGTCGCTCCCGCTGCTGTTCCGCTTGTTGCGCCTACCGCCGCGGCTGCTGCGGCACCTGCGGCGCCCAGAGGTATGACTGGTTCAGCCCCTCTTCCACAGCGCTTTGGGGGTGAGCCGAGTCAGTGTCGTGGGTTCCTCATCCATGTGGGGATTTACTTTGAATTAATACCCCACGCTTTTCCGACTGAGAGGTCAAAGGTGGGTTTCCTAATATCGCTACTCTCAGACAAGGCCTTGGCCTGGGTGAATCCCTTATGGGAGAGGAATGACCCAATGATTCACGAATTTTCCGGTTTTGTCGATGCCTTCCGTAGGGTATTCGACGTACCGGCTCGCTCCGCCTCGGCTGCCAAGCTGCTCATGTCTATGCATCAGGGTTCACGGACCGTGGCCGAGTACGCCATAGAGTTTCGTACCCTGGCAGCAGAGGTGGGTTGGAACAATGAGGCTCTGGTGGCTGCGTTTTCTCGGGGTCTTTCTGATGCATTGAAGGACGAGATCGCAGCCAAGGAATTGCCTGTGGAGCTGGAAGCACTAATTTCCTTCCTGATCCTGATTGATACCAGGCTCAGGGAGAGGCCTTCACTCAAGGAACGCCTGCAGAGGCCTTCCAATCGACTGGCACCTGCGTTTTCTGTCCCACCCATTCCTCCCTCTCCTCCCACACCTCCTGGGGATAGATTGTCTGGTGGTGAGCCCATGCAGCTGGGGTTTGCTCGCCTTTCCGAGGGAGAGCGGGCCGCTCGGCGTCGGGAGGGTCGCTGCCTGTACTGTGGTCTTGGTGGGCACTTTCGGCAGTCCTGTCCGGTCCGTCCAGGAAACGCTCGCACCTGAGATCCTGTCGGGGACAGATCTTGGGTGGAGTCTCCTCGTCCCCGGCGTTCCGCAGAGATAAGCCACTGATCACCGTTGTCCTCTCTTGGGCGGAGGGCTCGGTGACGGCCCAGGCGTTGGTAGATTCTGGGGCCGGCGGGTTGTTTATGGACAGCTCGTTTGCTGCCCAGCACTCCATTCCCCTGCAGGCTCGAGTTACCCCATTGGTTCTCGAGGCGATAGATGGCAGGCCCCTGCAACTACCGCAGGTTACCCACGAGACTATGCCAGTTGAAGTAGCTATTGGGGCTGTTCACAGGGAGTTGGCCTGTTTCCAGGTGATTTCTTCCCCGCACTATTCGGTGGTTTTGGGGTATCCCTGGCTCCAGATGCACAATCCAACCTTCAATTGGCAAACTGCCGAGATTCTCTCGTGGTCTCCACAGTGTGGGGCCGGGTGCATCCGTGGGCCGGTTAAGGTGTTGTGTGCCTCCTCGGACTCTGCGTTGCCCACTGATTATGGGGAGTACCAGGACGTGTTTGATAAGGTACGCGCTGGTGCCTTACCTGCTCATCGTCCTTACGACTGCGCCATATCCTTGCAACCCATTGCCACTCCTCCACGTGGCAGGGTGTATCCTCTCTCGGTTGCGGAGAATAAGGCCATGGAGGAGTATGTTGCGGATGCGCTTTCACGGGGGCACATTCGTAAGTCCACTTCCCCAGCAGGAGCGGGCTTTTTCTTTGTAAAGAAGAAGGGTGGTGAATTGAGGCCTTGCATTGATTATAGGGGTCTCAATCGAATCACCACTAAGAATGCATACCCGATTCCCTTGATTACTGAGTTGTTCGACCGCCTTAAGGGGGCAACAGTCTTTACCAAACTTGACCTTAGGGCGGCGTACAACCTCGTACGGATCAAACAGGGGGATGAGTGGAAGACCGCGTTTAACACCAGAACCGGTCACTACGAATACCTGGTGATGCCCTTCGGGTTGTGTAACGCGCCTGCAGTTTTTCAGGAATTCATAAATGATGTCCTTCGTGACTTGTTGCAGCAGTGCGTGGTAGTTTACTTGGATGACATCCTGGTTTACTCTGCCTCCATGGAGTCCCATATCCAGGATGTCAAGCAGGTGCTGCAACGATTACGTGAGAACGAACTTTTTTGTAAACTTGAGAAGTGCAAATTCCATCTATCCCAAGTTGCCTTTTTAGGCTACATCATTTCTGCGGAGGGATTCTCCATGGACCCTCAGAAGGTTTTGGCGGTTCTGCAGTGGCCTCGTCCCAATGGTCTTCGGCCCATTCAGCGCTTTTTGGGTTTTGCCAACTACTATCGGAAGTTCATCAGGAACTTCTCCACGCTGGCAAAACCTCTCTCAGACCTAACCAAGAAGGGCAGTAATCCTCACGAGTGGCCATCCGAGGCCATTGTAGCTTTTGAGGCTCTGAAATCCACCTTCGCTTCGGCTCCGATACTGTCTCATCCCAATCCTGGATTGCCCTTCATCCTTGAGGTTGATGCATCCGAGACGGGAGTAGGCGCTCTCCTGTCTCAACGTCGGTCGCCCGATGGACCCCTACTTCCCTGTGGGTTCTACTCCAGGAAGCTTTCCTCTGCAGAGTGCAACTACCAGATTGGAGATAGGGAGTTGTTGGCAATCATTCTGGCTCTCAAGGAATGGAGGCACCTGCTCGAGGGCTCCGCGGTTCCGGTCCTCATTCTTACCGATCATAAGAACCTGACTTATCTTTCGGAGGCCAAAAGATTGACACCCCGTCAGGCCAGATGGGCCTTGTTCTTGTCGCGGTTCAACTATGTGGTCTCCTATTTGCCTGGTTCCAAGAATATCAGGGCTGATGCATTATCGTGGCAATACTCTGAGTTGTCCAGGGAGGACTCTGAGCCAACCTCGGTCATACCTCCGGATCAGATCGTGGCTGCCATTCGTACCAGTCTGACTTCTCCCCTTGGGGAGCAGATTTTGGCGGCTCAAACTGACGCTCCTCCCGAGAGACCGGAGGGTAGATGTTTTGTACCCGAGGGGTTGCGCACCCGTCTGCTGCGTACCTACCATAACTCCAAAACTGCCGGGCATCCAGGGAGGAACCAGTTGTCTTGGGTCGTCTCTCGGTTGTTCTGGTGGCCAACTCTCCGTGCCGACATCGCCTCTTATGTAGCGGCATGTTCGATCTGTGCCCAGAATAAATCTCCACAGCATCTTCCAATGGGTCTTCTGCAACCCATTCCCAATGGGGAGCGTCCTTGGTCACACCTGGGCATGGACTTTATTGTAGACCTCCCTGTGTCTCGGGGTCATACGGTCATCCTCATGGTCGTCGATCGTTTTTCCAAAATGTGCCATTGTATTCCACTCAGGAAATTACCAACAGCGCAAGAACTGGCCACGGTCTTTTCCAGGGAGATTTTTCGCCTGCATGGGTTGCCCAAGGTGATTGTCTCGGACCGCGGGAGTCAGTTCGTGTCCAGATTCTGGCGCGCCTTCTGCTCCCAGTTGGGTATTAGTCTCTCCTTTTCTTTAGCCTACCACCCGCAGTCATATGGGGCTGCGGAGCGTTCCAATCAGGCCTTAGAACAATTCCTTCGGTGTTATATCTCGGACCATCAGGATGATTGGGCCGATCTCCTGCCTTGGGCAGAGATTGCCAGGAACTCAGCGGTCAACTCCTCCTCCGGGATGTCCCCCTTCATGGCCAACTATGGGTACCAACCCGCGATATTACCTGAGAGGTTCTCACCACAGGACATTCCGGCTGTGGAGAACCATCTTGCTGCCCTGCGTTCTTCATGGGGGCAGATCCAGAGGGCTTTGAGGGACTCGGCTCAGCGTCAGAAGTTCCAGGCTGATCGCAGACGGTTGCATGCTCCTTCATACCAGGTCGGCGATCGGGCGTGGTTGTCTACTCGTAACCTCAATCTTCGGGTGCCCACACCCAAACTAGCTCCCCGTTTTGTCGGTCCTTTTCGCATTCTCCGCAAGGTGAATCCGGTGGCCTATGCCCTTGCCCTTCCACCTGGAATGCGGATCTCCAATATCTTTCATGTATCACTGTTGAAACCTCTGATCTGCTATCGCTTCACTACCTCTCTGCCTCGGCCCCGTCCCATTCGGGTTGACTGTCATGAGGAGTATGAGGTGAGCCGGATCCTGGACTCTCGATTGGTGCGCAGCCGATTACAGTTCCTGGTTCATTGGCGCGGTTATGGTCCCGAGGAGCGTTCCTGGGTTCCTTCCGCGGATGTCCATGCTCCTGCCCTCCTCCGCGTGTTTCATACCCGCTTTCCTCAGAAACCTTTTGTTGAGCCACGGAGGGGGAGGGGCCCTTGAGGAGGAGGTACTGTCAAGGTCCTACCTTTTCCCAGAGGTTATGTTACTCCATGTGCTGGCATCCATCTTGGATTTCTGCTGAGCATGATGGGAATCTTTTATGCCTTCAGGTCTCTGAGGTCCATCCCCCAGAGGGGTGTGGCTGAGTACATATAAGCCTGGGATCTGCACATGCTCTTTGCACTTGTGTCTTGTGTCTTTGTCTTGCTACAGCTCTGTGTATACGCTCGTGACTCTTCTGGTATTCTGACTCGGCTTGTGACTAAGACCATTCTCTGTGTTTCCCTTTGATCTGACCTTCCGTTGCTGAACCCGGCCCGTGACCTGTGATTCTCTGTCTACTGTTCTGTACTGTTTTGTCCCGTTGTTGTTGACCCGGCTTGCCTGACTACGCTATTGTCATTCTCACCAGCTACACGCCATTGGCGGCGGCCATTACCGCAGCCGGGGTGTCTCGGGGGCCGCGACCTGGTTCCTGGCTGCGTCAAGTCCATCCCCACCATCAGGGGCCCTGGTGAAGGGCAGCCTGGGACTTAGACTCCGCGCCCTGAGGGACTTCGGTCTGTTGGTGGTGGTTGTCGTCAGCCAGTGCATTACCCTGCCACTAGGCCTACCTGTCTGTTCCACAGCCCTGCCCTGACATTACCCCCCTTAATGACCAGGCCTTTTTTTGCTGTTTGGCGCTGCACTAATTCAAATGATAATTGCGCGGTCATGCAATGCTGTACCCAAAGAAAATTTACGTCCTTTTTTTCACACAAATAGAGCTTTCTTTTGATGGTATTTTATCATCTGTGCGTAAAATGTGAGAAAAAATGTGGAGCTAATCACTAGCAAATCAAAATACAACAATATGAAAAAATATATAAAAAATATATATATATCCCCTCAATTATAAGTGAATAAACATATCTATTCAATAACCTCGTGTCTATAAACACACAAACAACTCCTATAGTGATGGTGAAAAAACAATCCTATTGACTAATCTTAGTGCGTGTTTTACCAAACATATATAGACACATAAGATGCACTTAATATATGTACATATATATATATACACACACCACAAAACTCATAAAAGTGAATAAAAACAGAATCATGTGCACAAGTGAACTCAAATTAGTGCAAAAAATACACACAATAATACATTTTCATGCGTTTTAAAAGTCCAACTTTCAATAATCACACTCCAGTGAAAAAATAACTTGTGCTGATATCCTTGTGAACAAAACGTGAATTGGTGGCTGTATAGAAAATCATCCGATAACCGGCTGAATGAGCCTTTCACCTTCCAGACTCGACCCTTGCGAGTCAAAACGTTTTTATATAGGATCCCTCTCACAGATCCTCCAGGTAGATATCACTCCAAATGACTGCTCCCAATATATACGGATCTCCCTCTAGGGATCACGATTTCAATAATAGCTCCTTCTCCAGGCAGGATCACATACTGCGCTAACCAATTGGTGAAAAACAAGGCTCCTACCACATGCTTCTGGATGTTATCTGCATGGGTGTACAGGATAAGAAAAGGTGTACCAAGATGGCCGCCACGCCGGAAATACGTCACTACGTCGGGCCTACGCGTTGCGTCACAATACCATGTGACTTCCTCAGGGCCTGAGGAAGTCACATGACATTGTGACGCAACGCGTCGGCTTGATGTGGTGACGTATTTCCGGCGTGGCGGCCATCTTGGTACACCTGTGTATTCAGCTGTACACCCATACATACATACCCTCATCCGAAAGCATGAGGTTTTGGACTGGCTGCTACGTAAGTGCAAATGCTTAATGTCATCTGTCCCTATGTTATAAATAAAATATATTGCACTATGGGAGGATTCATTTTGTCTCATTTGAGAGATTGATGCTGGAATACTTTCCTATAGAAGAGCCAGAGTGGGAATACTTATTTCTGAGAGAACAACCTTTGGAGTGATAGTTTTTCTTGGAGGATCCGTGAGGGGGATCCACAACTGCTCTTTGATCCGCAAGGGTCGAAGGGATGAGGTGAGAGGCTTATCCAGATGGTGGTTGGATTGTCAGATTTATATTCACTCAGAGATCTGCACGAGTTTTACCTATGGTCACTAACAGTAGTTATTGGAAGCACCGTTTTCTTTTTGGTCACCAGCAATATTTATTGGACTTTGAGAGCACTATTGTTTGTACCATTTTTATGGTCATTTCACTTCACAAGAGGCACGTGTGATTATAATTATATATATGTGTATGCGTGATTTATACATATATATATGGAAATGTTTCTTTTTTCACTTGTTTTGAGCTATTTATTTTAGTGATTGTATGATTTATGGGCACTAATTAATTGATATCACTGTCACATTTATATGTATATTTTTTATGAGATTCGGCGGGTTTTAAAACGTGGTTTTGCGCCCCAGTGCCGCCCTGCACACGTATATATACAGTGGCAGGGCGGCAAGCTGTTAAATGAAAAAGGGGGAGCAGAGGGAGGGAAAAGATGGGGTATAGGAGAAACAAAGCTAGATCCCTTGGGATTTGCATCCCCTCCCGGGGTGAGAAATCAAGGCAGGTAGGGGCGGGACTTCAGTGAGGGTGAATAGATTCAGTCAGGTAAGCATCTGTAAATACAAAGTATTGCCAAGGGTACCATGTGTCCCGAAAGACCTCCTCATTATTATACAGAGTGGCAGTAAGATCCTCCATGTCCCTAAGCTCGTTCACCTTGGAGAACTACAATGAAAGGGTAGGAGGGTGGTTGTCTTTCAACCATAGAGGGATGCAAGCCTTGGCCATGATAAGCAGCTGAATAGTGAGAGAGACCTTGTATTTTTTGATGGGTCTACCCGAAAGATGCAACAGGCAGCCTGCTGGGTCATTTCGCAGGTCCACAGCAGTAAGTTGTTTAATAATGTCAGTCACTCCACACCAAAAGGGTTGAAGCTTTGAGCACTGCTATAAGACATGGAGAAGAGTCCCACTGTTGGCCCCACAGTGCCAACACACATCCGGAAGCTGCGGCGAAATACGGTGAAGTTTAGAAGACACCTGGTACCAACGCATTAGGAGTTTATAATTGGTTTCCTGTACTTTAGTGGCCAAGGAAGACTTTTGGGAAAAGTGCACTCTCTTTTCCCATTGTGGCACGGTAAAAGGAGACACCCAGATCAGGCTCCCATTTAGATAGGAAAGGAGGGACAAAATTGGGTTCCAGAGAAATAGACGTGTTATGGAATGCTTCCCGAGTAACTACAAGAATGGCACCAAGAGTTGGGTGTGCAACTAGGTCATAAGGTAGAGGACATAGCAGCCCTGGCCAACTCAGGACCATGCCCTCAGAGTCCTCCAAATCCATGATCACCCAGTGCGTGGCAGCACCATGACAGTGCCAGTCGACCAGGCGGGTGAGCTTGGTGGTTCTATAATAGGAGCAAATATCTGGTAGGCTCACACCACCACATGTCTTAGGTAGGGTCAGAACATGGAAAGCCAAACATGGCCCCTCATGTGACCAGATAAAAGTGCAGAATAAGGTATTAACCTTTCAGAAGAAGGATGTGGGAAGCTTGATGGGGAGGGCTTGTAGTAGGTACAGCATGCGAGAGCAGCACTGTCATCTTAAGCGCACTACATCGACCAAACCATGTCAGCATAAGGGATTGCCATCGTAGAAGGTCTTCTTTAAGACTGGTAAGCAGAGGGAGAAAGTAGGGGGAAAAGCAAGCAGGATCCAGAGTAATATTAGTGCCCAGGTACCTGATCGAGTACGTGGGCAAACGGAAAGAGAAGGAAGGGCGAAAATGACCAAGGACCGTGGAATCTAAAGAAATATTCAGTGCCAAGGATTTTGTGAGGTTGATTTTGAAGTAGGAGAGACTGCCATAGTCCCGAAGCACCTGCAAAAGACTTGGCAATGAGATCAGAGGATCGGTAAGAAAGAAGATAAGATCGTTTGCATACACAGCAACTTTGTGTTCACCAGATGGTTTATGGAAACCTGAAATATTTAAATCAGTTCAGATTGTACACAGAAAGGGCTCCAGCATCAAAATAAAGATCAGAGAGCTCTTTTTTCCTATCAACCTTTTTTCCTATCAACAATGGAACGCGTCAGTGATGCCCTCTCTGGGCATCACTGACACGTTCCATTGTTGATAGGAAAAAAGGCAGACCTAGTTTCATTAACTTTGATAGATGCTGAAGGTTGAGAGCATAGGGAGGTGATCCAACAAAACATGGATGTTCTGATACCAATGTGAGTCAAAGTTGCGTGCATGAACTACCAGTTAACCTGGTCAAACACCTTTTCAGTGGCAGTGGAAAGTAAGATAAGCGGGGTTGTAGCAGTTCTATCAGCATGAATCATGTTAAGAACATGAAGGGTGTTGTTTCGTGGTTCCCGAAGCAGGACAAAACCCGCCTGGTTCCTGTGTATGAGATTAGGGATGTGTGGCAACAGCCTGTTGGCTAAGATTTTTGCAAACAGTTTCAAGTCAGTATTTAGAAGTGCGATAGTATAGTAGCTATTGCAATGTGATGGGTCTTTGCCTTCCTTCGGTATCAGCAGGTCAAAGAAGGTTTTATAATCCAATGCTGTCAGACTGTCCGAGCCTGGAGCTTTCTTGGATTTAGAAAGAGAAAATGCCATCCCCAGTTCCCCCACTGAGATAAGGGCTTCCAATTCCTGACAAATGAAAGGGGAGAGAGTGGGCATATCGGACATGGAGATATAGGAATGCATTTCCTTCTGCATATCCCCTGAAGCATCCCGTGGGCCTCCCGGAGAAATGTTATATAGTTTCTGGAAGAAAAATTATGAAGCCATGGAATCCGAGGAGAAAAGCTTCTGTCCAGAAGCCTACTTAATATGAGAAATATGAACACGAGTGCGAATGCCATGAAGAGCTCAGGCAATAAGAGTACCCGGTTTGTTGGAATACTCATATATAGTGTGGTGGGACCAAGCCAACTTTGGTTTAACCTTGTGAAAGCGATGGGAGTTCAATTCCTCCTTAGTCTTCACAATATCCTGATAGGTTGCCCTGGCAAAGCTAGACTTATGGACTTCCAGTAGTCGGGCCTATAGAGTGTCTACCTGAAGGGAGCATTCTTTTTCAAGTATGGCCGCAATTGCCATCAGAGTAGCCCGGAGAACCGGTATATGGGCCTCCTAACCGAGTTGGCATTCAGGGTGAAGTGCTCTTTGATAGAGTGTTCCAGGGTCACCCTAATCTCAGGGGATTTAAGCAGGGCTTCATTCAGGTGCCAAGAAGGGGGACTACGGAGATCAATCCCTATCTGTAAATTAAAGGTATACAGGGGCATGGTCTGAGAATGATACCAATATGTGTCGACTGAACTCTGAGGAGATCTTTTTGTTGGACAAAAAGGTATTCTAGAGAAGAGTACGTTTGGTGGACTGCAGAGTAGTAAGAAATGTCCTTCATGCTGGGATGGGATAAGCGCCAAGAGTTGACCAGGTGTAGCAGAGGGAGTTCGGCTTTCAATCATTTAAGGCAGGAGAAAGAGAGATGAGAAGAGTCCCTGGAGACATCCAGGAGTGGATCCAAGGTGAAGTTAAGGTCCCCACCGAAAATTAAAGTGCCCTCCATAAAGCTTAGCAGCACCAGAAGGGTAGTTTTCACTATAAGCTTTCAGAGTTTGTAAAAGACACAGTGGCTAAATAATTATCATTTCCTCCTGGCAGTAATAGGGTCATTGGTTCGAATCCCAGCCACGGCACCAACTGCCTGGAGTTTGCATGCTTTCCCTTTGCCTGCGTGGGTTTCCTCTGGGTACTCCAGTTTCCTCCCACACGCCAAAGACAGGCTGGGAGGTTAATTGGTGCCTGTCTAAGTTGGCCCTAGTATGTGTATGAATGAATGTAAGTTAAGGTCCTTAGAATGTATGCCCCTTGTGGGTAAGGGATTGATGTTTATGTACAATATATATGTAAAGCGCTGCGTAAAATGTCGGCACTATATAAGTACCTGAAATAAATAAAATAATATATTTTCTGAAAGCACATGACCAGTACAATAAAAAGAAGGTAGCTGAGCAAATGTTTATCAGATTGCTATTTTCCAAAAAAAAACAACAAAAAAAACAAAACAACAACCACTAAAATCCTTATTTGCACACAAAACCACAACATAAAGTACAAAATTCCTGCTAAATTCCTACGAAGGCGTCATTCAGTGGGGTATGGTAAGGTGTATGCCCATGGAGGGCCGTGTTTACCCACATGGGGATGCTCAGGTGTTATGTGCATCCCTATGTAGGCAGTCCAATTCATGTCAGCTGGGACACAGCAGCTGCAAGGACATATCTGACATCCGTGCAGGTGTGGGTGCATGGCCCCAAATGCGGACATACACCCACATGGATGTTAAGTTGGGAGCAGTGGTTGCGTGGAAGCAGCCACTGCATCCCAACTGATACTGATGGGACTGCCTGCACAGGAATGCACAGAACACCGTGAATTCCTGTGCAGCCGCTGTGTCCCAAATTACATCAATGGGACTGCCTGTATGGGGATGCACGGCATACCTGTGCATCCCTGTACAAATAAACATGGCCTCGCTGTATTATGCTCCGTGCAAACAAGGACTTAGGCCTTCTTTAGACTTGCGGTTGGGGGCTGCAAAAGTGCGCAGTTGAGCTGCGTTTTTACCGCCTGTCAAACTTCCCACTCTTAAGCTGCAATAGGCAATGGAGTTACAACAGGCTGTGAGGAGGTGTCACATAGCTTCCTCAGTGCCTGTCAAGTGCCACTGGAGCACAATCCAAATGTGGATTGGGCTTCAGGCAAGGGAGACTAATGCCCCGTACACACGATGAGAAAATTGTCCCAAAAATGTTGCAGAACCACTGATCGAACAATTTTCTCTTCGTTGATGAGCAGGATGTTTTAACCCAGCGGTTCTCAACCTGTGGGTCGCGACCCCTTTGGGGGTCGAACGACCATTTCACAGGGGTCGCCTAAGACCATCGGAAAACACATATTTCCGATGGTCTTAGGAACCGAGACACCGCTCCTCTATCCGTCTCAGGCGATGTGTGGGCGGGATGACATGCTGCCCCTGTCACCTGGCCACACCTCCGGGATCACTCAACAGCTCCGCCGGTGATTGGTCGCCGGAGATTGGCCACCGGAACTGTAGCTCAGGAGAGGCACACAGGCGGCCAATCACCGGCGAGGAGGTGGAGCTTGGAGAGGAGGAGCCGAGCGGCAGCGCGCGTAGATCAAAGAAGACTGAGTAAGGGAGCTGCCGGAGCGAGTGAAGAGGAGAGCGGCCAGAGAAGGAAGACAGCTGACAGGTAAGTGTCTGTAACGTGCAAATTTTGCTGCTGCAGCCAGGTATGCTGGCTGTAGATGGGAGAGGGAGGGAGGGAGGGAGGGAGCGAGCCCAGGCTGGAGCAGGGGTCAGCAAGGTAAGTATCATTGGTGTCAGTGGGAGGAATAGTGCCCCATCATTGGTGTCACTAATACCAATGATGGGGTACTATTTCTCCCACACATACACCAACGATGAGGCACTATTCCTCCCCACACTGACACCAACTATGGGGCACTATTCCTCCCCCCACTGACACCAAGGATGGAACACTATTCCTCCCCCCACCGACACCAACGGTGGGGCACTATTCCCCCCCACCACCACCACACTGACATCAATGATGGGGCACTATTCCTCCCACACTGACACCAATGATGGGGCACTATTCCTCCCACTGATACCAATGATGGGACACTATTCCTCCCACTGATACCAATGATGGGACACTATTCCTCCCACAGACACCAATGATGGGGCACTATTCCTCCCACAGACACCAATGATGGGGCACTATTCCTCCCACAGACACCAATGATGGGGCACTATTCCTCCCACAGACACCAATGATGGGGCACTATTCCTCCCACAGACACCAATTATGGGGCACTATTCCTCCCACTGATACCAAAGATGGGACACTATTCCTCCCACAGATATCAATGATGGGGCACTATTCCTCCCACTGACATCAGTGATGTGGCACTATTCCTCCCACAGACATCAATGATGGGGCACTATTCCTCCCACACTGACACCAATGATGGGGCACTATTCCTCCCACTGACATCAGTGATGTGGCACTACTCCTCCCACTGACACCAATTATGGGGCACTATTCCCCCCCACACACACACACACTGACACCAATGATGGGGCACTATTCCTCCCACACTGACACCAATGATGGGGCACTATTCCTCCCACACTGACACCAATGATGGGGCACTATTCCTCCCACTGAAACCAACGATGGGACACTATTCCTCCCACTGACATCAGTGATGTGGCACTATTCCTCCCACTGATACCAAAGATGGGACACTATTCCTCCCACAGACACCAATGATGGGGCACTATTCCTCCCACAGACACCAATGCTGGGACACTATTCCTCCCACTGATACCAATGCTGGGACACTATTCCTCCCACTGATACCAATGATGGGGCACTATTCCTCCCACTGATACCAACGATGGGACACTATTCATCCCACTGACATCATTGATGTGGCACTACTCCTTCCCCTGACACCAATAATGTGGCACTAGTCCTCCCACTGCAAAATTACAGTTATGAAGTAGCAACGAAAATAATTTTATGGTTGGGGGTCACCACAACATGAGGAACTGTATTAAAGGGTCGCGGCATTAGGAAGGTTGAGAACCACTGTTTTAACCAATAACGATATTGTGAACAAAAAAATCCTGTTGAACAACAGTGATAAGTTTGTCGTTTCGCATACAAATGACCGATTTCTATTCTGTGGTATGACGGTCGTACAAAAAAAATCTATGAGCGGAAACAGAAGATGACCCAGATGTTTATGTCCAAGGAATCTTTGTAAACACGAACGAAAAATCCATATGTTAAAAGTAGATTGACCTAATGAGATAATGAAACCAGAATTATGCATATTATACTTTTATGTATATAGGTAAATTTAATAAACTATATTATACTCATTGTTGTAAATGGTAGTGTATATCGCTTGTTCTGGCCGGAAGGGCGTGGCTACAAGGTCACATGCACACTACATCACTTCCACTTGTACAGAAGACGTACACTACGTATTGCCCGAACAATTTGCATAATGACGATGGCCACAATGGCAAGCAAGGTGTTCCAATTGTCAGTGCAGTCAAATGGCTGACGTGTTTCGAGGATGAAGCCCTTTCCTCAGAGCTACTGACCAGCCTATATAAAGGTCAAGCGGTAAATAACCATGGCTAGATGCCTTGGGAGCAGAGCTCCACCACCTCTACTTGTTATAGGGTGAGGAGTTGGAGAGGGTTATTTAACCACTTGAGCTCCTGAGAATTTACCCCCCTTAATGACCAGGCCTTTTTTTGCTGTTTGGCGCTGCACTAATTCAAATGATAATTGCGCGGTCATGCAATGCTGTACCCAAATGAAATTTATGTCCTTTTTTTCACACAAATAGAGCTTTCTTTTGATGGTATTTTATCACCTGTGCGCTTTTTATTTTTTGCGCTATAAACAAAAAAATCACGAAAATTTTGAAACACAATATTTTCTACTTTCAGCTATAAAAAATATATCGTAAACTCAAAGTTAGTCATAAATTTAAGCCAAAATGTATTCTGCTACATGTTTTTGGTAAAAAAATCCCAATAAGTGTATATTGATTGCTTTGTGTGAAAGTTATAGCGTCTACAAACTATGGTATAGATACTGTAATTTATGCCTTTTTTTGCTATACAGCGCTGCACTAATTCAAATGATAATTGCGCGGTCATGCAATGCTGTACCCAAACGAAATTTACGTCCTTTTTTTCACACAAATAGAGGTTTCTTTTGGTGGTATTTTATCACCTGTGCGCTTTTTATTTTTTGTGCTATAAACAAAAAAAACACGAAAATTTTGAAAAAAAACAATATTTTCTACTTTCAGCTATAAAAAATGTAAACTCAAAGTTAGTCATAAATTTAAGCCAAAATGTATTCTGCTACATGTTTTTGGTAAAAAAAAATCCTGTGCATTAGCGGGCAAACTGGCGCTATCTGGAAGGGGTGCTAACACTATTGGAAGTCGCCAGCGACACTGATACAGTGATCAGTAAAAATCTGTTCACTGATCAATGACACTGGTGACAGGGCAGTGAAGGGGTTAACTCGGGGGGGCGATCAAGGGGTTAGACGGGATTACTGGTGTATTAGCGGGCAATCTGGCACTATCTGGGAGGGGCGCTAACACTATCGGAAGTCGCCAGTGACACTGATACAGTGATCAGTAAAAATCGGTTCACTGATCAGTGACACTGGTGACAGGGCAGTGAAGGGGTTAACTGGGGAGGGGGGATTAAGGGGTTAAACGGGATTACTGGTGTACTGGCGGGCAAACTGGTGCTATCTGGGAGGGGTGCTAACACTATCGGAAGTCACCAGCGACAGGGCAGTGAAGGGGTTAACTGGGGGGGGGGCGATCAGGGGGTTAAATGTGTCCTAGAGTGTTCTAACCGTGGGTATGTGCTGTTTTACTCACTGTTTGTATGTCTTCTTCTCTGTCTGGAACGGAATATGTCCAGGCAGAGAAGAATGACATCATATCCTGTCCTGTGTAACTGTCAACACAGGACAGGATAGGACAGGGACCGATCATCTGATTTCAGCCAGACATCACTGGCTGAAATCAAATGATTGATCCCTCCGGGATCAAATGGTGTCACCCGCGGGTCGGCGAGAGTGATCGCGCGCGCTCCCTGCTGGCGAAAACGTCGGGAGCGCGGAGCCAGTTTTACAACGTGCTTTTGCGCCCCAGTGCCGCCCTGCACACGTATATATGCAGTGGCAGGGCGGCAAGTGGTTAAAGTGCAGTATTTGGTAATTTCTATAAATGCCTATATATATACTGTATATATATATATATATATATATATACACACAAACACATACATACATACACATACATACATACATACATACACACACACACACACATATACATACACTAAAAGTGAAAGCGAATAAAAAGTTATATATACGTGAATGCAACATTTGCAAATGTAAATGAATACAAATAAAATGATAAAAATAGAGCTAAAAATAATATTAATAAAGATCATAAAAGTGAAGATCATAAGACTTGTGGATTGTAGATGATTTGCAGTTCAAAGTATAGTATTTTTTCCTCTTATATATTGATTTTTATTTTATGAAAAAAAATATATATAGTCTACAGCCACACTTGATACTTTGAACTGCAAATCCTCTACAATCCAGGAGTCTTATGATCTTCATCTTTAATAATATAATAATTTTTCCTCTATTTTTAGCATTGTTGACAGTATTATTACTATGATTATTTTCATTCATTTACATTTGCAAATGATGCATTCATGTATATATAATTTTTTTTATTCGCTTTCACTTTTAGTGTAATATATATATACACACTATATATATATATTTTAATAGAAATGACCAAATATTGCACTTTAAATAACCCCCTCCAACTCCTCACCCTATAACAAGTAGAGGAGGTGGAGCTCTGCTCCCAAGGCATCTAACCATGGTTATATACCGCTTGACCCTCATACAAGCTGGTCAGTAGCTCTGAGGAAAGGGATTCGTCCCCGAAACGTGTCAGCCAATTGACTGCACTGACAGTTGGAACACCTTGCTTGCTGTTGTGGCCATCATCATTATGCAAATGCTTTTTAGATACATGCTTCGCCTCTGAGTATGTTTTTACCTTTTATACCTTTCAATAAACCTTAGGCTGGCCATACACTATACAATTTTCTGTCCAATTTCTGCCCAATTTCCTTTAGATTTACCTACAACTATGTAGTGCAAGAGCCTGCCTAACTGGATACAATTGAAAGTGTTAGTTATAACCTTCTATAATATGATTTTTGGTAAATCTAAACCAAAAATCTCAAGAAAATTGTATAATGTATGGCAAGCCTTAAGGTGGGAATACACGATCAGAAAATCGACCGATCGGTCATCCGATGACCGAGAGCCGTTCGTTCGTTGGTCAAAATCGTGGCCCACATTAACCGATCTAAAAAATCGTTTGTCGTGCAATACATAGTGTTGACGTCTTCCGTACAAGTGGAAGTGATACAGTGTGCGTGTGACCTTGTAGCCATGCCCTTACGTCCAGAACAAGCAATATACACAAAAATTAACAGCAATGAGTATAATATAGTTTATTACATTATCTATATACATAAATAGTGATACATACAATATAATATGCATAATTCTGGTTTCATTTCATCTCATTAGGCTAAGCTACTTTTATGTTCAATAATTTTATTGAAGGGGTTTTGACAAAACAGGATAAATCAATCCATTTTCTAGTAGGTATAACAATACATATTATGTTGTTGTAAGAACCTCACCATTTGGCTGAGGATTGTATATACGAATGCTGCATAGACATGAGAGGTATGTTATTTTGGGTTCGAACCGTGTTGAGGTGGAGGTGGTTAGGTTATTGGGGGGGTAGAGGATGGGAGTGCGTAGAGTAGAAGGGAGAGGGGGGAGGGGAATAATGCACCAGTCTAGAGATAGAGGTTCAAGTGTTGAGGGATTGGCTTATCAGGATTTTACAGAACAATTTGTATTTTTTAGCCAACGAGACCATTGAGATTTGAATGATTGATATGTGGAGTTATTCAGGGATGATCTTTTTTCCATATCACATTGGAAGTTGAGGTCTTTTAATAGTGAGTTAAGAGAGGGAGTATCGGTATTGTTCCATAGTTTAGTGATATTAATTTTAGCAGCTGCTAAAATGTGAATAATATTGGTACGAGAGTCTTTTGGGAAGTCTGCTATTCCAATGTGGAGAAGGGCTAGGGCAGGGTTTGGAGCTACAGAAGTTTCCGTGAGAGTTGAGATCAAGAGAAAGACCTTATTCCAATAGGATCTGAGTGATTTACACATCCATAGTATGTGGAATGTGGATCCTATTTCTCCACAGAGTCTCCAGCAAGCATGGGATTGCTGTGGGTAGTATAGCGCGAGTTTGGTGGGTGTTAAGTACCATTGGTGTAAGATTTTCAGATATGATTCCCAATGAGCACTACATCTAGATGCTTTGTAGGTAATTTTAAAGATTTTTTCCCAATTTGGTGATGTTATTGGCAGTGAAAGAATTTTCTCCCAGTTGGTTAAATAAGTAGTTTGAAGGGTAAATTGTGTATTTGTTATGTGCGTGTAGAAGGTTGAAATACATTTTTTGGGTATTTTGCTTTGTTGAAAAAGTTGTATGCGGTAGTGGGGATTTTTGAAAGAAACAGGATTTTTACTGTTTGCAAAGAGTGAGATATTCTCGTAGGTGAAGTATTCGGTGTTAGGAAGGTAAAAAAAATTTTGGAGAGTTGAGAAGTGATCTAGTTTATGGTCTCTGTATAGGTCTTGTATATGTGTTATACCACATTTGTCCCACTGGTGAAGGTATAGGGAGGGTGTAGTGAGGTGTATAGTATTAAGTGGGGTAGGTACCAGTTTGGTTTCCAGAGAGCTAGATGATTGTAGATCATACCAGGCTTGAAGGGAGGCCTTGATGCATGGGTGTTTAAATAGAGATTTGGATTGAGGTGATTGTGGAAGGAGGAGTATATTATGTGGGACGAGAGGAAAGAGAGGAAGCGTTTCCATGTTAGACCAAGATTTTTCTTTAGTTGGATGCCACCAAAAATAGAGTTGGTCGAGAAGGGAGGCATTGTAATAGGATTTTAGATGTGGGAGACCTGCTCCCCCTCTGGATGTAGGGCGTATTAGGAGATTTGTGGTGCATCTAGGTTTCTTGGAGTTCCAAAGAAATTTGGTAAAGGTAGCTTGTAGTTTAGAGAAGAAAGCATTGGGAATGGGTATGGGTAGTGTGCAGAATTTGTAGAGGATTTTGGGTAATATATACATTTTTAGGGTTGTTACTCGTCCTAATTTGGATAGCGTTGTTGTGCGGAGGTTAGAGAGTTCCTTTGGAATGTTATCGAGTAGAGATTTGTAATTTGTGGAGTATAATTGATCTGTTGTAGCGGTGAGTTTGATTCCTAGATAAGGGATATGGTGTTGTTCCCACGAGAAAGGGAATTTTTTGACAAGTATTGTTTGAGTCTGGATCGGTGTATGAAGGTTTAGGATGGAGGATTTGGTTTCATTGAGTTTATAGTAGGACACCTCCAAATAGTATTGGAGATGTGCGCGGATTGCCTGTAGCGATTTGTGTGGGTTAGTTATCATTAGTATAATATCATCTGCAAATAGGCTGATTTTATGTTCTGTTTTCAAATGGGTGAATCCTGTAAATGCGGCGTCATCTCTAAGTATTGAGGCTAACGGTTCAATTAATAGAGTGAATATTATGGGGCATAAGGGACATCCCTGTCTCGTGCCGTTTGAGATGTTGAATGAGTCTGAGAGTTTGGCTGATGGGTTGGAGTATAGGGAGAGAATCGCTGAGAGCATTCATCCTGTGATATCAAATTTTTGTAGTGTTTGTTGCATAAAGTGCCAGTGTATGCGGTCAAATGCTTTTTCCGCATCTAGGGATAGTAGTAGGGAGGGTTGTTTGGTGGTTTCTAAGTTATGAATAAGAGATATGAGTCTTCTAGTTGCATCTGGGGCTTGGCGTCCAGGGATAAATCCTACTTGGTCGGGATGTATTAGAATGGGGAGGTATTGGAGGAGTCTTTGGGCTATTATTTTAGCATATACAGTCAGGTCCATAAATATTTGGACATCGACACAATTCTAACATTTTTGGCTCTATACACCACCACAATAGATTTGAAATGAAACAAACAAGATGTGCTTTAACTGCAGACTGTCAGCTTTAATTTGAGGGCATTTACATCCAAATCAGGTGAACGGTGTAGGAATTACAACAGTTTGCATATGTGCCTCCCACTTGTTAAGGGACCAAAAGTAATGGGGCAGAATAATAATCATAAATTAAACTTTCACTTTTTAATACTTGGTTGCAAATCCTTTGCAGTCAATTACAGCCTGAAGTCTGGAATGCATAGACATCAACAGACACTGGGTTTCATCCCTGGTGATGCTCTGCCAGGCCTCTACTGCAACTGTCTTCAGTTCCTGCTTGTTCTTGGGGCATTTTCCCTTCAGCTTTGTCTTCAGCAAGTGAAATGCATGCTCAATCGGATTCAGGTCAGGTGACTGACTTGGCCATTGCATAACATTCCACTTCTTTCCCTTAAAAAACTCTTTGGTTGCATTTGCAGTGTGCTTTGGGTCATTGTCCATCTGCACTGTGAAGCGGCGTCCAATGAGTTCTGAAGCATTTGGCTGAATATGAGCAGATAATATTGCCTGAAACACTTCAGAATTTATCCTGCTGCTTTTGTCAGCAGTCACATCATCAATAAATACAAGAGAACCAGTTCCATTGGCAGCCATACATGCCCACACCATGACACTACCACCACCATACTTCACTGATGAGGATCATGAGCAGTTCCTTTCCTTCTCCATACTCTTCTCTTCCCATCACTCTGGTACAAGTTGATCTTGGTCTCACCTGTCCATAGGATGTTGTTCCAGAACTGTGAAGGCTTTTTTAGATGTCATTTGGCAAACTCTAATCTGGCCTTCCTGTTTTTGAGGCTCATCAATGGTTTACATCTTGTGGTGAACCCTCTGTATTCACTTAGGTGAAGTCTTCTCTTGATTGTTGACTTTGACACACATACACCTACCTCCTGGAGAGTGTTCTTGATCTGGCCAACTGTTGTGAAGGGTGTTTTCTTCACCAGGGAAAGAATTCTTCGGTCATCCACCACAGTTGTTTTCTGTGGTCTTTTGGTGTTGCTGAGCTCACTGGTGCGTACCTTCTTTTTAAGAATGTTCCAAACAGTTGTTTTGGCCTTGCCTAATGTTTTTGCTATCTCTCTGATGGGTTTGTTTTGTTTTTTCAGCCTAATGATGGCTTGCTTCACTGATAGTGACAGCTCTTTGGATCTCATCTTAAGAGTTGACAGCAACAGATTCCAAATGCAAATAGCACACTTGAAATGAACTCTGGAACTTTTATATGCTCATTGTAATTATGATAATGAGGGAATAACACACACCTGGCCATGGAACAGCTGAGAAGCCTATTGTCCCATTACTTTTGGTCCCTTAACAAGTGGGAGGCACATATGCAAACTGTTGTAATTCCTACACCGTTCACCTGATTTGGATGTAAATACCCTCAAATTAAAGCTGACAGTGTGCAGTTAAAGCACATCTTGTTAGTTTCATTTCAAATCCATTGTGGTGGTGTATAGAGCCAAAAATGTTACAATTGTGTCGATGTCCCAATATTTATGGACCTGTATTTTTATATCCGTGTTATTAATGAAATGGGTCTGTAGTTTTGAACAATTTTAGGGTCTTTACCCGGTTTAGGAATTGTGGTGATTATAGATTGTAACATTTCTTTGGGGAATTCTATAGAGGTGGCGTGATTAAAGAGTTTGGACAGATGTGGTGCAAGGTCAGGAGCAAAGATTTTGTAAAATTCATTAGTGAAACCATTATTTCCTGGGGATTTATTCTGGGGTAAGGTCTTGATGACTTTTTCTATCTCCGAAGGAGATATAGGTTTGGATATAGAATCGAGTTGTGATGGAGTAAGTTGGGGGAGTTTCGCAGAGCTTAGAAATTTTCGAATGGAAGTGATCGTTGGTTGCGTTGTGTTTGGGTCAGTTTGGAGGTTGTAAAGATTTTGATAGTATGCTGCAAAAGCATTAGCTATATCTTGCGGGTTTGTGAGAGAGGTATGGGTATTTGGGTGATGAATTGAAGAGATTTTAGGCGTCGTTGTTTGATTAATTTTGTTAAAAAGGAGTTAGCTTTATTATCTAAGGAGTAGAATTTTGTTTTAGTTTTTTGTAGATTGAGGTCATATTTATAGAGTAGAAGGGCTTGGAGTTTAGTTCTGAGGCCAGGGATGTAGAAGTGGAGGGATTTGGATTTTTTTTGTTAATTTCTTCTTTTAATTTTATGGAAGTCAGGAGTTGGTCAATTTGTTGGGTTCGCTGTTTAGAAATTCAGGAGTTTAATTGTATGAGGATACCTCTCATGTACGCCTTGTAAGCGGATCATAATGTGGTTATAGAAATATCAGGTGTATCATTGCATTCAAAAAATATGTGTTTCTAGTAGATGCTTCTTATCATCAGGGTTGTTCAGTATCGCTGAGTTCAGTCTCCAGAGACGAGGAATTGGAGAATGCCCTCGTGTATTGTATTGTACTGTACTGTTTTGTCTCATGTTCGGTCCCCCCCCCCGCTATTGTACAGCGCTGAGCAAACCCTTTGGCACTATATAAATACTGTATAATAATAATAATGTTGATTGCTGTCTAAGGTTATGCTGATTGGAGCTTGATCTGACCAAGTTATATTGCCAATGTTGGAAGACGTTGTGTGTTGAAGAGTACATTTATACGTGACGAAGAAATCAATTCTCGAGTATGATAGATGTGAAAGGGAGTAGTATGCGTAGTCCTTCTCTGTGCCATGCTGGCATCGCCAGATATTGTAGAGATCGTGGTTGTGTAAAAAGCGGTTGAAGTCATGTCTGGAGGGGCGTCTGTTGGTGGATGAGTCCAGGAGTGGATTACCAATTACATTAAAGTCTCCGCCCATAATAAGTCTGCCTTGCTTCTGTGAAAAGATAGTTGATTGGCGTTTTTTGTAAAATTTAATTTGATTGTTGTTGGGGACGTATATTTTGACCAGCATGTAGGGGATATTGTTGATTTTCCAGATGTGATATCGACCTTGAGGGTCTGCTTTTTCAGAGATGAGAAGAAATTGAACAGAATCTTTTATGGCTGTTATGACTCAATTTTTTTTCTATTTGTTGCCATATATATGTGGGTATCCATGGATATAAAACTTAGGGGTCTTGGTTGATGTGAAGTGGGCTTCCTGTAGGAGGAGAACATAGGCTTGTAGTGCACGGGATTCTCTCTGGAGTAGCGATCTCTTGAAGGGAGAGTTGAGGCCATGTACATTGAGCGAGGATATCTTGAGTAGAAGAGTTGTTTTCGTCTTTGTTGGGAGAAGTTGAGAGGTCGTGATTGAAGTTTTTTCATACGTTGGGTGATGCGATTGTAGTTTGGTCGTTGGACTGAGTATTGTTTTCCTTGATGTGATGAGGATTTCATTTGAATGGAGGTGATGACCGGTCTACTGGTGGTACGGGAGAGATGGGAGGTAAGGGTGGGTAAAAAACTTGCTGAAAATGCAAGTTATAGGAGTAGCGGATCTTGCTACTGTATAATCTGGGGGTACAAACAGGTCTTGACCATAAACGGGGTCAAACCATAAACTTTTGTAACATAAGAGTATTCGATCAAGGGCCGTTCACTAGCTTGAGGTGGCGAAAATATCATGCCCAAGGCTTTTTGGTGTAGGTGGATTGATGGTGTAGAGATTTAGGACCATTCAGCGTCCATTTGTTGTGAATTAACTGCGGTGAGTTGTTGTGGTTCCGCAGGTATTATATTCCAGGTCTTGAGGAGGTTGATGCCCGCTTCTAGGGTTTTGATTGCGTAAATCGTACCATGATGTGTAACGGTCAGTTTAGTGGGGAAGCCCCATTGGTAGCCTATTCCGTGGTTCCATAGCTCTTTGGTTATAGTAATCAGCTTTTTACGATTGAGTAGTGTGGCTTTTGACAAATCAGCAAATAGCTTGACATTTGCATGTGATGGCGGGAGTGGGGGTGGGTTCCTGGCTGCTACCATTAATTTTTCTTTTATGTGGTAGAAATGGATGCCTGCTAGAACATCTCTGGGGATTGCCCCTGGGAGGAACGAAGGTGTGAGCTCGATCCATGGCTAATTCTATATCCGAGAGAGACGGAATAAGGTGTTTCATATATTGATAGATGTATGGGAGCAATGCGTCGTTAGTGATATTTTCAGGTATTCCTCTGAATTTAATGGTATTGCATCTGGATCAATCTTCCAGGTCCACTAATTTAAGGTTAATTTTTTCGATTTCCGTATTATGGCCTGCGTGAGCATCGATCAAGTCGTTATGTGCTACCACCATTTTTCCCATTTTATTTTCAATGTGACGCAGTCGGTGGTCTTGCTGCTGTATCACATTTGAGATTTGGGAAATTGATGCTGCTAAGTCGCTCTGTATGCTTTGACGCAGGGATGAAAGCATGTTCTTAATGCTTAGTTCGGTGAAAGGTTGGTCAGCGGCCGGGAAGGCATCTATCAGTGATGGGGTCGCAGCTTGAGGTGTTAATAGTGTGAGGAGAGGTTGAGGCTGCATGTCAGTCAGGGCGTCTGAGTCTAATCTAGGCCTGGACTTGGCTGGACTGCTGGTGGTGGGTGATAGAGGAGGAGAAGACTCACCCAGGTCCCCTGGGTAGAGGGGATTTTTCAGCCTGGAATTCATATGCTGGGCTTTGTGGTTCCCTTCGCAGGAATTTTCAAAAATATTTTGACAGGTGGTATGGACGTTTAAGGAGCCGCCGGTGCCATCTTGGATGGGGGATGTAACAGCAGGGAAGAAGTTAGTGAGCTTCCCTGGCTGTCCCGGAGCCTTTCTGCGGCATGGCATAGCAGCGATTAGGTGCAGTCCTCCCTGAAGAACTGAGAGCGGTTTGTGAGCCTTGGGATCGGTAAGTGCCGATTTGCCAGCTAGTGGTTGGACAGAGCTCCCGTCAGTGTACATCCACCCCGGAGCCGGCCGCGCATGCGCCCCCAGCCAATCTACTTTTAACATCTGGATTTTCGTTCGTGTTTATGAAGATTTCTTGTACATAAACATAGTCATCTTCTGTTTCCGTTCATGCCCAATAGCGCCTGATAGATTTTTTTCGTATGACCGTTATACCACCGCATAGAAAAATCGGTAGTTCGTATGCAAAACGGCAACATTTTTCACTGTTGTTCAACCAGATTTTTTTGTTCACAATATTGTTATCGGTTAAAACATCCTGCTCATCAACGAAGAGAAAATCGGTGGTTCTGCAAAATTTTTCGGACAATTTTCTTATCGTGTGTACGGGGCTGTCACGGGGCCCGGCTGTCCCTGTGCTCTACCCCTCCCTCCCCCCTTGCCGCATCCCGTCATCCTGCACACAGCCTTTGAAGCAGGCCGTGCAGGATGAGGGGAGGGGACCCCTGCGGCAAAGATCACAGCCCTTCCGGAAATCTAGGCGGAGGAGCTGTGACCCCCCCACCAAGAGACCCCGGTGGCAGCCCGCCAGGGTGTCTACGCGCGGCCCCAATGGGCACAATGCAGTCACAGGGGCTTCCCGCGCTCTGCGCTGCCACGAGTGTGTGGCCCGAGTCAAGGGGGCGTGCCTCGTTGCCCCAGCAACACGGCGTTGGGCCGGACATTGCTGGGGCAACCAGGAAGTGTCCTGGGCAGCCTTCAAAGGGCTGTCGCTGGACCCGGCCGGCGTCTTTTTTGCCTGCCGCCATCGCTGTTCGTTAGGAGGTCTGGGTGGGAACCGGACCTCCGCCGATATAACCGCTGGGTACTCTGTAAGAGACTTCCCCCCCTCCCTGAACAGGTCAGAATTAAGACTCCCAGGAGTGGGAGCACCTGCTGACACTCTGCTAATACTCCAGGGCTGGGAGTACTGCTGGCACTCTGCTAATACTCCAGGGCTGGGAGTACCGCTGGCACTCTGCTAATACTCCAGGGCTGGGAGTACCGCTGGCACTCTGCTAATACTCCAGGGCTGGGAGTACCGCTGGCACTCTGCTAATACTCCAGGGCTGGGAGTACTGCTGGCACTCTGCTAATAATCCAGGGCTGGGAGTACCCCTGGCACTCTGCTAATAATCCAGGGCTGGGAGTACCCCTGGCACTCTGCTAATAATCCAGGGCTGGGAGTACCGCTGGCACTCTGCTAATAATCCAGGGCTGGGAGTACCGCTGGCACTCTGCTAATACTCCAGGGCTGGGAGTACCGCTGACACTCTGCTAATACTCCAGGGCTGGGAGTACCGCTGACACTCTGCTATTACTCCAGGGCTGGGAGTACCGCTGACACTATGATAATACTCCAGGGCTGGGAGTACCCGCTGCCCCTCTGTTAATACCCTGGGTCATGACTACCTGCTGTGGGCCCCATGATACTCTGCCTAATACTCTGGGGTGCGGATTACCCACTGTGCTAGAACTATCTGCTGTGGGCCCCACGATACTCTGCCTAATACTCTGGGGCCCAGATTACTCGCTGTTGCTGTGTGCTAGAACTACCTGCTGTGGGCCCCACAATACTCTGCCTAATACTCTGGGGCCCGGACTACCCACTGTTGCTGTGTGCTGAGCAGGGTCGCCCCTGCTGCCGTCCGCTGTGAGCCAGGACATCCCTGCCGGAACTGTGAGTGTCTGCATCCCTCTATGGACTGTTCATGAACCCTCCCTCCTTCCTTTTCCCTGTTTGGATTACAAGCTACCAGAGACTCTAACTTTGCTCCCCCCTGGGGCCAGATTACAGTTATTATGGGCTCTCCCCCTCTCCTGAACACTCGTACATTGTATGCCCGCTACTACCCTTGCCGGACTTGCCCGTCCGGGTGGATACTGGTTTCCGGCTACCGCTACCCAAGTTGCCCTATCGTGGGCTGGATTACAATTGTTTAGGGCTCCGCCCTATATTTCCCTTGTTTGAGTACCCAGACGCTACTTTCCTACCCTGAATGAGTGTCTCCCCTATGTCAATAAAGCTTTGAGTGTTTGTCATCTTCTCTGTGTGTTCTGTCCTGCCTACCCTCCGTCACAGGGGCTTAGGCTGGCCATACACTATTCAATTTTTTTTACAATTTTCTGTCCAATTTCTTTTGGATTTACCTTCAACTATGTAGTGCATGGGCCTGCCTAATTGGATACAATTGAAAGTGTTGTTTAGGTTTGACCTCATTTTATATGGTTTTTGGTAAGTCTAAAGCAAAAAATTCTACATAGTTGAAGGAACATCTAAAGGAAATTGGGAAGAAAATTGTATAATGTATGGTCAACCTTAGACACATCTAAATCTACCCTATGTTTTTTATTTAACTTTTCTTACAAATTTTTTGGCCTCGTGCATACTGTTGGTCAAAAACTTGAGTTCAAGAGCTTTTGGCATTTTTTTTGCCAACGCCCCTAAACTCAACTCAGCCTATATGTCCATGCACACAGACTTGTCAGAGTTTCACAGCAGCAGAGTTTAGGGCCAGGTAAATCCCTCTCCTGAACGCAGAAGAATCGTGTTCAAGAAAGGAACGTTTTGGCCAAAAAACACTCAATGCGGCAAAAATGCGTCTAAATGCACCAAAGCGATAACCGTGTTTAGTGCTTGTGCATGAATTCATTTCAATGGGAAGTACTCTGGTCAATGAAATGATTAAACATCCAAGCGCTAAACGAGAGTAAATGTGGCTAAATGCTGTACAACATTTACATGTGTTTTTGCCAAGTTTAGCAGAAAAACGTTTCAGTGGAGACTTTTTTTGACACAGGTACATTTTTTTTTAATATACTTTTTTTGGGGTGGGGGATGCTTTGGAGGGACATCAGGGGTCTAAACAGACCTCTAATTTCTCTTTTTTGAAACAGAGAAAAGGGACTGAAGACTTCCTTTCTCTGCAGCCTGAGCTGCACTGAAGATGAATGAGATAGGAGTCTGTATAGAATCCTAATTCATTCATGAAATATTTCTGTCAGGATAGGAAGGGGGCATTTTTACCACCCCCCCTACTCTAGGGAAAGGAATGGGGCTGGTAAACACACTGTCAGCAGTTGCAGCCGGCAGGAGGGGGAGGAGGGAAAGAAAGATAGCAGCTTCAGAGAGGGGGCGTCTGGCCATCAGGGAGGTGGGGGGCACTGAAGGGAGGGCAGGGCAGGAAGGGGGCAATCTATTTTGGCCAATCAATCCCTCTGTGGCTGCCCTGCAGCACCCAAAGTCGGCCGGACGGCAGAGAGGGGAGCTGACAGGAAAAGTTGGGGGGGGGCATTTTAGGTGACAGCACAGGTGGGTGGAGGTACAGGAGAGGAGACAGGAGATAATGGTAGAGAAGCGGCAGTGCGGGGGGGGGGGGGGTCACATTTCAGGTAAATGATTTGTACAGGGGTAAAATTATCTCTCTCTCTCTGCATTGAGTCTACACCTCTTAATACAAGAGAGGATTTTGCTCACTTTAAAAACTGCAGCTTGCATGGCATGCCATTATTAAGCTTATGATCTACCAGAACTCCCAGATCCATCACCATTGATTCCCCCAGTTGTAGTCCCCCTAGTATGTATAATGCATGCATACTCTTAGCCCCCAAGTGCATAACCTTACATTTGTCAACATTAGACCTCATTTTCTAGATAGTTGCCCAATTAAACAGTGCATACTGTAACTGTTTAAACCCATGTTCCAAATCGACAGTAGATTCAGGTCTGGGTTGGAAGCATTTCTCCAAATTAACTTTTCTCTCCTGCATATAATTAACAATATCCATGGCTGCATGCAGTAAATGATTCCCTCTGTGTACATATAAGAATTATGGTGCATATAACAAAAAAAAGAACCCCACGCCACAAATTACACAATGCACTTACAATGTGCAAAAAGCCAACAGTTCCTGACAGACTCACCATTGGAGCAAAGACTTGGATTCCACCATCAGTTTCTCCACCATATGTAACATGGGGTAGTTAGCGCTCATCGTAGATGGATTAATTTAGTGAGTTATTTTTAAGGACTCGTTAGCTCAATTTTAGTTAAAAGACAAAATGTTCCCAAACAAATTACTTCCCATGCAGTGAATCTTCTCCTACATCAGCAGAAATGCACACACTGGAAAATGCCAAGAAACCTGGCTAATAAGTTCAATGGCAATACTACACTGCACCTCTTACCAGCCTCTCAAACTATGTTATCCAATTTTCCAGGATACATGTCTCTCTAGCCTTTAGTGACAACTCCCTGCTGCACAGCCTACCTCTGGCCTATGGATTTGGGTTCCCCTGACACCCCGATAGGAGATGACCTGAATCCTGCAACGGAGACCTCTCTTGACTTCTGGCTGGGCCCTCTGACCCACTCAGTGAGATCTATCATCTCCCCCCCCCCCACTGGGAGTGGTCTCCAAAATGGGAGCTCTGAGCTATTCTCCAACCTGAGCATATAATGACACCTCACACCTGTGCACTCAGCCAGATTGCAGGTTTCTAGCAAAACCCAGATTCAGGATTTAATTTTCCGATCAAGGGCTGTAGAATACAGAGAAAGTCAAATTTACAGCTTTCTCTGCCCAGAAACACTAGCCTGGTACATCACATTCGCTCTATTGTCACATTTTCCTACCTTCTCACCGTGACAGAGTCTTGTCCTGTCACAATATGTATGAATAAGTTAGATCTTAAAATAATAACTGAGTTATTTTTATTTTGTTCTAGATTGGGGAAAGTAAAATAAATAAACAGGATGAGGTTTCACATGCATTTTAGCGATTAACAGAGCATAAAGGTTTAAGAATGTATAAGTTAAGAATATAAATGCTTTATACTGTAGTATTCCTTGATTAAGATATTACTATTAAAAGGGATTTACATTGAATATACATATAGTGGAATATGTAATATTGTTTTATTCAGATGATAGGTAAAGTTATATTGCATCATGTATATCTCAATATATATGAATAATGCCACGCAGTATTACAAAATGCATCCAGTGTTTATCAAATAGTACTAAATACCTTCAAATGTGCTAAAAAAATACTGATGAACCTCTTGTAAATAGTATTTGGAAACAAAAATATTCACATATACCTATTCAAATATCTACGTGTACCACTTTAAATGTGGAATATACAACCACAGTGACAGTAGAAAATCTTAATTGTGTTCAGATGTAAGAAAAAAGGAAAATAAACTGAAAAAAAAAAGATACAAAAAACAACTTGTACCTATTCAAATATCCCCATCTACCCCCTTTAAGTGTGAAATGCACAACTCCAGTGACAGTTGCACTATTAATAGTTCTCAAATGTAAGAAAAAAAGAGAAATGAAACAAAAAAAGAATTCTTTAAGACATATCCATGTGTCCAAATGGTATTATCCGTGTATACCACTTTAAGTATCCAATATCACTCTGAAGTGTTACAATGGTCTATATTTTTACCTACAATGTATAGGTAAACATTATATACCTTCAATTTGCATAAAATAAACGCTAAACATAAAATAATCAACAATATCAGATAATTGATTATCTCTCGCCTCGACTACTGCAACTCCCTCATCATTGGCTTATCCCCCCTTCAATCCATCATGCTGCTGCCAGACTCACCAACTTACCAGCTGTTCAGTGTCTAGTACCCCTCTCTGCCAATATCTTCACTGGTTTCCACTCACACAACGAATAAAATTCAAAGTACTAACAACAACTTAGAAAGCCATTCACAACTCAGCCCCCAGCAACCTACTAACCTAGTGTCAAAATACCAACGTAACCACTCTCTTTGGTCCTCCCATCACCTACTGCTCTCTAGTTCTGTGTCACCTCCTGCCATGCTGCCGAAGACACTGCTCTGGTGAAACGTACACCAGGAACATCACTTCCAGGTCCCATTTGACGTCATGTCTGGCCTACAAAATGGAGGCTTGGAATGCACGCCAGACAATGGAGGTGGTGCAGGGACTAGCATCTAACAAAGGCTGTATACACTGGTGCCGGTAATATAGGCACTTTACAATGTGAGTATATATTATATTCTACTTTTGTGTGTGCGATACCTTCAATGAATACTACACTTAGATGCTTTTAATGGATGTTCCCTGCTTCATTACTGAGTGTGCTATATTAAGCTAATCATTTGAAGAAGGATCTGGAATCTACTCCTTGACGAAACGTACCCTTGGGAGATCATGCGCTGTTATGCCTACCTGTAAAGAGGGGTCAAAATCCTCTGATGAGTGCGCACTTTTTTATGGACACAAGTGGTGAAGAGTCTGGGGTCTGGGAGATTGTTGATGTAATAATAGGAATATAGCAAGTGCCTATCTTTATACAGTATATACCATAGTGTATTACTACTGTGTTGCAGCTGCATAATTGGAATTGGCATTTTTTCACTTGTATATTTGTTTTTTTTGTATTGGGTTGGCGCCACGGTATTGTAATATAATTTTCATTTCAAAAAGAAGTGTTCATTAAAGTAAAACAAATCTGAAAGAAGTTCCAAAACAGTGGACCTATAGATCTGCCAACCTCAGCATCAACTCCCTGCAATGTCAGCAAAGAGGAAGTGAAGCGTTGGTGTGTATTTTTCTACCTAAGATAGACAATGCAGCAGAAATGTAAAGGAACAGCCTCTGCCTGCAATCCACTTGCTCAGCGGGAGATCTGTCTGCAGATCCCCGCTGAGCAGGCAGATGACAGGTCCATGTCATGTCATGGACACAGCCTGCTCTCCTCTATGGGTGGTCAGATGTAAACCAACCATCTCTCCATTTACACCTGACTGCTATCTAATCCGATCCACTGGAACGGATCCCCATTCATCTGTTTTTAGCGGATCGGATCAGATTGGATCTCACCAATAAAAAGTATTTCTGTAAGTTTACAGACTAACTTTATTCTAACTATCTATTAGTTTCAAAATAACCTCATTCTAACATTATCTTAGAGGAGTATAAGTCAGAATAAAACTGAGAAAAGGTGTATGTTACATCTTCATGCACTGTGGTTACTGTACCCTGAATATCTGTGATAGCCTCAATATATGACATGGCCAGTAGGTGTACCATGTTCTCCCCTTCCTCAAAGAACTTTTGTTGACAAAAAAATCATTTATTTTCATTTGCATTCAAAGGCAGTGTTTTATACATATTTTGTGCCTCCAACCTTCTGGATTTAGTGGTGGGGGTAGGAATCACCATATACGCAGCCTCTGCTATTTGAGCTTTCTGCACAAAAAAGGATTCCTATGCGTGGTTCTAATGGTTATAGAGGTAAAAAAGGTAGGGGGCTCTAGAATACAGGCATTTGAAGTAGTAAGTACACCCTATGGAAATTTTTGGGTTATGAACTGGCCTATTTAAGGTCATGATTGGATTACCATTGACATGTTGTGGGGTGATTTGTACCAAAGATTATACTTAATTTTTCACAAACAGTAGGTTGACAACACTACTGTCAATTTAAAGGCAATGGCCTAGCATTGTCAGCCTGCAACAGGAAGTGTTGATACTTTCAGGATTTAGCTGGTACAGTGGTCACATGATCAGAAGCCAGTCCCACTGGCTACTGAATGTTAGTGAGGACCGATAGCTGTCTTTGATAGCTCAGTTTTTGTGCTGGAAGTGCAGTGAGCGGGGTCTCGACACAGGATCATATCAAAGAAAGTTAAGGTCAATTATCCAGCAGACAGTTAAAAGCAGACTTTGACTGATGTAGCTTTCATTTAGCTGCTATCAGTATATTTTTAAAAATACACTTATATGTATGTAGTGTTTCTCAACCTTATTTCGTCAAGACACCCTTTAAAATTATGGACAGTCTTGAGGAACCCCATTCTAAAACGGGGTGCCTCAAGACTGTCTATAATTTTAAAAGGGCATCCCATTCTAAAATGTGAAAAACTATTCTAATACAGTAGTTTTATATAATGCAGCAACATCCACACTTGTAAGACACCCAACATTAGAGGTGATTTTTTCTTCCAAAGCAAATAAACCTTTGCACACTTGGTACTGAGTAGAATTCCAATGTTTCTCTTCTCCCTCAGTTTTTCTCCATCACTGAGCTAATATGACTCCAGCACTGATAGAGAGGGGCAGTGGAGGTTCAAACCATGATGCTGTGCAGGCAGCTGACATCCTCCTAATCAACTGATGATGTCATTGGTTGTCAGGACGCCGGTGGCTAGAAGGTCGTAGTGGTGCGCAATGAAGACCTGTGGCTTTGTGTAACTAAAAGGCAGGTTTGTTCCATCCGTTGACTTATATACAAGTTTTGGGCAATTTTTAGACATTTTGCCAAGGCACCCCTAAAGAAACCTCAAGGCACCTTGGTTGAGAAAGGCTGTCCTAGAGTGATAAGCCAAACACCCTCCTGTTCAGTTAGCATTTGAACGTTCGAACCTAACAAAAGTTCAACTGCGAATTTTGAACCGGGACAACTCACTAAGTGGTATCTTACAGCATCAAATAAGGGGGGGAGGTGCAGCGCTATATAAAATGACAGACACTAATAAAATACAAATGGTAAATAGTGACTTTGTGCAAATAGAATAAAGCCACTAGGTGGTGGCTATAAAGTGACAAAAAGGTGTAAAAATAATAAAAAGAGTCCAAAGAAGGGGTGCTCTTAAGATCCAGGATGATCCTCAGACGTCCAATGATTGGAACAACCAGGTGACAAAGATGTAAAGATTGCGCACTCACCAGATACGCAATCTTTGTGCGCATTTGTATATCAAATCACTGGACCTCTAGGTGTCATCACATTAGGTCTGGTCAGATCTGGTCATGTGGCTCCTGCTGCCTGGCACTCGGATAGATGCGGCTACTCTGTGGCTCTGGCTGGTTATCACCAAAGCTCAAATAAACAGAGAAGGCCACATAGTGTAATATCCTTGAGGTACTTTATTAAGTATATAGGCACGGGATAACAGAAGCAACTCATATGAAAATTTATTGACCCAGATGTAAACAAAGATGGCCGCCGGGGCCCCTCGTGGCGCCGGCGGCGTGGCGTCCAACCTGCTGTAGCCTTCTCTGACGCGTTTCGAGCGAAGGCTCGTATTCATAGGAGTGCAGCTTACAGTGGTGGACGCTAATGACACTGCTTAAATACGGAAGACAGCGCATGCGCAGTATGCCGCGCGCCATCTTCCGTGTGCCGTTTGTCTCCGCGTCAGGCGCCATTTTGTTGTGGCCCAACCTGACGGTGCATGCGCAAATGCCATTATCGGGCACACGGAGATCAACAGCAGCAACAATGCTATGACCACCAGGGACAGATCAAAACAATAATATAGCAATCTAAATCCACTATGTATGATCATAGATGGATATTATTAATATGGACATAGTCAAATATGAATAATTAGTAAACCCATCCAAACTGATGTAAATGACTCATATATGCCATGATATCGATTACCATAATTAATCATAGAGTGCTGAATATGAATATAAAATTATTAATCACAAGGAAATAAAAATACCTAAAAGATTATAATAAAAAATGATAAAAAATGCACCTAGTGATCATGCATATAGGAATCAAGAGGTATATAAATTGATATCAACAATATGTAATCTGTCACACATAAATAGACATGAATAAATAATAAATTGTAGGAATATATAAATAATCCACTTAAGGGTTATACGCCTACACAGAGATAAAAACCAAGAACATAAACCCTAACAATTTAACCAAAAAATCACATGATAATAAAAATAGCAAAATATCACATACACCTAAAAAGACATTAGTGCACATAAATATTAAAGTGATCAATATAAAAATTGCCTGGATAACACGGAGAAAATACCGCTATGATGTCAAAAGGAAGAGACCGTGTAATACCAAAGAAAAAAATGCATGTATATAATAGGATCAATATAGAAGAGGTATCTAGATAGTTAGAATCAACTGTTATCAATAAAGCTATTGATATCCAAATAAAAAAAGAGCAGTCTCGCGAATGGAAACAAAATGGATATTCCAGGTGGACTGTATGCGACCAAAGGGACTTAATATAGAACTGGATATCAATAGCTTTATTGATAACAGTTGATTCTAACTATCTAGATACCTCTTCTATATTGATCCTATTATATACATGCATTTTTTTCTTTGGTATTACACGATCTCTTCCTTTTGACATCATAGCGGTATTTTCTCCGTGTTATCCAGGCAATTTTTATATTGATCATTTTAATATTTATGTGCACTAATGTCTTTTTAGGTGTATGTGATATTTTGTTATTTTTATTATCATGTGATTTTTTGGTTAAATTGTTAGGGTTTATGTTCTTGGTTTTTATCTCTGTGTAGGCGTATAACCCTTAAGTGGATTATTTATATATTCCTACAATTTATTATTTATTCATGTCTATTTATGTGTGACAGATTACATATTGTTGATATCAATTTATATACCTCTTGATTCCTATATGCATGATCACCAGGTGCATTTTTTATCATTTTTTATTATAATCTTTTAGGTATTTTTATTTCCTTGTGATTAATAATTTTATATTCATATTCAGCACTCTATGATTAATTATGGTAATCGATATCATGGCATATATGAGTCATTTACATCAGTTTGGATGGGTTTACTAATTATTCATATTTGACTATGTCCATATTAATAATATCCATCTATGATCATACATAGTGGATTTAGATTGCTATATTATTGTTTTGATCTGTCCCTGGTGGTCATAGCATTGTTGCTGCTGTTGATCTCCATGTGCCCGATAATGGCGTTTGCGCATGCGCCGTTGGGTTGGGCCACAACAAAATGGCGCCTGTCGCGGAGACTAACGGCACACCGAAGATGGCGCGCGGCATACTGCGCATGCGCTGTCTTCCGTATTTAAGCAGTGTCATTAGCGTCCACCACTGTAAGCTGCACTCCTATGAATACGAGCCTTCGCTCGAAACGCGTCAGAGAAGGCTACAGCAGGTTGGACGCCACGCCGCCGGCGCCACGAGGGGCCCCAGTGGCCATCTTTGTTTACATCTGGGTCAATAAATTTTCATATGAGTTGCTTCTGTTATCCCGTGCCTATATACTTAATAAAGTACCTCAAGGATATTACACTATGTGGCCTTCTCTGTTTATTTGAGCTTTGGTGATAACCAGCCAGAGCCACAGAGTAGCCGCATCTATCCGAGTGCCAGGCAGCAGGAGCCACATGACCAGATCTGACCAGACCTAATGTGATGACACCTAGAGGTCCAGTGATTTGATATACAAATGCGCACAAAGATTGCGTATCTGGTGAGTGCGCAATCTTTACATCTTTGTCACCTGGTTGTTCCAATCATTGGACGTCTAAGGATCATCCTGGATCTTAAGAGCACCCCTTCTTTGGACTCTTTTTATTATTTTTACACCTTTTTGTCACTTTATAGCCACCACCTAGTGGCTTTATTCTATTTGCACAAAGTCACTATTTACCATTTGTATTTTATTAGTGTCTGTCATTTTATATAGCGCTGCACCTCCCCCCCTTATTTGAATATTTTCAGAAGGTTATATATGGTGCCTTTTTTGGTGTACAGCTGCTGTGTTCTTTGTCCAAGCGCTCACTAAATTCCACTTTACTGAATCTTACAGCATCAGTGTATGCAGTAAGATACCGCACAGCTATAACTAAACTAAAATTAGTTATTTTTTTTAAATACGCAGTATTTTAGGAGTGAAAACATGCTTTAATGTTTCCCACTTGTGGGTTCCCCACGGACAGCTGAATGTAAAAATAATTGCCAGCAATCAAAAATTTAGCAAAAAAACGGCGTGGGGTTCGGGGGGGGGGGCATACTTACCAAGCCCTTCAAGTCTGGCATTGATTTTGAGGGGAACCCTTATCCGAGCATGCAGCTCGTCAAGTCAGGAAAGGGGGGGATGAGTGAGCGCCCCCTCCTGAACCATACCAGACCACATGCCCTCATCATGGAGGGGTGCTTTGGGGCAGCGGGACTCCCCCCAAAAGCACCTTGGCCACATGTTGATGGGGACAAGGGCTTCTTCGCCATGTGGCCGGTGGTTGTGAGGGTCTGCGGGTGGGGGGCTTATTGGAATCTGGAAGCCCCTTTTTCCCAGCCCTCCCTCCCATGGGAATGAGAATGGAGTACATGGTACAGCTACTCATTCACAAAAAAAAAAAAAAAGTGTAGTGTAAAAAATGGCAGTCTTTGACAATCCTTTATTAAAAACAAAAATAAAAAAAGTCCTCCCGAAGTAGATCCAACGTCATTCAGGTGCCTGCCACCACTGCCAACTCAAAAAAAGAAAAAAGACTCCGCTCTCAACGCTGGCTCCTGGCCGTCTGACAGCTCCGCCGCCCTGACAGTTCTTAAATATCTAAGGGGCAGGGCCACCTGGTGACATCAACTCGGTGACCCCACCCCCTTGTGATGTCATCATGTGCTGTGATTGGCCAAAGAATTGCACCTGACCAATCACAATGCACTGCCAGAGTGCTGTGCATTGTGGGGCACGGTGAGCCAATGTAGAGGGGAATTCCATTGGCCACTAAGGCAAGGAAGCATTTTTCCATGGATCACCAACGTAAAGAATACCCTACAATTTTTGCTGTCTGCATTTCTTTTCTGCCCAATATTATTCTTTGTTTCATTTCATTAATATTACTGAAAGCAAAGTTATTATATAGTGTAGGGAAGTGGGATTATATATTATCCACTCTGGGTGACAAATATGCTCGGTACATCACATTACTTACTCCCTTATCATATCTCCAACTTTCTGATGATGCTAATGTACCATGAGCTGCAGATATAGTAATATTTAGCAGTGGTCCTCGAGACCTATGAATAGGAAAATTATGTTGCTAAATTTCTAAAGAGGACAGTAGTGAAACAGCCAAAGCTAGTTACAAAGAATCACTAAAGACACAAACTGCAGCATAACTAAACAACAATACCTATAGTATAAAATTTAATTTAGTAGGTTTGCTTAAAAAAGACAACTTTTGTTTCATAGACTATATATAGTACATCCTACATAAACAATGTGCAATGTATTACTATTAAAAATTATCCTTTTAAGTATCTGACCATTATTTTCTGTAACTAGAAAAAAATTTCCCTTTGAAAAAATAACAGAAGTGTTTGCTTAGTAAATATTTCCCCAATTGTCTGCAAAATCATGATCTCTGACTGACTAATTTCTTCTTAAAGAAGCCTTCTAAAGCTAGCCATACTCTTCTCAAAGTTTGGCTGGTTCATGAAATTTGCTTAGTGGGTGGCCTTGTCAGCCACCTCCCTTCTGAAACCCCTCAATTTAAAAATGAAAAAAGCCATGTGGAAAATTTTCAGTGTAACTAATCAGATACAGGTGCTAGTCGGGTATTTCGACATCCAGAACTTCAAATTCCTGAAATTAGAATTAGATGTTTCAGATTTGGTGCAATGATTAGAACCTTATTAAGGAGTATGCAGGTGAAACCTGTATTATCTAAACCTCAGATATCTACGGTTTAGTGTTCTCTTTTATTTATTTATTTTCTATTTATTTGCTATTAATGTGTGTGGATCAAAAGGTCTATAGGGTACCAAAGATTTATGCAATGGTGTTTAGAACCATTCACATAAAATCCTACCCCAAAGAAACTTGCAATCTGATGTCACTGTTAGAGTCATATACACACATTTAGGACCAATTTGAAGGGAATTGAAGGGAAGCCAATTAGCATATAACTTTGTTTTTAGGTTGTGGACGTATACCAAAGCATCAAGAGTTAGAAAAAGTACATTAGAGAAAAATGCAAGCTCAAAACGATGAGAGAGTGGTGGTTGCTCCTAGGGAGTCAATAATGTTGCAAGGCAAAAGGTGGGAATCCTTTAAAAAAATAAAAATCTAGAAAAAGACTGGAAATATTTTTAACAGTTTGTTAAAGCCAAAAAAAGACACAAAGGCCCTGATTTACTAAGAATCAAGTCTACCAGCAGACGCTGAACATTCAGGCAGACTCAATTCAATCAATTAAGATCTGTCAGTCCTCAGAAAAGAGTCTAGCAAGCTGATTGGAAAAGAGTCTACTTTCTAGGCACAATTCCCTTACTAAATACACAGTCTGGTTAGACACATTTCTAGGAGCAATGCTGGATATGGTCACTAGGTGGTGCACAAGCACGGGCTTTGTCCTGTTAGCGGTTTTATGTACCAATATAATGATATATCTTCATTCTCTTTAATCATGTAACTATTCATGTAACTAGCCACTGGCTTAGTGGTTAGTACTCAGGACTTACAGCACTTGGGTCATGGGTTCTAATCCCAGTCATGGCTGCACCTGTCTGGAGTTTGCATGTTTTCTCTGCACTGGTGTGTTTCTGCCAACACTCCAAAGACATGCTGTTAGGTTAATTGGGCATAGTATATGTCTGAGTTTCTGGCCTTAGATTGTAAACTCCTTGACAGTACAAACTATTGTGAATGGACAAAATATGGAGGTCAATTTCCAGGGTTCTGTCAATGCCAGGAATATTGATCAACCAATTAAGATTTTGGCTACTGACTAGAAAGTGGAAAGGGAGTGAAACTTACCTGCGTCCTGTTCTTCTGACAAGTTTGAAAATTTCAATTTTCCTTCTGTTTATATTTCATTGCAACTTTGTTTCTCTTCTCCTAAACGTCTCTCCTTATACAACTTGACCCCCTCCCCCACCCCCATTGTCATCACCTGTTTCATCTGCAAATCTATGTATCACCGCCCCACTCTTTTTATTTAACTATTTATTTACTGATCACGTTAATGTGTCTCATTTCCTATCACCTACAGCTCAAATCTAGCATTATTATAAGATTCCTAATTGTATCTCACCACTAGTCTGATTGAATTCACAATTCCTGGTCAGTCGCTTTCCCTTACCTATAATAACCTTTAGGGCCAGTTCACACTACATGTGTTTCAGTTGCTTTTTCTGTATCCAAAATGCACAGAAAGAAGGTTATATGGTTGTCAATGTCATAGTTCACATCAGCGATTACAATTCCAGTGCGTTGCATGTGCTGCCAAAAAATTCGAACAGGCTGCATTGTTTATGCATAGAACTGTACTGGAACGCGGTAAAACGTCCTGGAATGCACTAAAACACACATGCCCCTAATTAAATTGAAGAAAAAGAGAGGGGGAGAAATTAACTGGAATGCATAAAAAATGCACTGGAACAAGTCAAAAACACATCCAAAATGCACTGCAACACGCTAAACATGCATCAAAAAAGTGCATGCAAAAACGCATCTGGAACACATCTAGACTGTGTTTGTATAGTGTGAACTGGCCCTTAGGACTTGTTCACACCATTTGTGGTGCAGAAACATATACAAGAGCATGCATTGTCCTGCACAGCAAAGAAATGCAAACTTAATTGCACCTCCACAAGTCTAGCAAACACAGATGCATTCACAGCCACCAAAATGCATGGCACCACCCTTATGTGCGGTCAGGTGCAACACACTTTTAAAATAATATGCCGGCAGTATTTTTGCATGTTCCCACACATTAGGCAGCCCATTGAAATTAATGAGCTGAGGAAAAAAAAAGTAAAAAATGCCACATTCGCACAGGTCCTCTGGCCTGTACAGCATGAATGAGCGGGTTGTTCACGTGGCTGGAGCCACCTGTTACACTATGGGGACACAGCAGCTGTATGAACGCAGGTTTTAATTTGACAGGTGTGCATGCGTGGGGAAGTGGCCCTAAATGCTCACTGCCTGTATTCAGGGCTGTACACCTGCACCCATATGCTTGTCAAATTAGGACCTGCAGAATTTCCATAGTGTAACATACTGTAGATTGCCTGCCAATGGTGACAGCCACAAAAACAAACCACTGATTCACACTCTACAGGCCACAGCACCCATATGAATGAGCCCCAAGACCTCAGTTACACACACAGCTTTATTTATTAACTCAGTACAGTTTTATCATTTAGATTTAACAGGAAATTGGGTTGGGATTGTGTCCATTAACAATGTTTTTTGTGTATTTTTGCCATAAATATAATTTGGATATTTTTTCTGGCGGTGGGGGGCTGTCAGGTAGGCTGTACGGGGCCCCGTGATATCTAACAGTGGCCCTGGGTGTATGCTTGTGTCTGTGCCACGTGTATAGTTAGGAAGAGCAATAACTTCTTCTATGGAATATTTTGAACCTCTGCTATGTACCTCAATGTATCTAGGAATCGGACACGTTTTCAACTGAAAATACAACAATTATTAGTAATGTTTCCTCTGCAAATGAGGATCAGCTCCTTGGTCGAGAACAGCGATAACGCCATGTCCAGATGTTGTCTGGAATTCCACAAAAGAATGATTTGCAAAGCCAAAAAATAGATTTGCAAATTGCCACTAAACTCTCCTAACAACGCTCCCATCCACTAACACTCCCCACTACCACTTCCGGGTGCGTATGAATGTCCTTCCGCAAACGTGATGATGTATTTCTGGTATGACAGTCGCTCTAGCACCTCCTCCAACAACTGTCTTGGCGATTATTTGTGCACCATAGCAATTTTCCATGCGGCTCCATTGTGTATATGACATTCGAGAATATATTTTTGCAGCTCTATTATGTATTTGGCATTGGTGAATAAATGTTTGCCGGTAAAGGCCCAAAGTCAAGATAAATTGGGGGCCTAATTTATTACTGTTAAGAGGATTGTAGAAAAAGAACAGCTAGCTGCACATTGAACACGACTTATTCATTGGTACATAACATTGTCTTGTGGTGCAATAGGGGGCTTTTGGTTTGTTAGTTTGGACATACTTGCATATGTGCACTCTAACAAGCTAGATTTGGGCATATTATATAGCTCGCAAAATATAAGTGTTATGGGTGCTAGTATATTGAACTTAAACATGAAATACCCCCCCCCCCAAAAAATACATAGTCCAAACATTTATTGATCAAATACATATTCCACATTTATTTGGACAGTAGCAACAAGTAGGTACAGTCAACTTCTTGGTTGGAGAATAAAAAGCAGGATTGATGTTGCTAAAATAGAACAGTCCTGCTCATAAGAGTTTACAATATAAAAGATTATACTTCTAACGAACTGTACTTTCACAGCTTAAAGCAGGAAACAAACAGTTAATATGAATCAAGCAACATTTTCAGGGCCATAAAATTAACACACACTATCACTTAGTAGGATTATCTATCCACAAAACAGGCTCCAGATCAAAATATCAATATAAAAATACATAAAGTACCAAAATAACAAACACCTCCCACCTCCCCAAACATTACCACCACCAGTACCACCACAATAGCCCAGTATGAGGCCAATTTTGTTGATGGCGCTCCAAAAAGAAAGCAGAAGACCGGCACAGCCCCGCCCCCATCCACCGCACATAGGTAGCGTCACGGCGCGTTAGCTGCCGCTAAGCCACGCCCAGTGCCCGGCCCATACCGTTCCCGCCCTTCTATCACCCGGCGGCAGGCGTCCTGTAGACTCCACCACGTGACCAGTCCGTCCATGCTACTGACAGAACACCGGCCATAAGCGCGGAGGATGTATCGGGCAAGGAAATTGTTCCTGCATTTTTACTTGAGTCACATTTCCTATAAGGGCAAAGAAAACAGTTATTTATTCATACCACCTGCCTGATCCAGCAACATTAAAGATTCCAGAGAAGGAAGATCCTGTATCCAGGCACCTGAACCCACCTATCCCATAACGGGACCTCTGGCCAGCTGGATCTTCTTATCACCCCGTGTGCTCCTGTTACTACCACCCACTCAGAGGGAGGATTATCTTGTGTGTTCCTGACCAGACCAACCAGCTAGAGGGAGGATATCTTCCCCCATCCCAGACCAGACCCTTAAAGGAGGCTTCTGTGGATTTTTCTTAATGCACATTTACATTGTGCATCTGGTGAGTGCACAATCTCTCTGCATTACTTGGAACATCACTGCGGATTTTAAAGGGGAACACTACATATGGACTATCAATAAGTTTTTGGTTGCAATACAGAACATTTGTTTATATTATTTTAGAATCATTTTATGACTGCTTCATTGTCTTTTTAGTCATTTGGAATAATTTTCTACCTTAATTTACTGATTAGCGCTGCACGTTTTCTTATGACCCGCCGCAAGACCCCAGGGAATCCAGGGAAGATGACCAGCTTCTTCTCTGCAATTACAACATGCACCCAAGATGGCGCTGGCTGCACAGAAAACGGCTTCTCAGCACAGCATGGGAAGAACACAGGACTCCAGGCAGCATACCACCCAGACTCCAGGCTGAAGGGATAACTGTACCCAGGGGACCCGGGTGAGTTCCCCCCCCCCTCCTGTGCCTCACATCCAGCAGCCCTGCTAAATCCAGGCCCAGACTGGACACGGGATCACCCCCTGACAGGCAATCCTCTCCCCCAGCCACAATTCTGACAGAAAATGCTCCATCTTTAATTGAATCCTACCCTGCTTCTGACCAACCTATCACAGATTTCCATGCAAAACGTGCTCCTTTCTCTGCGACAAACACTGCATAAAGACCTGACAATGTCATTATCTCATATCTCAAATACGGTTCAAATACATGAAAAAATTATCCGCCATATTGAGAACAAATTGGGAGAAATGTGTACCGCACACAATGACCTCATAGATGCACACACAGACCATGAGGCCAACATTGAACAAATTAATCTCAAATTGGCAGATTTAGAAGATCGCTCCAGGTGAAACAACATCAAATTCCGTGGCATCCCAGAATCCGTCACTACAGACGCCATAGTCCCATATATTCAACAATATATGAAAAATCTCATCACTGCCCTCACAGACGTGGAATTGGCTATAGATCGAGCACATCAAATCCCCAAACCTTCATTTCTACCAGCGACGGTCCCCAGAGATACACTGGCGCGTATACATTTTTATCACGTGAAAGAAAGAATAATGATTGCAGCAAGAAATTCTACCTCCATTCCCTCAGCCCAAGCAAACATCAAATGGTTCGCAGACCTATCCAAAGCCACACTCTTTAACCGTAAAAAGCTTGTCACCATAACTAAAGCTTTATGGAATAATGGGATTGGATACCAATGAGGCTTCCCTACGAAACTAAATGTCAAACACCAAGGTAAATTTTACACAATCAAATCTCTAGAAGCAGGCATCGAACTACTGAAAATGTGGAACATCATCCCATCAGACTCCCACCAACCAACATCCAACCTGCCACAACGGATGGAAGCAGAATGGTCATAACCCTCCACACAAATATATTTTCTTCTTGCCCTACACCTTGGGTCTCACTCACTAAAGCATAAGCTGAGTGTCCAAGATGGCGACCGGAGCGGATGTCTGCTCCTGAGCTCCGGCGCCCTAAAGTTAAATCCGCTGCCATTCAGGCGACAGCGGGCCTTACACGGCCACCGGAGGCTCTGTGGACTCTGCCTGACATCTGAGGAGGGGTGCCGGGCATTTTTGTCTCCCCTCCGGCCATTCGGAGTTCTGGACGATTTGCGGCCTACCGCGGCGTGTGAAGCCGGTTGAAGGTGTTTGTGAACTACCTGGACGTTTCCCAAAAATGCATCGTACTCCACACACCAAACCCAAACACTGGGCCCAGCAGCAATCCCCTCCGCATAGCCACACTAGCAAGCTAACGCCCAGCCCCCCAGAGCCTGATGACATCATGCAGCTTACAGAGGATCCTGAGTCGGATGGCAATAGTCAGCAGCAGTTCCCATTGGGACTGACCGGCCCTCTCATAGTGTGAGAGGAGATTACAGTTGCCTCTTGTAAATTATCTTCTGATCTGGTAAGAGGCCTAAAAGAATTGGGCCATCGTGCCCATCAACTAGAACAACATATGGCTCTGGCGACTACGGTCTTGGAGGGCCATGAACAGGAGGTGGATGATCTGCATGCTGAGCTGGACACTTTAAAAGATAAATTGGAAGATGCTGAGAATAGAGCCCACAGAGATAATCTCCGCATTCGCGGGGTCCCTGAGGTAATCACCGATCTACAGGGTACTGCTACCGCTCAATTCCAGGAACTGGCTCCTGAGATCCCCTTGGAGCAACTGGAGTTTGACCGTATCCACAGAGCTTTAGCTCCTAAACCCACGGAGGGCCCTCCCAGGGACATTATCATTAAATTCCACTTTTACCACACTAAAGAGCGTCTATTACAGGCGGCTCGGAATCGTCCGGCTTTGGAATTTCGGGGTCACTCTATTCAGCTATTTGCAGATTTGTCCCCGGTCACGATTGCCAAACGTCGTACCCTGAGACCCTACCTCCACATTTTACAATCAGCTGATATCAAGTACAGATGGGGCTTTCCTTTCAAGCTCTCTTTCTCCTTCCAAGGTCGTCAGTTCCAAGCTTCTTCACCAGCGGATCTTCGCTGTCACTTTCAGGAACTGAAATTGGAGCTACCCCACTCCCAGAACGACGAGGCTAAATTTTGTACACGCCCTTGGAGTTCCCAGTCTTCGCATAAATCTTCTCCTCCAAGTCAGAGTAGCTCTCAGGCTCTTTGATCTCTACAGGCCCAGCATTCCCAGGAGGTTTCTGTGACTTGACATTCTGTGTCCGGTTGGGTTTTCACATTTGTTTTTTTACTCTTTGAGATGCGGGCGACATTGCCCATAGGTGTTCCTATGCAGTTAAGCCTTGTAGCACTTTCTCCACAGCGACTAGTGCCTAAATAACCATGTTAATTCTGTGTAGATGCTTCTACCTATGTTATAGTTGATGGGTGGAACTGGCAGTGGATCTCAGGCCGCGGGTGTGACTCTGCTCACTGGGCGGTCCCACCCCTCCGGCTATTTTGGAGCGTCTTCATTTTTGAAGTTCTAGTCTACTGAGATTCCTATTGCTTTACTAGCCATCTATAGATCAATTATTCCTGGGTTTATTAGCCTAAGTTGTTTGTTTAGTATTTTCTTGCCTTAACTAAGTTGAGTAGTTCCGGTGGACTATGGTTTCCCCCTCCGAGCTGGTTAGTGGTCTGGATTGGTGTCCTGCCCGCTATCCAGTCTTTTTGTGGGTATTTCACCCACAGTGGATTATTAAGATGTTTGTGCTAATCTTACTGTTTCATATGAATTTGGCTCGTATACCAGATGGTTTCTTGTTTTCTTCCTTCTTTCCTGTCTTTTTTTCTCTGTTTCTTGTCATGTGTGTTTTTATAAAAAAAATTTCAGGGCTCTTGGGGATCGTAGCAGAGATGATCTTTTTCCTTTCCAATCGCCATGTCGCTAAACTGGTTATCCTTGAATGTTCAGGGCATGAACTCTCCGCAAAAACGGGTAAAGATATTTAAGTTTCTCCGGGCTCGCCATGTTGACATTGCTTGTCTGCAGGAAACTCATTTTTCAAACACCTCTGCCCCAAAATATTTCGATGCACGCTACCCTCAGGTTTTTCAGGCTACTGGCCCTACTAAACAAAGGGGGAGCCCTTCTTGCTTTTCACGGCAAAACCCCATTTGTTTGTGTGAAGCGTATTGCTGACCCAAGCGGCAGGTATCTTTTATTACAGAGCACAATTCAGGGTATCGATGTTACAATACTGACCTATTATGCTCCCAATGTCAACCCTGGACCCTTTCTATCACATATCTGCTCCCTCCTGGCTGTCCATCAACGGGGTACTCTTCTGCTGGCAGGAGACCCTGCAGAAAATTAATTATTCCACGTCAGCCAAATCCTTCACCCGTACGTTAAGTACCCATGACCTGGTAGATCTATGGCGTGAATTCCACCCCCAGGGAAAAGACTATAATTACTACTCTCACCCTCATCATTCTCATTCTAGAATTGACCATGCTTTTGTATTGCGTAAACATCTTCCTTTGGTACGCTCCGTCTCTATCCTCACGGTTCCATGGTCCGATCATGACCCCATTTTGGTGGTTTGTCGATCTCTCCTCTGTAAGCCATCCTACTCCTCTTGGATTATGAATGACACTCTACTTTCTCTGAAGGAGATTCAGGCGGAACTATTGCGTAAATCCCAAGAATATTTTCAGCTAAACTCGGGTTCTGTCTCTTCTTCGGTGTCATTGTGGGAAGCTTACAAGGCTGTTCTCCGGGGTCATATTATTCGGATAGCTTCGTGGCAGAAGAGGGATAGACAACATAAACTGTGTAAGCTGGAATCAAAGTTAGCTTCCGCGTCGGCTCAATTTAAGCAGGTACCAACCCCATCAAACCGTAGGTTGTTAGATCAGGCTCGCCTGGAACTAGATCTCTGTTTGACTGATGAGGCTGAGCGTTCTTTGTGATGGACATGCCAGAAGTGGTATAGTAAAGCAAATAAACCATATTCCATGTTAGCACGTAGATTGCGCTCTTTCGCGCACCATCCTAAACCGATTTCTCTACGCACTCGTCAGAATGTTCTCACCAGTCATCTTGTAGCAGTATTGGAGGAGTTCCGGCATCGACTTGCCAGACTTTATACAGATCGTACACGGGCTGATCCCCAATTGATCCCCAATCTATCTCTGATTTTTTATCTCATTTGTCCTTACCTACTTTGACTCTGATGGACTGTGATTTTCAAGTATCGGAAGTTCTGCAATGCATTGCAGATTTGAAGATGGGCAAACGCCCAGGTCCAGATGGATACATGGCTTCATATTACAAAAAATTGGCTGATGTGCTTCCCCTCACCTTGCCGCTATGTTCAATGTGGTGAAGGGAGGTTCAAACTTTTCCCCTCTTTGACTGCTAATGTGGTTATGATCCCCAAACCGGATGGGGATCATTCCTCTTGGGCAAATTACAGACCAATTTCTCTTATTAACATTGACATGAAAATCCTCACTAAGATCTTAGCCACTCATTTGAATTCTTTCCTTTCTTGCTTGATTAAGAAAGACCAGGCGGGTTTCGTCCCCCACAGACAAGCCGGAGATGCCATCAGATGTATTATACAGTTACATTTGGCCCATACTAGCAAAATTGATATGATGCTCCTTTCTCTAGATATCAACAAGGCTTTTGACACCTTGTCCTGGCCTTATCCCATGTCGGTCCTTCATCATTTTGGCTTTGGTTCCTCGTTCTTGCGTTGGATTTCCTCGCTATATACATCCCCTCAAGCAAAACTCAAATATTATGGTTTTGAGTCTTCAACGTTTTCGATTGGCAGGGGAACTAGACAAGGTTGCCCACTTTCTCCCATACTATTTATCTTGGCTTTGGAACCGTTGGCAGAAACCATTCGTATGCATCCTGATATTAAGGGAATAGATGTAGCTGGTTCCCAACACAAGTTATCTATGTTCGCTGACGATATATTGTTATCGGTTATGAACCCGGGGGTTACTTTGCCAAACTTACTTGCGGTTTTGGATTCCTTTGCAGTTCTTTCAGGCCTCCATGTTAACCCTGCCAAGTCCAAAGCTATGTCAATTACCCTCTCACCATCACTTTTGGAGACTCTAAAACATTTGTTCCCTTTTCAATGGCTTTCTGCCTTGCCATATTTAGGAATCAAGCTTACTCCGACTGACGAAGGACTTTACCGGGCTAATTTCCACACTGTTTTTAATGACTTGACGGAGTTGTTGTCCTCCTGGTCTCACTATCCGCTTTCATGGTTTGGTAGAATCAATGCGGTCCGCATGACTTATCTTCCCAAATTATTGTACGTGTTTCGAGTTTTACCAGTCCCTGTTCCCTCAAATATATTGCGTATTTACCAGCGAAAACTCCTGTCTTTCATTTGGAGTTCCTCTCGACTCTGAATCAGCAAACAAATCGTATTTCCTTGTAAGACCGAGGTTGGGTTATCTGTCCCAAACCTTCAGTCTTACTATCTGGTGGCCAATATTGCCCCCCTAGCCCATCTCCATGCATCTCACCATTTTCCCTTGTGAGCTACTGTAGACTTGATGGACTCCCACCCGATTTCACTCTCTTCTTTACCATGGCTTCATTCTACTCATCGACCCTCATCCCTTAGTCCGACGCTGACGCTAACGCTCCATCTTTGGGACTCTATTAAATATTCAGCTGGCCTCATTTCTGCCCATTTACAGTTACTACGGTTGCTACACAACCCATTATTTCCCCCCAGGTCGTGACAATCCTGGACAGTTTGCTTGATGGCAAGCAAATGGCTTCCATGATATACATTCCATGCTCTCTCCCATTCGGATACTCGCTTTTGAAACTCTGCGCTCTTCTTACAATATCCCATTGCAGCAATATTGTCAGGAATGGACCTGCCAGTAATGGTGGGACTCACCTGCCTTGTGGGCTGCAGTACCAGGGCTGGCCAGCGGGTGCTCTCAGCAATCAGAGACTCAACCCTGCAGTCAGCCAAACACCTGAAGCTGATTACGGAGGTGTATTTAAGGGATGGCCAGACCTGCAGTCTGTGCCTTGGTGTGTGTTTTTCCATGGGCCCCTGTATCTTGTTACCTGCATTCCTGTTTCTGTTTCTGTTCCTGTTCCTGCCTGACTGACTTGTTGCCAACCCTGCCTGATCCTGACCTCTGCTGACTTCTCCTGTTTGATCCCTGGCTTGTGACCCCGACCATTCTCTGCCTGACCCCCTGTACCTAACTGCCCGTTAGTTGCTGTACCCGGCTCGTGACCTGACTACTCTCTGCCTGCTCCTCCTGTTCCTACCTGCCCGATTGTTATTGACCCGGCCTGCCTGACTACGCTTGCATTGTATGTATTGTAATCTGTGGGTGGTTTGGTTTGTTTGCACTGTGTTTATGTTTTAGTATTGCACTGCGTTTTGTATTGTTAGTATTAATAAATTATATTGTTTATAACATATCTGAAGCCTGCGTTTCCCTGCATCAGTTCACATACCTCTGGTCATACCCGAAGCCCTGACAAATATTTTGGATACCTTCAACTCCGCCACTTTATCAGTACATTAATACAGACACATTCGGGACCCTACAGGTTGACCCCCTTTGAAAGTCAATGTAGATATAGACCCCATGCTCCGGGCTTAATTTCCCTGGTCTACTCTTCCATTTTTTCTCATAGAACTCCCCCAGTCCGTTCTTATCATCAGCGTTGGCAGTCGGAACTCGGGGGCAATCTAGATCAGCAGGATTGGCGGATCATGACCCAACAATTATCCAAATGTTCTAGGAATGTTATCATTCTACAAAACTCCTATAAGGTTCTTTATAGATGGTATTACACGCCTGCTCGTCTGGCTCGTTTTATTCCCACATATTCCCCGACTTGCTTTCAGGGTTGTCAACAAACGGGTACCATGGTCCATATTTGGTGGACTTGCCCCAAGGTGTGCAGATTGTGGGTCAGAGTTTATGCCCTTCTCCACACTATGTTTCACACGGACATTAAGCGCAACCCATACGAAGAGCTGTTATTTAAACCATTAGTGGGCCTACTTCATCCCGAACGGCAGCTGGCATCACACTTATTCATGGCCACCAAGCTGACGATTGCGAGGGTTTGGAAGACTCCCCTCCTCAGCTTCGAGACTGTCAAAAACCGGATGAACTTTATAATGGTCAACGAAAAGTTGACAGCTATACTGTTAGACACCCATACAAAATTTTTACAGACATGGCGTCCTTGGCTTGATATAGCTCAACCGTCGAGATTCGACCAGTCCCTCTTGTCGATATAAAACTTACATATCAGTTTATTTTTTTCCTTTTTTATTTTTTTTTCTCTGCTGCGGTCCCCCTGGAGCCCCCCCTTTTTTTTTGTTGTTGTTTGTTTGTCTTCTTTCTCTTCGCTCCTTTCTTTCCTCTTGTCTAGTCTGTCTTCTTCAGGCTATTTGTGCTGATTGTAATTCCTGTTTTGAGCCCCGTACCAGCAACACTGCATCCATGTGCTGGACTCCTTTGAGAGCCCTGCGTGTTAAGTACCTCTCTGTATTCAGAGAGGCTCCTTCTCCTATTCTCGCATTCTGTATGCTGATACAGTAACAATTTTTCCTTAGAGTTTATGTTATTGGTCTCTAAATGTCTATCATTTCTGCAATTTATTGTGTTTTCTTCCTATACGGCACTTATGTACGCAGTTTATTTTCATGCTTTCTCATCAGTACATATTCTGTATTATTCCTCAAATCCTTTGCATGTTATATTCCTGCTGGTCATTGCATATGTTTTTGGCTGATTCTCTGCTGTTTCCTATTCTATAATAAAATTCTTTGTAAAAGAAAACATAAGCTGGCAATCGGCCCTAGATCAAATATGTTGAACTTTCAAGTTCGTCTCAAGCATGAGCCCTCGAATGAGTCATGCTTACCCGTGCCTCCACATCTTACAGTAGCTGTTATTGCTACACATGTTACTTGTGTTTTTTGCAAGTCTTTTTTATCCCTGTTTATACCTCAATCTACCAGTCAACAGTCGCTAGAATCACCCCTCCTAGCAACCCCACTTATAAAAGTGAACGCTTTTACTACAACTAAGACCAACCCAAACCCAGCAAGCTACATACTTGACGGTCCACCACCTTCGTCATGCGGAAAATCACACATCTCCTCAATACCTGAAACACCACCGCTATGAGATTCCACCCAGCTACAATCAACAAAATGATTACTATAACCTCACTAAATGTCTGGGGCCTCAACTCCCCCTTCAAAAGGTCCTTACTCTCAAGAGAAATCCGCTCCATACAACCTGACATCCTATTTCTACAGTAGACTTACTTTGCCTCATCCAAAATTCCTAAACTCAACATTCTCCACCTCTCCAGAATGTATATGGCAACAAACCCTAAAAATAAAAATGGCGTCATTACAGTCATAAAAGACTCCCTACAGTTCCAATTAATTTCTGAAACAACAGACCCACAAGGCCGCTACCACATATTGAGCTGCAAAATCAACGATACTCCATACACACTGGTAAACGTCTATGGTTCTAACACCGATCAACTCCAATTCTTCAACAAACTTAACTCCATTATTACTCAACATAGAAAAGGCAGATTACTCATCGGCGGAGACTTTAACATCATCTGTAACCCTCTTCTGGACTCCTCATCCAAAAAAAGATCTTCAAAACAGTCCTTCAACCAATTCCTTCATTCCAACGATCTTTACGACATCTGGAGATGCCAACACAGTACAGAAAAGGATTATAAACACTACTCTCCATCCCACTTATCCTATTCCAGAATCGACTTCTTCATCACCGATAAATGGACCCTACAACACGTCACCTCCTCCAAGATCGGAACTATCACATAGTCAGACCATGCTCCAATCACTATCTCTCTTGACAGCAAGCAACATTTGAAGATTCCCCGAATATGGCGTCTGAACGCGACCTTATTGAAAAATCGAGACTACAAGCAACAAATACAAGATGCTCACAAGACATTTTTTGAACTTAACGATACACCTGATATATCCATACCCATTCTTTGGTCAACCTATAAAGCATACATGAGAAGTATTTTGATTCAACTAAATGCCCGCATTACCAAAAGTAGAACCCAACAAATATATGAGCTCCTCGCCTCAATTAAAACAAACTAAGAAAAAAACAAAAAATTCCCAGCAACTTCCTCATCCCTCACAACAGATAGAAACAAATTAAGATCCCTCCTACTATACAAATATGATCTAAATCTCCAAAAATAAAAGCCAAATTCTACTCATTAGGCAACAAAGCCAGCTCACTATTATCCAAAACAATAAAACAAAAACGTCTAAAATCCAAAATAACTTCAATTAAACATCCGTCCACAAATACCCTACACACAAACCCGCAAGATATAGCTAACGCCTTTGCAGAATATTATCAAAACTTATACAACCTCAAAATGACAGAAACACTGTCCAACCAACAGTCACATCCATTCAACAATTTCTCCACACGACCAACCTCCCCCAACTATCCTCAGACCAACTTAACACCATCTCTATCCCAATTTCCCCCAAGGAAATAGAAACAACCATTAAAACACTCCCACTCAACAAATCTCCAGGAAATGACGGATACACTAACGAATACTACAAACACCTGTCCACAGACCTATCACCATATCTGACCAAACTCTTTAACCATGCTGCCACAACAAGCTCATTTCCCAAAGACATGTTACAATCCATCATAACGACCATACCAAAACCTGGCAAAGACCCTCAACTTGTCCAAAACCACAGGCTAATCTCATTACTCAATACCGACATAAAACTATATGCAAAAATCATATCCCGAAGACTTCTCCCATACCTCCCCACCCTAATCCACCCAGACCAAGTAGGTTTCATCCAGGTCACCAAGCACCCGATGCGACTAGAAGACTTATTTCCCTTCTACACAACTTAGAAAACACCAAATGTCCCTCCTTACTTTTATCTCTGGATGCAGAAAAAGCATTTGACTGGATACATTGGCAATTTATGCAACTCACTTTTCAAAACTTGCCTACAAACAATCCTCACAAAATTCCTATGAAACTCGAAAAAGCCCAGATGCACCACAAATCTCTTAATACTCCCTACAACTAAAGGAGGAGCAGGACTCCCAAACCTCAAGTCTTACTACACCGTGACTCTTTTAGACCAAACATATTTCTGGTGGAACCCATCGAAAGAAAAAATTTGGTCCATAATAGAAACCCTTCCTATTCACCCCCTTAAACCCCAAAATATAATCCTAACTCCACCAACCAACTGCATAGAACACAAACTAAAACATCCCTGCATACAAGCCTCCCTACAAGCTTGGCGTGACCTCCTATCCACCAGATTCAAGGACATCGAACAAATCCCCACTCCAACCAATATATTGCATCTTCTTATACCCTCGTTAGACCTATCTCATTGGACAAAAAAAGGTATAACTAATATAACAGACCTCTACGCCAACCAATCTATATGCCCCTTCCAAATTCTCCAAGCAAAATATAATCTCCCTAATTCTGAAAACTTCACATACCTAATAATTGCTCACTGCCTACAAACAATAATACTACCCCACACCACTAAAATACCAATTACAGCATACCTTTTTTCACCAAATGTCAATACCCAGGTAAGGGCATCTCTATGTTCTATACGTACCTCACAAACCTACAATTCATGCTACAAACTACTTCTCTTACCAATTGGGAAAAAATCCTACCAGAACAAATAACCTTACAATGCTGGGAAAATGCTTTCAACATTACATATAAAGCTACCCGATGCAGCTCCCACTGACTCCGACTCCGGTCAAACTCTCTCTACTACCCAAAACAGTCTCCTACATGCTGGAGACAATGCGGGGAGACAGGCTCAACAGTACATATTCTCTGGTCATGTAAATCACTGAGATCCTTCTGGAATGCTACCTTCCAACTAATATCTGATATAACCAAAATTGTGATTACCCAGAACCCCTCATTAGCACTCCTACATATTGGAATCGAGAAATCCCCCCCCCCTCACTCCCGCACAATTATCACCCACACACTTTTTGCTGCCAAAATAAACATTACCAGATTATGGAACACAAATAACGCCCCCTCAATTACCTCACTAATTATAGACCTCAACATCCAATGCGAAATGGAGAAAAAATCCGCAATCAATACTTCCTCCCACCTTAAATTTAACCAGAACTGGACCCGATGGTTAAATCACCCAAAATGTTCTGTACAACCCTAATAACACTCAAATAGTAAAAAACACCTCCTAAACCTAGACTGGTACATCCTTATCCACCCAGTTATATCTTTCCTTCCCTCCTCACCCCCACCCCCATCTCCCCTACCAATAACCCCCCTAACAACCCAACTCCTCACCAAGGTTCTTTATACATATATAAACACCTCTGATGGTATCGCTAAATGAGACCAACTCCACCATTGCCTAATGAATGGAATAACAACAAAAATGCTCAACTGCATAATGTTTTATTGCAATATTGTATGAATGAACAATGTCTCATTCCTTTGTTTTTCCCTGAAAAATTCAATAAAAATATTGAAACATAAAAGGAGAAAAAATGCAAAACATTTACAGCCCACATCAAAACACAGCCTGAGTGAGGTCTGGGGCAATTCAGCACAATATCTTTTCTTCCTCCCCCCCAAACCACCACAGGCCAAACTACCCACTACTGCAGGTCTTTATATAACATAAGTTGGATTTGGAGCAAGCCAAACAAGGCCCCACCCCCAATGAATTCCACACCCACCACGGTCATTCATTTGGTCAGAGAAAGTGATTGCACCTGATTATCCCACACCAATCCACTTCCCACCTGCGTCAAACCTTGGTATACAGGCCCCACAAATCAGAGTCAGAAAGAAAGCAACAGTGAAGTGTACCTGTGCCGCATACAACAGAAAATTGAACAGGGCTCTGAAGGGGAACCCCATGGCAACATTTATTGGCACTATGGGCACAATTCACTCAAGCTTATCACATGAGTTAAGGCAGTCACATGACCACATCTCTGCAATACTGAAAATGTCAATTCACTTTTTCTAGTATGCGGGATTTCCCATAAATCAGAAAAACACTCATGAAATCAAACATAAAAAGACCTTACATCAAAGCTGATTTGGAAAGCGTGTGACTTACAGTGAAGTTGACGATTTTCTTGTGATTTGCAAGACATCTGACACAGATGTCTATGCAAATCGCCACAAAAGTAGCCCATCTGTGTCAGAAACGCACCCATGTGACCGCTCTAATAGCGGAAAATAGGGTGCGACTTGGCATACGATTTGCAAGTCGCATGTCATGCAAATTCCATGCCAAGCCGCATTCCATGTAACCGCTATTAGAGCATTTATATTGGTGTGGTTCAAACTTGGTCGGAACCACAACGATTTCTAAAGTATTGAATACACTACTTTTGGTGAGATTTGCAGAGAGATCTGTGCCAGATGTCTTGCAAATCGCACTTAAAATCAGCATGTCCCCTGACTTTGAAATCATGCGACTGCACTGTAAGTCGCATGCAGGGGCGGACTGACAACTCATGGGGCCCCCGGGCAATAAGGGATCATGGGGCCCCTGTGTCCTTGCCGGAACTCAAAAAAGCCTATGAAAAAGGTACCAGGGGCATCTCATTGGGCCCCCCACTGACCCCGGGCCCTCGGGAAGTGCCGAGTTTCCAAATGGTCAGTCCGCCCCTGGTCACATGCTTTAAAAGTTGGGCTTGATGTGACCGTGGTGTAAATCGCACAATTTCAAAATCCACTTTGATGTGACCGGGGTGGCCCCCAGTCACATAGGAGGCAATTTGGCATGCGAGTTGCATGCCAGGCGACTTGCAAATTGTAGGCCAAATCGCAACCCACTGTCCGCTATAGGCTCCGTTCACATCCAATCTGATTTTGAAATCTTCACTGTAAGTTGCCAAGGGGGCCTCCAGATCCCGGGCCCCCCCATGTGGATGAATATGGGGTACATGGTATGGGGTACATGGTACCCCATACTCATTCACAAAAAACAAAACGTGTAGTGTAAAAAAACACAGGACACGGTGTTTAACAAGTCCTTTATTAAAAGAAAAATCTAAAAAGGATGTCCGCCAACCCGAAAAAAGAAAAAAAAAAAGGTCCTGTTCCCGACGCTGGCTCCTGCGGTGTGACAGCTCCGGTGGTTTGACAGTTCTTAAATATGTAAGGTATGTAAGGGGCGGGGCCACCCAGGGACATCACGCATGTGACCACACCCCATGTGACATCAATGATGTCACATGGACGGGTTCACTCTGATGATGTCCCAGGGTGGCCCCACCCCTTACATATTTAAGAACTGTCATACCACCGGATAGTCAAACGGCAGGAGCCAGCATCGGGAACAGGACCTTTTTTCTTTTTTTTTTCTTTTTTCGAGTCGGTGGTGGCATAAATTGTGATTGACATTGGATCTACTTCGGGGGACATTCTTTTAATAAAGGACTTGTCAAAGACCGTGTCCTGTCTTTTTTACACTACACTTTTTGTTTTTTTGTGAATGAGTTGCGGTACCATGTACTCCATACTCATTGGCATGGGGGGGAGGGCTGGGATCTGGGGACCAACTTGTTAAAGGGGGCTTCCAGATTCCGATAAGCCCCCTGCCCGCAGACCCCCACAACCACCGACCAGGGTTGTGGGGAGGAGGCCCTTGTCCCCATCAACATGGGGACAAGTTGCTTTGGGGGGGAGCCCCCCTGCCCCAAAGCACCCCCCCCATGTTGAGGGCATGTGGCCTGGTATGGTTCAGGAGGGGGGGCCGCTCGCTCATTCCCCCTCCCCTTTCCTGACCTGCCAGGCTGCTCGGATAAGGGTCTGGTATGGATTTTGGGGGGGGACCCTACACCATTTTTTTTTATTTTAGTGTGAGGCTTCCCCTCTAAATCTTCACCAGACCAAAAGGACTTGGTATGGATGGGAGGGGGGACCCCATGCCATTTTTTTTGTATTTAATTGCCAGTAGTTCTTTTACGTTCGGCTGTCAGTGGTGAACCCTGCTGACAGCTGAAACATTAACACATGGTTGTCACTACTAAAATACTGTATGAGTTTTTTTATTAAGTCATGCGGCCTTTTAGTAGTGAAAACCAATGCAGCATTCATGTTTCAGCAGTCAGAGGAGTTCCCCACTGACAGCTGAATGTAAATGAATTGCTGGCAATTAAAAAAATAATTAAAAAAAACAGTGTGGGGTTCCCCCTCCCATCCACACCAAGCCCATCAGGTCTGGTATGGATTTAGAGGGGTACTTCCACGCCAAAATTAAAAAAAAATGGCGTGGGTATGGATGGAAGGGGGGACCCCAAACCATTTTTTTTTTTTTCAATCGCCGATCTTTATTTTTAGATTCAGCTGTCAAAATATATATTACCTAGATCTTTGAAATATGTAAAACCATTACAGAAATCATTATAAAGGATAAGAAACAAAGATAGACACACTAGAACTAGGAAATCAAATTATAATACATAAAGATATGCCTAGCTACAAATAGTGCTGTTTGTCAAACACAGTGGATGCGATCGATTGCCGTCTTGCAGAGGACTCCACACAGAGATTTACTATTAAACAGTGTCTAAAAAGAAAGCGCCCATGGTAGACGGCTAAATTGTGTACTGCACATGCTCATTTCTATCCCTGCATAGACGTTGGAAAAGCGTCTAGTTCTTGAGTGTCATGAATTCCCTTTAAAAAACTATTTTTTACCCATTGAAAATTTTTTTTGAAATGTAATATATTGTTTAAAGTGAAGTCCAGATATTTGGGAAAGCAAATTTGTGAACATGTTTCTGCAGTGATTTTTCGTTTTGTTAGACGTGCTTCTAGGACATCTGCTTTTTTAGACTGATTCCTATATTGTGCCTAGTTAGTAAATTTTTGGAGTCTACTTGTTAGACTCTTTCTTTAGTAAATGTCTTTGCCGTCTAAAAGTAGATTGACTCTAATAAAAAGTGGACTTTAGCCCACGGAAATGTGTCTATGCATATTAGTAAATCAGGGCCACAAGGTCTTCACATATAACAAAAAACAGGCAGGAATTTGAATGATTAGCTGAGTAGTAGAATGAAATATACTTATATTCCAAACTATTTTGGATACATGAAATAAGCAAAAATAAAACTATAAAGAAACCTTCAAAGACATCTCTTGTAGAACAGTACATTAAGTTAAGAAAAGTACTTATTTTCTAAAAGGAAATGAGAATTTGTTTGATATTTATTATTTTAGATTTTCATATTTAGGACTAATCACCTTTGATTTTAAATAAATTATTTCCTTTAATGAGCCCATCTAAATCACGCACACTTCTTTCTTCTTGAATCATTAGATAAATAAAGCACAGGGTTTGATATGCCAGCCTATAGAAACCATTCCCATAGGTCTCAGAAAATTATGAGCCAGATCAGTTTCAACGAATGTGTTATTATAGCAACTGCCATGTTTTAGCACACCAGACAGACAGCACATTTTGAAAAATGTCAAATGTATATTTAAATCTTTTAGCAATAAATCATGAGCAGAAGGCATAAGAACTGATTATGATGTTTTACACCAACTTTCATTAGTGACTTTGTTCTGTGGGTACATTATGGCCTGTGAAAACCCCGAATTAAACAGCTTGTCCAAATATGAGCTTGGTCTGATGTACATTAAATGAGCATTAAATGAAAGCTGCTTTATATTTAAAGCCCAACTCTGGGGAAATAAAAAAAATATCCCTTGCATTGGGGCTCATTTATGTCTAGGGGAACAATAAAAGGAAAACTTACCTGCCCCTGCAGCTTCTGCAATTACATGCAGTGGACAAGCCAAGGGACAGTCCACTGATAGATTGCAGGAGAGTGCCACCTTCCAGGGGAGTGGAGGATCAGGTAAGTAACAAGGTTTCTCCTCTCCCCTGGACATAACAAGCTATTAAACCTTGCAGTGCAGGCACAGCCCCAGTGCAAGAGATAATTTTTTCTGACTGGAGTTGGGCTTTAAAAAGAAAAAACAAAAGACCAGTATGCCGGGTGCAATGTTGAAAGCAAGGCATCATTGTTGTCTTATATCAATTAATCTGTGATGATGATTGCTATAATTAAGTTTCAGATAATCTGTTGTCTTACATCAATTGTCCAAGAAATAAACTTTCCCGCAGCAACTTGGTTCATCCAGAGAAATACATTTTTATTCGACCATACAAGAAGTATTTATTGATAGTGATTAGACTCAAGGGGGTAGTCATGGGAAATGGTGAAAGGGTGACTTATTTACCTGGCAAACACTATAGTGACCTTAATTGTTATTTTCAGTAATGGCAAGTGAAGTATTTTCATGTTAAGATAAAAATTAACAGATTGGTGCCATCCAAGTGACCAGATTTTTGGATTCAGTAACATAAGTCGGTGATGACAACAGTCCTGTGAGGTGGACCCAGAAGCTGTGCTGTGACTGGTTGTGACTTAAGAGGCTGATCCACAAATTGAAGAACTTTTGGAACCCCAGAATTATCTAGAGACCGGAAAACTGTACAAAAGACTGTGCCATGGACCAGAAAGTAACTTCAAGATGGAGCCTCAAATGCAATGAGTGAATAATACTTCCTTTTTGTAATTATAGTCAAAATGCTTACTAAGTGTGAAGCTAGTGTCACTTCTGATAAAGTTAACAGATGGGTGTTTTCTTTTTGAATTGTTCTGTGGATTGTTTTGCTTTTGTTGCAGTAAAAGGGTATTTTTGTTTGTATCTGGGCATTAAAGTGTTTTGTGCAACAAACAGCAGCATTTGGTGGCAATACTCTTGCTTTGGTGAGTGAGTATACTTGTGTTTATCTCAATAATGGAGGGAATTTTGAAAAATGTGGCACAAGTAAAGGACACGGAGGCTATTGTTCAAGCTATACAAGGATCTACTGATCTTTGGTGACAGGCACAAAAATTGGTGGATGAAAAGATTTGTGGAAAAAAGCTAAATAGCCGCAAGGCAAATTATATGTTTATTTCTGCTGCTGGCTGGATAGCAGAGCAATACAAATCTGTTTTTCAGCAGAAGCAAAAGTTAGAAGAGGTGGATTTTTTAAAAGCTGAAGTTGAAAACTTAAAATTTTTTACCCAGCAGGCTGAGGTCTTCAACACAGAAAGTAAGCATTTTACTAATGAAAATACAAAATGATGCAATGAGATTACGTTTGTTAAAGAATGTTTGGAGAATGCCCAGTGTGCTCTATGGAAAATATGCTCCAAACGTGCAAAGGTTGACCATTCTCAATGTTTAGCAGAGATAATATCTCTAAAGAAGCAGAGTGTTGTTGTTGCTGCAAGTAAGGTCTATGATTAATGTATAGACAATGGTTTTGTAGCAGCTGTTCAAACTGACTCAGGCATGGAAATAGAGAATGGGTCTGGCCAGGCAGTGGAAAATAGTAATGCAGTGGGCACATCGGATGAGTCTGTTGGTGGTGAATGTTCCTCAGACAATGAAAGTGTGAAGTCTCGAGATTCCAGCCATTGTAATGTGCCTCAGTCGTCGTGCTCAGAGAAGGGCTTGTTCGGGGAAGCCAGTTCTGAGATGTTTTGCTTGTAAAAGGGTGGGGCACATTGCACGATATTGTTTTGTGCATAATAGTAGTAAGCGAAGGGACTCTCAGTACCCCAAAACTGCACCAAGACACAAAGAAGTTTACTCTGCACGGTGGGGCAATTCTCCCAGGCAAATAAGCCACAATAGCCAAAGCCAAGTCTCTTTAAAACCCAAATAACAAGGTTACAATATGAGAATAGTCAGCTAAAGCAAGAAAGACATCAGTTTATGGAGCAACTGAAAGAGCTGAAAATGGAGGTGTCTTCATTTATGCAAATATACTACACTGGGATGAACAACCATTTTGCTTATAGGCCATAGACAGTTGGACGTGTGGTATGAGTTTTTCTGGTTCTGCTTAAAGTTCTTTGGCATGCATTAAGATTTACCTACTGCTCTTAGAGATTTGACCTCAGCATTTGGGACAAGATGGAGGACCCTGATGTATTTTTGTGTTTCCAAGGACAAACCTTCATGATTTCGTTTTTTTTTTTTTTAATGTCAGGTGGGAAATAAATTCCAAATTGTTTTTGCTGTTTGTATAGTTTTAGCCACCTGAAAGACAGTTGCTGGGTAAACCCCCAATTTAGCAACTGTATCCATATTTTTTCCTTAAAAGTTGCAAATCAGACCTCTATGGCTGTCAGGGCCCCGGGTATGACCAGAGGTGTGTGGACTGACACAGGAAAACGCAGGCTTCAGATATAGTATAAACAATATAATTTATTTAAGACTAAACAATACATAAATGCAGTGCAAAACTAAACATAAACACAGTGAAAACAAACCAAACCAAAACCCCCAACAGATAACAAAAGAACAATACTAAGCATAGTCGGACGGGCCGGGTCAGGAACAATCAGGCAGACAAGGTACCAAAGGAGCAGACTGGAGAGTGGTCAGGTATAGCAGAGGTCAGGACAGGCAGGGTTCAATCAGAGTCAGGGATCAAGCAGGAACAGACAGGAAGCAGACAGGATGCAGGTACAGGGGCTCCTGGGAAAACATACACCAAGGCCCTGATTGCAAGTCTGGCCATTCCTTATATGCAACTCCTGCAATCAGCCTCAGGTGTTTTGGCTGACTGCAGAAGTGAGCCTCTGGTTGCTGAGAGCACCCGCTGGCCAGTCCTGGTACTGCAAACCACAAGGCAGGTGAGTCCCACCACTATTGGCGAGTCCATTCCTGACAGTGGCAGAGGGGGTAAATTAGTTTGAAACTGTAAAAATGTAAATAGTGCCTTGTCTTATCTTAAAACACAATGTTTAAGGACTGAGCTAATGAACCTTTGTTTGAGAATTTCTTGTCTTTCAGATGTTGAAGACATGTGAATCTGTGTGACCAGAAATCCTTGTTTGTAAGTGAAGGACAGAAGGATGAGAAATCTACACAATATATGTGAAACGGTTTGCTAGTGGGGGAGAACAGGACAAGCAAATGTGTTATTTTGCATTGGCGACTCTATTGAATTAATTATGAGGACTTTAAGAATAATTGACTCTTTCAAATTGCCATCAAGCAATGGACTTTACATTGTTACTTTTTTTTCTTCCATCCTTTTTCTATTTTTTTTTTACTCTTATTTTCATGATCTTTTATCTCTTGATCTTTATAATAAAACCAAAGAGAGGCATTTAAACTAAATAATCATTTTAAAACCATCTGTATATATATTTAACTCCTGAGGTGAGATGCTACACAATGGCTTTGCATAGCATAACTTATTGGGTGTCTGAGTATTTGCACACTGATGCTCAGACTGGAAAGAACAAGTTGAGAATATAATACTTGGGTGGCTTTCTCAAAATTTATAAGAGGGGTGAGTAAAATGTATCACTCCAGTTAGAATTTGAATTATATTTAATCAGTTGTTTATAATATGCTGAAGGCTATGACATACAGGTGAAACTCGAAAAATTAGAATATCGTGTAAACGTCCATTTATTTCAGTAATGCAACTTAAAAGGTAAAACTAATATATGAGATAGACTCATTACATGCAAAGCAAGACAGTTCAAGCCGTGATTTATCATAATTGTGACGATTATGGCTTACAGCTCATGAAAACCCCAAATCCAGAAGCTCAGAAAATTTGAACATTACATGCAATCTATATAACAAGGATTGTACATAGAACAATATCGGACCTCTGAAAAGTACCGTATTTTTCGGACCATAAGACGCACCTGACCATAAGACGCACCTGGTTTTTAGAGGAGAAAAATAGGAAAAAAAATATTCTGAACCAAATAGTGTAATAAAATATTTAATAAAGTATAACAGAATAATATTTGAACCATATAAACTGAACAGCAGTCAACAGTGGCATTAAGAACCATTATCACTGTCATTAACACATAAAGACAAAGGTTTGAGTACTCTAGTCTTCTGAAAACCCCAAGAACTCTTCTTCGCTAGAGTCAGAATTCATGAAGCTCATTTGGTCACAATCACTGACATCACTTTCTTCGCTGTCTTCGTATAAAATACAGTCTTCACTTCCATCTAAGGCATTGCTAATGCCACATTTTTTGAACGACTGTACAACAATCTCTTCCTTCACTGAGTCCCATGATCTTTTCACCCATTCGCAAACTTGAGTGATGGTGGGCCTCTTCATTCGTCCAGTGGGTGTCAAATCATGGTTACCATCAGCCATCCACTTGTTCCACTCTTCTCTCATAAAGACCTTAAATGGCTTGTTTATGGAGACATCAAGAGGTTGCAACTGGCTGGTAAGACCTCCGGGAATGACAGCTAGATGGGTCTTTACTTCCTGGAAGCACTTTTTGGTTGGTTCACAAATATGTGCTCTAAATTGGTCAAGCACTAATAGGGCAGGTTTTTTCAGAAGTCCTCCAGAACGCTTGGGCCACACCTTTTCAACCCATATTTTCATGCCATTGTCATTCATCCATCCTTTTTCATGGACGTGTACCACAACACCTCTTGGAATGGCATCTTTTGGAAATGTTTTCCTTTTAAAAATCAGCATGGGTGGCAATTTGGTGCCATCGGCACAGCAGGACAACACAGCTGTATAATGCGTCTTCTCGTGCCCTGAAGTTTTCACTGTGATGGTTTTGGCACCCTTCAGGTCGACAGTCCTATTAGAAGGCACATCAAATGTTAGCGGAACTTCATCCATGTTCCCAATCTGGCCAATTTCAAAGCTGTTTTTCTTTCTGGCTTTGATAACAAAATTGTGAAAGGACAGAATTTTAGCCTCATATTCTTTGGGCATTTTTTGGGCAATTCGGGTTTTGGTACGCATAGCAAGACCACATCTTCTCATGAATCTGTAGCACCATGATGGTGATCCTGTAAAGTCTTGAATGCCCCTCTCTTTAGCAATGCGTTTCGCTTCAAAAATGATCATTTTTGTTGAGACGGAAAAGCCATTATTGCGATGAAGCATGATCCATTCTTTCACGTCCACCTCCAACTCTGGCCACTTTGCAGCATGCCCACGGAAAGTGTGCTTGCTTTTGTCTTCTTTTTGCAGCCGATCCTCCTGTTTCCTCCAATCTCTAATCAGTTTTTCAGTTGGAGGCGGCCCAAAATGCCTCTCCGCTGCTCTGTTTCCATGCTCTTTAGCATATTTGATAACCTCCAGTTTGTATGGAATTTTATAGGATATTCTTTTCTGCTTCAGCATCTTTGTAGAATGAGGTACAGTAGTACGGTACAATATTTTTCTGCAAGAAATGAAGGAACTTTCAGTATACCATAATTTCTTCAATGATTACGGTACTATTGAGCACTAACCATTTGCGTTTTCACTGAGCGCTGACCATTTGCTTTGTCACTGCATACTGTATATTTTTCATACAGGTTTATGGTACCATATATGGGAGTATGGTTTATGGTACCGTATATGGGAGTATGGTTTATGGTACCGTATATGGGAGTATGGTTTATGGTACCGTATATGGGAGTATGGTTTATGGTACCATATATGGGAGTATGGTTTATGGTACCGTATATGGGAGTATGGTTTATGGTACCATATATGGGAGTATGGTTTATGGTACCGTATATGGGAGTATGGTTTATGGTACCATATATGGGAGTATGGTTTATGGTACCATATATGGGAGTATGGTTTATGGTACCATATATGGGAGTATGGTTTATGGTACCATATATGGGAGTATGGTTTATGGTACCGTATATCTGAAGTACCGTATATGGTACGGTACTTCAGATCACAAAAGTGACAATTGAAAGGAAAAGAGGGACAACTGAAAGAAAAAGAGTGACAATTGAAAGAAAAAGAGTGACAATTAAAAGAAAAAGAGTGACAATTGAAAGGAAAAAAGGGACAGAGGGAAAACAGTTTTTTTTATTGGGAACAGTTTATTGGGAAAATGTAGTGTAGTGTAGTGTAGTGTGTAGCGACATTTTACCTCAGAAGCCGATGACTGGAGTGAGGGGCATGCGCACTGCTGTGTACTGTAACACCGCCTACTACATGCTATCCTCCAATAGCATACGGCGGTGACACAGCAGCAGCATCGCGCCTCCTGCACAGATCGGCTTCCCGAGGACAAGGTAAGGTGAGAGGGGCATGCGCACTGCTGTGTACTGTAACACCGCCTACTACATGCTATCCTCCAATAGCATACGGCGGTGACACAGCAGCAGCATCGCGCCTCCTGCACAGATCGGCTTCCCGAGGACAAGGTAAGGTGAGGGGGGATCCGCTGCCGCTCTGCCTGAGAACCCTGGACACGGGGCGGGGGAGGGATGATGCAGTTGCCTGAGAAGCCTGGACACAGAAGGTCCCGGGGGACCCGCTGCCGCTCTGCAACTTCTTCTATTCGGACCATAAGACGCAGGTACTTTTCTTCCCACTTTTTGGTGAAGAAAAAGTGCGTCTTATGGTCCGAAAAATACGGTATAAACATGCATATGTACTCAGTACTTGGTTTGGGCCCCTTTTACAGCAATTACTGCCTCAATGGGGAGTGGCATGGAAGCTATCAGCCTATGGCACTGCTGAGGTGTTATGGAAAACCATGATGCTTCAATAGCGGCCTTCAGCTCTTCTGCATTGTTCGATCTCATGTCTCTCATCTTTCTCTTGGCAATGCCCCATAGATTCTCTTTGGGGTTCAGGTCAGGCAAGTTTGCTGTCAAATCAAGCACAGTAATCCCACGGTCATTGAACCAGGTTTTGGTGCTTTTGGCAGTGTGGGCAGGTGCCAAGTCCTGCTGAAAAATGAAGTCAGCATCCCCATAAAGCTCGTCTGCGGAAGGAAGCATGAAGAGCTCCAAAATCCCCTGGTAGATGGCTGCATTGACCCTGGACTTAATGAAGCACAGTGGACCAACACCAGCAGATGACATGGCTCCCCAAATCAACACACTGTGGAAACTTCACACTGGACTTCAAGCATCTTGCAGTGTGTGCCTCTCCATTCTTCCTCCATACTCTGGGTCCTTGGTTTCTAAATGAGATGCAAAAGTTGCTCTCATCAGAAAAGAGGACTTTGCACCACTGAGCAACAGACCAGGTCTGTTTTTCTTTAGCCCAGGTAAGACGCTTCTGACGTTGTTTGTTGTTCAGGAGCAGCTTGACAAGAGGAATGCGACAATTGAAGCCCATGTCCAGGATCCGTCTGTGTGTGGTGGCTCTTGATGCACTGACTCCAGCATCAGTCCACTCCTTGTGAAAGTCCCCAACACTTTTGAATGGCCTTTTCCTGACAATCCTCTCCAGGCTGCGGTCATCCCTGCTGCTTGTGCACCTTTTTCTTTCACACTTTTCCCTTCCACATAACTTTCTCTTAATGTGCTTTGATACAGCACTTTGGGAACATCCAAGTTTTTTTGCAATTACCTTTTGAGGCTTTCCCTCTTTATGGAGGGTGTCAATGATGGTTTTCTGCACAACTGTCAGGTCAGCAGTCTTTCCCATGATTGTGATTCCTACTGAACCAGACTGAGAGACCATTTAAAGGCTCAGGAACCCTTTCAAGTGTTATTGCTTAATTAGCTGATTAGAGTGAGACACTTTGAGCCTAGAATATTGCACATTTTCACAATATTCTAATTTTCTGAGATTTGGGGTTTTCATGAGCTGTAAGCCATATTCATCACAATTATGACAAATCACGGCTTGAACTATCTTGCTTTGCATGTAATGAGTCTATCTCATATATTAGTTTCACCTTTTAAGTTGCATTACTGAAATAAATGAACTTTTGCACAATATTCTAATTTTTCGAGTTTCACCTGTATATGGATATAAAGAACTTTCTACTTTCATGGTGAAGATAATGGCAAAATGTTTTTCTGCTGCTTTGTCTGGACAGATGATCTGAAAAGCATTAATGTAAAAATGATACTATGTAAACCATTTTAGGATTATGTTCAGTGGAATTATATAGTGAATAATCACAGTAACTGCTCTATTGAAGGCAATGTGAGGTCGGCCTACAGCAAAATGGTGAAAGCAAATCACTGCTGGTGGAAGTTTCATTTTGGATTTGTGATGAAAATTGCTACAACTGATCAATTCATCTTTAAAAATGAAAACCCCTGAGCCTTGAATGGAGAAAATCCTGGATTTATGTGGATTGGAGCAATTATTTTCAGTGGACCAAGCATTACTTTCAGTAAGATGGTGAATGATGACTCCTGTACTAAAGTCATACACAGGACTGGACTGTGACGTCAGCTTATCATTACGCAATACTCATGCATGTGGTGTGATATACTGAAGAAACTACAAGCCATGAAATAGGCCTTACAGCTATATGGGCAACTGATGTTTACTAAATCCTTTACTTGTCATGGTCTAAAGTTATATTATCCAATAACTGATTCATAGGGATATTTTAGAGGCAGGTGAAGAGAGATGTAACCAGTTTCAATTCCATATTTTATATGAGCCATTATGAAGCATTCAATACCTCAAAACACAATGTAACCCTTCTAGCTGATAATATATGTTGGTTTGTTTGGTATAGGTTTGTGAATTGATTCTGATTACAACCGATTCAAGTAGGGGCATGTAGGGTACTGTCATTATATATATATAAATATATATATATATATATATATATATATATATACACAGTATAGAGAGAGACAGAGACAGAGAGAATGAGAATATTCATGCTATTGACCGAAAGGATAGCCAAGGACTCTTTGCTATGTTAATTTTATGCAAGATCACCTTGGCACTTGGGGGCCAATTTTGTAACATTTCAAAGGAGGTAATTTGCAAACTCAGTCAGACTTGAAGGGACTTGGCCAGCATCTAATTATCTAATAACATGAAAAGGAGTATTAAGTATGGCGAATAGCATTCTTCAAAAGGTACATTGTTTACACGTTTAAGGATGATAAAGAATGTGATTTGACCACACAAGAAGTATTTATTGATAGTGATTAGACTCAAAGGAGTATTCATGGTAAATAGTGACCTTAATTGTTATTTTCAGTAATGGCAAGTGAAGTCTTTTCATGTTAAGATCAAAAGTGTTTTGTCAGCCAATCGGAATCCCGCCAGCTTTGTTTACTGATAGTAAACTGTATATGAAGGGAAGTTTTTTGGCTGGTAGTAGAGCTTCTTTCTTTCATGAATATGGAAGCACAGGTATAGATCATAACTCGCATTATTGCACGCATTGGAAGCTACCTAGGTGCATATTATAGATTGGACACATGCTGGACAGTGTAGTATCTCCATGTTTGATAGTATCTTAAAAGGGACTCTGAGGGCTGTTCATTGTAATATTTACAGATATTCAGCTAGATTTTTGTCATCTGTTACAAACATATTTTGGACTGTTCTGGAGCTGAATAAAAATGTATGTCTCAGGATGAACCGAGTTGCTGTGGGAAAGTTAATTTCTTGGACAATTGATATAAGACAACCGATTACCTGAATCTTAATTGTATCAATCATCATCACAGATTCATTGATATCAGACAACAATCATGTAGGGTCAGTATAAAACAAATGTCTCAAGGTGCAGCCCAACTTTACCTTGATATCTAGAGTGCTGCTTCAACACCAACGTATGTAATGTTAACCATGGTATTGTTGTATGTATATTATATTCTTCATTAACTTTGGCCAAGCTCAAATTTTAAAACAACACAATTTAGAAGGTATATCAGAATTTTAAATCCTGTGATTCTGCTAATGCTTAACAACACCACTTGTTTGTACCACAATGAAACATAGGGGGGGATTTACCAAAACTGGAGCACTGAGAATCTGGTGCAGCTGTGCATGGTAGCCAATCAGCGTCCAACTTCAGCTTGTTCAATCACGCTTTGACAATAAAACTTGGAAGCTGATTGGTTTCTATGCAGAGCTACACCAGATCTTGCACTCTCCAGTTTTAGTAAATCAAGCCCATAGTGTCTACATATGATGCTTAAAGTGGTATTAAACCCAGGACCCTGCATTCACTATATCTGGTCTCCCACAGTAAATGGGAATGTAACACTGTTCAACAGGTAAAAAGTTTTGGGCATAAAATTAGCTAATCTTACATAATTTTGGGGTGCTGAAAACTAAAATGACCCTAAAAAATGTTGATTGGCTCTAGTTTCCATGATATATTCACCCATCTAATGACGTAAGCCATTCAAAATTATGATGCAACTTCAGCTGCATATTGCGCAATTGATACTGGTGACTAGAGATGAGCGAATTTCTCAAAAATTCGATTCGGCTGATTCGGCGAATTCCAGTGTGAAATTCGATTCGATGCGAATTTCTTCGCTACGAAGATGACATATAAAAAGGGTTTCTAGGCTTCAGAGAGCCTTTAAATTAGTGCAGAACACTGTACCTTTAATTTAAATGCCCTTGGAGATGAGGAAAGAGAAGGAGAAGGAGAAGGATGAGAAGAAGGAGAAGGAGAAGGATGAGAAGAAGGAGAAGGAGAAGGATGAGAAGAAGGAGAAGGAGAAGGATGAGAAGAAGGAGAAGGAGAAGGATGAGAAGAAGGAGAAGGAGAAGGATGAGGAGAAGGAGAAGGATGAGAAGAAGGAGAAGGATGAGAAGAAGGAGAAGGATGAGAAGAAGGAGAAGGATGAGAAGAAGGAGAAGGAGAAGGATGAGAAGATGGAGAAGGAGAAGGATGAGAAGAAGGAGAAGGAGAAGGATGAGGAGAAGGAGAAGGATGAGAAGAAGGAGAAGGATGAGGAGAAGGAGAAGGATGAGAAGAAGGAGAAGGATGAGAAGAAGGAGAAGGATGAGAAGAAGGAGAAGGATGAGAAGAAGGAGAAGGAGAAGGATGAGAAGAAGGAGAAGGATGAGAAGAAGGAGAAGGATGAGAAGAAGGAGAAGGAGAAGGAGAAGCAGAAGGAGAAGGATGAGAAGAAGGAAAAGGAGAAGGATGAGAAGATGGAGAAGGAGAAGGATGAGAAGAAGGAGAAGGAGAAGGATGAGAAGAAGGAGAAGGAGAAGGATGAGAAGATGGAGAAGGAGAAGGATGAGAAGAAGGAGAAGGAGAAGGATGAGAAGAAGGAGAAGGAGAAGGATGATAAGAAGGAGAAGGAGAAGGATGAGAAGAAGGAGAAGGAGAAGGATGAGAAGAAGGAGAAGGAGAAGGATGAGAAGAAGGAGAAGGATGAGAAGAAGGAGAAGGAGAAGGATGAGAAGAAGGAGAAGGAGAAGGATGAGAAGAAGGAGAAGGATGAGAAGAAGGAGAAGGATGAGAAGAAGGATGAGAAGAAGGATGAGAAGAAGGAGAAGGATGAGAAGAAGGACAGTTCTGTGACAGTTTCTGTCTATTTCTGACAGTTCTGGGACATTCACTCCATACAGCTGTTTCAACCGCTGTATGGAGGGAATGTCATGGAACTGTCAGAAATAGTCTATTTCTGACAGTTCTGGGACATTCACTCCATACAGCTGTTTCAACCGCTGTATGGAGGGAATGTCATGGAACTGTCAGAAATAGACTATTAATGACAGTTCTGGGACTCTGACAGTTCCATGACATTCCCTTCATACAGCGGTTGAAACAGCTGTATGGAGTGAATGTCCCAGAACTGTCATTAATAGTCTATTTCTGACAGTTCCATGACATTCCCTCCATACAGCGGTTGAAACAGCTGTATGGAGTGATTGTCCCAGAACTGTCAGAAATAGTCTATTTCTGACAGTTCTGGGACATTCACTCCATACAGCTGTTTCAACCGCTGTATGGAGGGAATGTCATAGAACTGTCAGAGTCCCAGAACTGTCATTAATAGTCTATTTCTGACAGTTCCATGACATTCCCTCCATACAGCGGTTGAAACAGCTGTATGGAGTGAATGTCCCAGAACTGTCAGAAATAGACTATTTATGACAGTTCTGGGACATTCACTCCATACAGCGGTTGAAACATTGTATCTATTTTTTTCCATAAATGACATTCTGCAGATACACTTAGAGGAGCGCTGCAGATACACTTTTTGCCGGCTTGGAATTATTCTTATTTTCATCCTACTTCTTCTTTTTCTTCTTATGAGGATGAGGATGAGGATGAAGAAGAAGAAGTAGGATGAAAATAAGATTAATTCCAAGCCGGCAAAAAGTGTATCTGCAGCGCTCCTCTAAGTGTATTTGCAGAATGTCATTTATGGAAAAAAATAGATACAATGTTTCAACCGCTGTATGGAGTGAATGTCCCAGAACTGCCATAAATAGTCTATTTCTGACAGTTCTGGGACATTCACTCCATACAGCTGTTTCAACCGCTGTATGGAGGGAATGTCATAGAACTGTCAGAAATAGACTATTAATGACAGTTCTGGGACTGTCCTTCCATACAGCGGTTGAAACATTGTATCTATTTGTTTCCATAAATGGATCCATTTATGGAAACAAATAGATACAATGTTTCAACCGCTGTATGGAAGGACAGTCCCAGAACTGTCATTAATAGTCTATTTCTGACAGTTCTATGACATTCCCTCCATACAGCGGTTGAAACAGCTGTATGGAGTGAATGTCCCAGAACTGTCAGAAATAGACTATTTATGACAGTTCTGGGACTGTCCTTCCATACAGCGGTTGAAACATTGTATCTATTTTTTTCCATAAATGACATTCTGCAAATACACTTAGAGGAGCGCTGCAGATACACTTTTTGCCGGCTTGGAATTAATCTTATTTTCATCCTACTTCTTCTTCTTCATCCTCATCCTCATAAGAAGAAAAAGAAGAAGTAGGATGAAAATAAGAATAATTCCAAGCCGGCAAAAAGTGTATCTGCAGCGCTCCTCTAAGTGTATCTGCAGAATGTCATTTATGGAAAAAAATAGATACAATGTTTCAACCGCTGTATGGAGTGAATGTCCCAGAACTGTCATAAATAGTCTATTTCTGACAGTTCTGGGACATTCACTCCATACAGCTGTTTCAACCGCTGTATGGAGGGAATGTCATAGAACTGTCAGAAATAGACTATTAATGACAGTTCTGGGACTGTCCTTCCATACAGCGGTTGAAACATTGTATCTATTTGTTTCCATAAATGGATCCATTTATGGAAACAAATAGATACAATGTTTCAACCGCTGTATGGAAGGACAGTCCCAGAACTGTCATTAATAGTCTATTTCTGACAGTTCTATGACATTCCCTCCATACAGCGGTTGAAACAGCTGTATGGAGTGAATGTCCCAGAACTGTCAGAAATAGACTATTTCTGACAGTTCTGGGACTGTCCTTCCATACAGCGGTTGAAACATTGTATGTATTTGTTTCCATAAATGGATCCATTTATGGAAACAAATACATACAATGTTTCAACCGCTGTATGGAAGGACAGTCCCAGAACTGTCATTAATAGTCTATTTCTGACAGTTCCATGACATTCCCTCCATACAGCGGTTGAAACAGCTGTATGGAGTGATTGTCCCAGAACTGTCAGAAATAGTCTATTTCTGACAGTTCTGGGACATTCACTCCATACAGCTGTTTCAACCGCTGTATGGAGGGAATGTCATGGAACTGTCAGAAATAGACTATTAATGACAGTTCTGGGACTGTCCTTCCATACAGCGGTTGAAACATTGTATGTATTTGTTTCCATAAATGGATCCATTTATGGAAACAAATACATACAATGTTTCAACCGCTGTATGGAAGGACAGTCCCAGAACTGTCATTAATAGTCTATTTCTGACAGTTCTATGACATTCCCTCCATACAGCGGTTGAAACAGCTGTATGGAGTGAATGTCCCAGAACTGTCAGAAATAGACTATTTATGACAGTTCTGGGACTGTCCTTCCATACAGCGGTTGAAACATTGTATCTATTTTTTTCCATAAATGACATTCTGCAAATACACTTAGAGGAGCGCTGCAGATACACTTTTTGCCGGCTTGGAATTAATCTTATTTTCATCCTACTTCTTCTTCTTCATCCTCATCCTCATAAGAAGAAAAAGAAGAAGTAGGATGAAAATAAGAATAATTCCAAGCCGGCAAAAAGTGTATCTGCAGCGCTCCTCTAAGTGTATCTGCAGAATGTCATTTATGGAAAAAAATAGATACAATGTTTCAACCGCTGTATGGAGTGAATGTCCCAGAACTGTCATAAATAGTCTATTTCTGACAGTTCTGGGACATTCACTCCATACAGCTGTTTCAACCGCTGTATGGAGGGAATGTCATAGAACTGTCAGAAATAGACTATTAATGACAGTTCTGGGACTGTCCTTCCATACAGCGGTTGAAACATTGTATCTATTTGTTTCCATAAATGGATCCATTTATGGAAACAAATAGATACAATGTTTCAACCGCTGTATGGAAGGACAGTCCCAGAACTGTCATTAATAGTCTATTTCTGACAGTTCTATGACATTCCCTCCATACAGCGGTTGAAACAGCTGTATGGAGTGAATGTCCCAGAACTGTCAGAAATAGACTATTTCTGACAGTTCTGGGACATTCCCTCCATACAGCGGTTTCCGGCAAAAAGTGTATGTGCAGAGTTCCTCTATTCTGCAGATACACTTAGAGGAGCTCTGCAGATACACTTAGAGGAGCTCTGCACATACACTTTTTGCCGGCTTGGAATTATTCTTATTTTCATCCTACTTCTTCTTCTTCTTCTTCTTCTTCTTCATCCTCATCCTCTTCTTCTTCTGAGGATGAGGATGAGGATGAGGATGAAGAAGAAGAAGAAGAAGTAGGATGAAAATAAGATTAATTCCAAGCCGGCAAAAAGTGTATGTGCAGAGCTCCTCTAAGTGTATCTGCAGAATAGAGGAACTCTGCACATACACTTTTTGCCGGCTTGGAATTATTCTTATTTTCATCCTACTGCTTCTTCTTCTTCTTCATCCTCATCCTCATCCTCAGAAGAAGAGGATGAGGATGAAGAAGAAGTAGGATGAAAAGAAGAATAATTCCAAGCCGGCAAAAAGTGTATGTGCAGGGTTCCTCTATTTCTGACAGTTCTCTCACAGCTTCTTCACATGTACAGCGGTTGAAACATCTGTATCCTAAATGGAAACTAATAGATACAAATTGTATCTATTAGTTTCCATTTAGGATACAGATGTTTCAACCGCTGTACATGTGAAGAAGCTGTGAGAGAACTGTCAGAAATAGAGGAACTCTGCACATACACTTTTTGCCGGCTTGGAATTATTCTTCTTTTCATCCTACTTCTTCTTCTTCTTCTTCATCCTCATCCTCATCCTCTTCTTCTGAGGATGAAGATGAAGAAGAAGAAGAAGTAGGATGAAAAGAAGAATAATTCCAAGCCGGCAAAAAGTGTATGTGCAGAGTTCCTCTATTTCTGACAGTTCTCTCACAGCTTCTTCACATGAACAGTGGTTGAAACATCTGTATCCTAAATGTAAACTAATAGATACAATGTTTCAACCGCTAAACATGTGTTCCTTCTGTCAGAGAACTGTCAGAAATAGCGGAGCTCACTGCAGGGACACTTTTGCCGGCTGATCGGGAAATGTTCGATTCGCGCACCCGAAGTAGGCGAAATTTCGGTTTCGCCGCGAATCGAATATTTCCTGAAATTCGACTCGAATTCCGGTTCGCCTGGTTCGATTCGCTCATCTCTACTGGTGACCAATAGAAAATTGCATGTATACTGAGATGATGCAATATTAGCCTTTAATTGCATCACTTCACTGCATAAAAGCTGCAGTATCTGTAGCTGATTGTAGTTCGACAGCGTCTTTACATTTCGTTTTATGCTTATATAGGCTACTCAGTAATGCCTCGAACTTGTGTGAATAAAGCAGATAATTTCTGCTATATCTGCGGTGAAATAACTTTTATCTCACAAAAAAGGAGGATAACAGGAATGATTAAGAAAGCCTACAACTTGTATTTTGGCTGCAAGATAGGAGACCAGGACAAGAGCTGGGCACCACATATATGCTGCAATTCTTGTGGGACGGCACTGGAGCAATGGTTGAATGGAAAAAAGGCATCTATGCCTTTCGCTGTGCCAATGATTTGGAGAGAGCCAACAGATCATGTTAGTAATTGTTACTTTTGTATGGTGCCTCCAATTGTAAAAGGGCTAAATAAGAAGAAAAAGTTATCTGTGCACTATCCAAATATTCCATCGGCAATACGTCCAGTTCCTCATGGAGAGGGGCTACCAATTCCTAAAGCACCAGAATCCTTCGTGGTTGAGTCAAGTGAGGAAGAACCTGAAGCGTGTAGTCACGTGCAGTTGTAAGAGATAGCCCTTTCCTCGAATACAAGAGAAAAGCCAAGAGAAGCAAAACCGACACAAACTGAAGACAAAACTAGTGAGAATCCTAAGTATTAAAAGGATTCAACTTAGCTTATGGCTATAATTTTTCTTGGTAATCCTATGCAATATATTATGCCATTTAGGCTTTGTTATGTAGTCAATATCACTTGCTTTATATTTGTGGAAAGACATCTATCTATATAATTATTGTGCATTATGTAGTCATTACGCCTATAGTAGAAAACTTTCCGTTTACAGAAAAACTAGAGCCAATTGACAAATTTCATTGTTATATTTGAACTCAGAATGTGAAATTCATTAAGAAATGGATCCTTTTGTTTCCAAAACTGGCAAAAAATAAAAATTTGTTGAACAGTGTAATTATTTTAGTAATTATAAACTGCTAAATACCTTTTCTCATCAGCAGTATATGGTAGTCCTGTGACTTCTATCAGCATCTGGCTGAGCACTGATTAAAGCTTGTAGGAGGAGTTTTTATTCTCCTCTCACTGTCCTATAACCCCTGACCCTCTGTCTGGACATGCTGATTGGCACTGTGCTGACCACATGCACCTTCCCAAAGAAAAGAAAAAACTCTCTAGCAATACACACTAAATGTCAGGAATCTTGTACAACAGATGCTCATTTCTGTGCAGCAGGTGCTCATTCTTATGCACATGTGCAGAATAGTGCGCATAGAAATCTAACAAGACGAGCATGGACTAGAATGCGCACACAGACATGCATTAGCACATATGTGTGAGCATGTGCGCACACACATAGGAGTGCGCACGAATCCACAGATTGTGGCGCCCAGCAGCCAATTTAAACTGAGAGTTTGCTTAGCTTCAGTGCTGGATTGTCTTCAGCTCTAGTTCCTGTGTTCTTGGTTGTTAAAAGTCTGCTAACCTTGTTCATGATCTGGCTTCGTCAAACACCTCTCTTGCCTACCTACCTGTTATGTCTGCTGCCTGCTTGTGTTACCGACCTCTGCTTTGATTCCTGACTACGTATCTGCATCCTGACTTTGTACCTCACTTCCAACATGTTACCAACCTCTGCCTGTTCCTGACCTTGAACTTGATCCTGCGTCAAACTACAGTACCCTGTATTTTCTATAGACAATGCTTCAAAAGCCCCTATAAGTCATTAGTTTAGCCTTATGGAGGAGGTCTGGTGGTAGAATTATTGCTCTCACTCTGGCGTGCGCAGCAATATGTAACATGTTTATCGCAATTGACATTGAGAGAACTTGCAATAATTTAAGACTTTACATAAAGTCTCAGAAATCTTTCATTAAGGTCTTCATGTTATAAAGTGTGAATATCATGTCAATTATACATGGCTTTAAAAATAAAAAAAGACCTGTTTTTTTCCAAATTTTTACCTTTTTTCCAGGCCATCCCATGGGCTGAGTGGTAGTAATCTTCCAAAAAAGGGGTATCACTTGTGCAGCAGAAAGGAAAAAACGCAATAAGCATTTACTCTGGAAAATTAATGAGCCTGGCAGCATGGACAGGAGAGCAATGTCTGGAGAAGGGATCAAGGACTCACCATAGATTTTGTTGTATATGTCAAACACCTGGGACCAGAAGGGCCAGATTTGATCGCAACCCCACCAGATATGTAAGTGAGTACCCTCCTCAGTGCCACACTGCCAACAAATGTTGGAAGTGGAAGGGAATATCTTATGTAAGGAGGAGGGATCCCTATACCATCATGAGAGAAGCTTACATTTTTCTCCTGTGCGTAGCAGGGGATGGAAGATTTACCATATTTTTCGCTCCATAAGTCGCACATAACCATAAGACGCACCTAGGTTTTAGAGGAGAAAAACAAGAAAAAAATATTCTGAACCAATGGACTGCAGACATAGTACAGGAGATGACCAGAGACTGCGGACACAGTACAGGAGATGACCAGAGACTGTGGACATAGTACAGAGGATGACCAGAGACTGAAGACATAATACATGGGATGACCAGAGACTGCAGACATAGTACAGGGGATGACCAGAGACTGCGGACATAGTACAGGAGATGACCAGAGACTGCGGACATAGTACAGGAGATGACCAGAGACTGCGGACATAGTACAGGAGATGACCAGAGACTGTGGTCATAGTACAGGAGATGACCAGAGACTGCAGACAGTACAGCAGATGACCAGAGACTGCAGACAGTACAAGGGATGACCAGAGACTGTGGACAAAGTACAGGGGATGACCAGAGACTGCAGACAGTACAGGAGATGACCAGAGACTTCCGACAGTACAGGAGATGACCAGAGACTGCAGACAGTACAGGGGATGACCAGAGACTGTGGACAAAGTACAGGGGATGACCAGAGACTGCAGACAGTACAGGAGATGACCAGAGACTTCCGACAGTACAGGAGATGACCAGAGACTGCAGACAGTACAGGGGATGACCAGAGACTGTGGACAAAGTACAGGGGATGACCAGAGACTGCAGACAGTACAGGAGATGACCAGAGACTTCCGACAGTACAGGAGATGACCAGAGACTGCAGACAGTACAAGGAATGACAAGGAGACTGTGGACCTTTGGGGAGGGAGGGGGAGCGGTTACCTGAATTTGACAGGTACCCGCTCCCACTTCCGCGGAGGTGTCCTCCCTTTAGTGCGGGAACCCGGCTGTGAGAGTCGGGTGCTCACTGCGCATGCGCGAGAAGCGCTGTGCTTTGTGAATGGCCAGGCGTTTTCTGGGACACATGACATGTCCCAGCCAGGTTCCCACACTAAAGATGCCGGCGCAGGAAGAATAAGGTAAGGTCCTGCTGCAGGGAAGAGCTGAGCGGCCGGCCCGGTATTCTGTCACGGTGTCGGCGGCGGAAATACCGGACCGGCCGCTCTATATTCGCTCCATAAGACGCACTGACATTTTTCCCCCTTTTTTGGGGGGAAAAAAAGGCGTCTTATGGAGCGAAAAATACAGTATGTGTAAAATAGAAAAAAGTCTGCCTCTCGGCATCCGACAAATCTTTACCCATATCCACAGACCATGCTCTGGTGTAAGGTGGAAAGTCAACATAAATCGAGAAGTGTAGTATTTTCTAGAGGGAGGCTAGTAGATGTCTGGGTAATGCAAAGGGAGCACAACCACTCATATTTAGTGAGTGGACGATGGACTTGAAAGGTAGTGTGCAAGTATCTATAGAATGCTGACAGATGAAGAGCAGTAAGCAAGTTGCCCAAACCACCCAGAAGGTTAGGTAGGCCCAAGTGAGAGTGAATGAAAGAACGGGCCACCGGCCATTTAGAGCAAGAGAGGGGACCAATTGCCGAAGACCCCAAGCCTTGTGGAAAAGCTGGGTCATCAAATAAAGGTGTCAAGGGGGATGGGTCTGAGGACAGAAGAGTGTTAAGTCTGTGCTGATACCACAGACACAGGAGAGCCAATGTTAAGGATGAGAGGGAGTGGAATCGGTGCAAGTCCTGCCTATATCCCCAAGGAAGAGCCTAAGGTCAACAGGGGACAGGTCCTGTTCCACCACAGAAGATGCCTTGCTGAAGGGTCAGGGGAACCAGTCAAACATGCGTGCCATCAAGGCGGCTTTATGATAAAGTGCAAAATTTGGCAGGCCGATGCCGCGTTGAAGTTTTAGATAGGTAAGCAATTTATGTTTTAGTCTTGAAAAACCAACGGTGCAAAATAAAGTGGATCAACAGAGAACGTAACTTGAGGAAGAAACTCCTAGGCACTGAAACAGGGACCGTCTGTAAAACACAGACCAATTTTGGAAGGGTATCCATTTTTAGGGTATTAATGCACCTAAACCAGGGTAAGGAGGAAGTTCCCCAGGATGTTAGGTCTTTATGGATGCAGGATAATAGGAGGACATACAGTAATTAAGAGTATATAGATCCGAGAGATTAGAAGGAATAGTCATGCCTAGGTAGGATATGGCCTTATGTTGCCATTGAAAGGAAAAATTGGACCGCAAATGTGACATTGTGGTAATGGGAAGAGTGATGTTCAATGCGTCGGTTTTCGCTATATTCAATTTAAAATTGCTATATAAAACCTATGGAATACCTATAGTAGGCAGGAGAGTGAGGTATGTGGTTGTTGGATGTAGACTAAAAGATCATCCACATATAAGGAAAGTTTATGGTGGAAGGAAGGGGTTTGGATACCAACGATGGAGTTATTGTTCCGTATAGTGTGGGAAAGGGTATTCCATAACTAAGACGAAAAGCAGAGGGGAGAGGGGGCATCCCTGCTTGGTGCCATTTAATATGGAAAAAGACAAAGAAGACATGCCATTTACCAGCAGAGAGGCTGCGGGATGGGAATAGTGGGACATGATTTTAGTGACAAAGTCAGGTCCCAAACCTACCTGCTCTAAGGTTACATAGTTAGTCTGGCTGAAAAAAGACAAAAGTCCATCCAGTTCAACCATTAAAAAGAAAAAAAAAAGTTATAATCCTATACCCACAGTTGATCCAGAGGAAGGCAAAAAACCCCAGCGAAGCATGATCCAATTTGCTTGGAAAAAAATTCCTTCCTGATCCCCTGAGAGGCAATCGGATATTCCCTGGATCAACTTTACCTATAAATGTTAGTATCCAGTTATATTCTGTGCATCTAAGAAAGAATCAAGGCCTTTTTTGAAGCAATCCACTGAGCTGGCCAGAACCAACTCTTGAGGGAGTTTATTCCACATTTTCACAGCTCTCACTGTGAAGAAACCTTTCCGTGTTTGGAGATTAAATTTCTTTTCCTCCACCTCCAAACATAAAGAGTGCCCCCCTTGTCCTCTGTGATGACCTAAGGGTGAATAGGTCTACACTGAGTTCACTATATGAACCACTGATGTGTTTATACATGTTGATCATATCCCCCTTTAATCTCCTCTTCTCAAGAGAGAATAAATTCAGTTCCCCTAAACTTTTCTCATAGCCGAGCTACTCCATGCCTCATCAGTTTGGTTGCCTTTCTCTAGTCCCCCAGTGTTCTTTTTGTGAATTGGTGCCCAAAACTGAAATGCATATTCCAGATGAGGTTTTACTAATTATTTGTACAGGGTAATATGATATCTCTCTCTCTGTAATCTATACCTCTTTCAATACAAGAGAGGATTTTGCTCGCTTTAGAAACTGCAGCTTGACATTGCATGCCATTATTAAGCTTGTGATCTACCAGAACTCCCAGATCCTTCTACACCACTGATTCTCCCAGTTATACTTCTCCTAGTATGTATGATGCATGGATAGTCTTAGCCCCCAAGTGCATAACCTTATATTTATCAACGTTAAACCTCATTTGCCACATAGTTGCACAATTAAACAGTGCATTGAGGTTGGCTTGTAAGTTGGAGACATCCTGTAAGGACATTATTCCACTGCACAGCTTGGTGTCATCTGCAAAGACTGTAATGGGATTCTTAATCCCAGAACCTATATCGTTTATAAATATATTAAAAAGTAAGGGTCCCAACACTGAACCTTGAGGTACACCACTGACAACCCTAGACCATTCAGAGTATGAATCATTAACCACTGCTCTTTGAATACGATCTTTTAGCCAATTTTCTATCTATTTACATACAGATTTTTCCAAGCCCGTAGACTTTACCTTACACATTAACTGTGTGTGGGGAACTGTGTCAAATGCTTTTACAAAATCCAAGTATACCATATTCACCGCCACCCCTCTGTCCAATGTTTTGCTCACCCAACTGTGGCCATATTGGTCCACAGACCCGATTCATCATATGCCCATGTTGTCTGCTGTTACACATAAGCCCAACAAAAAACAGCAACATACTGGTATATCGTTGGACTTTGAGTGGTTATGCCAGGATCATGTCTGCAGCTACAGGCATCATCCTGGTATTGATTTTTTCAGCTGGTGGACGGCTTTCATTTAAAAGCAATCCTAGCAGCTAATTAGCCACTGGGTCGCTTTTACAAGTAGCAGGAATGGATGCCCCTCCCACCGTCTTCCACGGCTTTCTCTGGCTCTGTCCCAATGGGAACCCAAGAATGGAGCCAACCATAGAGCTAATTGGAGACTGAAATAACTCCAATCATCTCTATGGTCTACGAGACCAGAAGCTATGAGCATTTCATCATTTCAGTTTCGCCGGATATAAAGAGCGCCATTTTAAAATTGGGAAAGCATCTGATCACACTGATCTTGGTGTGATCAGATGCTTTAAGGGCAGAGGAGAGATCTAGAGTAAAAGACCCCAGAGTACCTGTCACTGCCTATTGCTATCACAAAGCATATTTACATTCCCTGTAATAACAATAAACGTGATTCCCCCCTCCCAAAAAAAGAATCAAAGAAACAGTGTAAAAATAAAAAAGCAAAACAAAATAATTTTTAAAACATTACCCCCCCCTCCCTGCTTATGCACAAAGGTGAACTCAAGCGTCAGTCCAGTGTCAGTATGTAAACATTGATTTCACCATGCATGTGAGGTATCACCACGAACATCAGTTTGAGGCAGTAATTCTAGCACTAGACCTCCTGTGTAAATCTAAAGTGGTAACCTGCAAAGCCTTTTAAAGCATCACCTATGGATATTAAACATAGTTTGTCGCCGTTGCACAGACGTGCGCAATTTTAAAGCATGTATTTTTTGGTAAAGCAGCCTCCCCAGGGGCTCTGACGTCACGACATTGCACTGGAGAGGCTCGGTGATCTGAATACAGACACAGGTAGACAGCACTGCAGGAACAGAGGCAGAGCACATTTATGCTGGACTACAATTGTATACTACTGTGCAACTGGCAGCAATAAACCCCCTTTTTGCACAAGGATAAGACACTATGGTCTGTTTGTCTTCCTTTCTCAATTGAACAACACCCTTTGAGCTGATATAAGGAGGACTGGAAAAGGAAACAGCCCCAGGAGGGGAATTGGGAGATCCTCAGAGAGATGGTCAGTATACCCACTCATGAGCAGCTACAGGAGAACAAATATAAATCCACATCCACCTTCTGAGATAACTCAAGAGCATCATTCCATCCCATCTATCCTGGAAGGATAAAAAGTGTATTTGCCTGGATTTATTCAGGCAAATATAGAGGTGAGCACATAGGGAGACCATTAAGCACTCGGCGAGAGGGAACCAAGAATCCACCTGCACATTTATTTTGAAAGACTTTTTTTTTTTTTTTTTTTTTTTTTTTTTTTTTATTGAATATATTATAAGCACGTGCACATAATATATATGTGTTTGCACAATATAAATATAAGGATCACAGTAGAATAGAGGAGTATCTCTGATTTGTATATCACTGTACTTTAATAGGCACTATCACCTTAGGATTATCAGTTATTAATGTCACTTGCATGAAGATTAATATTCACAATGATGTTTTGAGTCACTAGTAATAATTGTTTGATACATGCAGTATCTTGAAAGCTATTCATTAGCACTTTGAAAGTATAAGATATACATATTGGTACATGGGAGCGCGGCACTATCTATTTTGAAAAAATTTAAATACTCCCCTTGATTTTTTTGAGCTGTTTTTCACAGATGATCTTTATGCATTGATTGTGGATCAAAGCAATTTATATGCACGACAATTTATCGCCGCCAACCCAAATTCAAACCTTGCCAGACCATTCGCATGGAAATCCATTATGGTTTCCGAATTTAAAGTTTTTTGGGCCAAACCCTCAACATGGGCATTAATAAAAAAAATGTATTGTGGTTGTATTGGTCCACAGACCCGCTTGTTCACATGTCCATGTTCTCTGCTGCCATGGCCAGGCATAGATATGAGACGATATTGCGTTTTATACACTTCAACAACAACACACTCAGTCGTCCTCGGGGTGACCCTGAATTTGACTGGCTCTACAAAATTTGGCCCCTCGTAAATCACTTTAACCATCTTCATCCATGAGTCCCTCATTCAATTTTCTGGCCGCCTTGTAATCAAACACTATATCCCCAGCAAGCGTGCCAGATATGGGGTCAAGATGTATAAGACCTGTGAGAGGGCAACAGGCTATACATGTAAGTTTCGGATTTACGAGGGAAGAGATAGTCATCCGGAGTCCCCCAGATGCCTAGACTACATGGGGAGCAGTGGCAAGATAGTTTGGGACTTGGTGTCATCCTTTTTCCATATGGGGTACCACTTATACATGGACAATTTTTATTCAAGCGTGCCACTATTTAGACATTTGTTCAATCTGGGAATTTGCGCATGTCGCACTGTGCGATCTAATCGCTGGGGCTTCCCCCAACAGCTTGTAAATACCCGTCTTAGAAAGGGGGAAAAAGCCTGCTTGAGAAACTAAGAATTGCTCACAGTGAAGTGGAAGGATAAACGGGATGTTTACCTCCTGTCTTCCATTCACGCAGATACGACCATCCAAATTTCCACGGCAGCTGGTATTGTTGAGAAGCCCCTCTGTGTCCATGATTAAAACCTTAACATGGGAGGGGTGGACTACAACGACCAGCTGAAGCCGTACTTAGTTTCCCGAAAACCCAGACACTGGTACAAAAAAGTGTCTGTTTATTTATTTCAATTGGTTTTATATAACGCTTTTGTTCTCTACAAAGCAACTGGACATAGTGAATCCTACCTAAAATTCCAGTTAGAGATCATCAGGGTCCTTTTGTATCCAGAAGGTGCTATGCCCCAAACCCCCATCCCAGATGCAGTTAGCTGGCTGCATGAGAGGCATTTTCCCGATGCCATTCCTGGTACCCCAACCCAAAGAAGACCCCGAAAAAGATGTGTCTGTAGCAGACATGGAATTAGGCGTGACAGCCGCTTTTGTTGTCCCTCCTGTCCTGACCAACCTGGCCTCTGTGTCAAGGGCTACTTCTGCCTCTACCATACACTAGTGGACTATTAGTATAGGGTACAGCACGGCACAGTTCAGGGCACATTTAAACAGGGTCTCGAAAGATGTTAGGTAGTCAGGAAACTGGCTATCGCATTTGGAGAGACCCTACCACCTGTTTTTAACATGTTAAAAGTTTGAAAAAAAAAAAGTTAAAAAAAAAATACAAATCCCCCCAAAATTTAAAAATTTTAAAAAACAAAAATAGTTATAGTTTTTTTTTGTTTTTGTCATTTTTGTTATTGTTCTACTTTTACTTTCAGCTGCAGCACTGACCTGTTTATTCTGCCAGCAACGGGAACTTGCTCTCAGAAAATACATAAATCAGTGTGGGCAGCGCTGTCGGATGAGATTTTTCATCCGCAGTTAAAAAAAGAGCATATATGCCAAAGCATGGAGGCCTGGGGTGGCCAGTGGGTGGATGGCCCCTATGCTTCGGCATATATATTTTATATTTGTTGGCACATTTCATGTGTGCCCACCATTAGAAGTGGGTGGATGCAGGGAGGTATTCTAATGCTGGGCATACCACACACTTTTTCCGGCAGATATTTCTTCTCTTTTTTTCCCATTCAGCCCACAGGCTGCATAAAGAAAAAAAGAACATAGCATATATACCCAACAAGGACCAGCGATGTACTGGTACATCACTGGACTTTGAATGGTTAAACCAGGGTGATGCCTGCAGCTGCAGGTATCATCCTGGTATTGTTTTTTTCAGCCGGCGATAGGCTTTCATGTAAAAGCAATCCTAGTGGCTAATTAGCTGCAGGATTGCTTTTACAAGCAGCGGGAGAAAATGTCCCCCCTCCCCTGCTACCTTCCAGGGCCTTCTCGGGCAGTCCCGTGCCATCGGGGATACCTGAGAATGCAGCCGGTGTTTCTGCCAGCTGATCATAGAGCTGATTGGAGACCAGAATGGTGCCAATCATCTCTATAGTCAAAGAAATCAGAAGCTACGAGTATTTCATCACTTCAGTTGCGCAGGATATATACAGCGCCATTTGTAAATTGGGAAAGCATCTGATCACAACGATCCTGGTGAGATGAGATAATGTAAGGGCAGAGGAGAGATCTAGAAAATGATAGACCCCAGATTTCTCAAAAAAGAATATATGATAATGCACATTGAAGTTATAGGGGATATTTGAATTCCCTGTGATAGCATTAAAAGTGATAAAAAAAAATAAATTAAAGGGACAGTGTAAAAATAATTAAATAAATCAGAAAAAAAAACCCACGCCCCCCTGCGCACGCGTGCACCTGCGGTCATGAGCGTTAACCCTGTGCCAGTATGGAAACAGCGGTTGCACCATGCATGTGAGGTATCGCCACGAACGTCAGATCAAGGGCAGTGATTATAGCTCTAGATCTGCTCTGTAAATCTAAAATGGTAGCTTGTAAAGCCTTTTAAAGCATTGCCTACAGATATTAAAAATGTATGCTGTTTGTCGCCATTGCATGGGGCATGCGCCATTTTAAAGCATGTCATGTTTGGCATCTATTTACTCAGCATAGCATCATCTTTTATATCTTACCAAATAATTGACCAATATATAGTGCATTAAAATTAAAAAAAGTGTCTATTTTTCAAAAAAATTGCGTTTGAAAAATCATTGTGTGAGTACTATGTGAGATAAAAAATTGCAGCACCCACCATTGTATTCACTAGGGTGTCTGCTCTAAAAAAAAATATAATGTTTGGGGGTTCAAGTTAATTTCCTAGCAAATATACTGATTTTTTTAATGTGAAGAAAAAGTGTCGGAACAGGCTTGGTCTTCAGGTGGTGAGAAAAGTGAGTGATGTGTGGCATAAACTTCTAATGCTGGGCATAAAATGCCCCCACCCCTCAAAATGACCCCTTTTTGGAAAGTAGACACCCCAAACTATTTGCTGAGAGGCATGTTGAATCAATAGAAGAATTTATTTTTTTACCACAAGTTTTTGGAAAATGACAGAGAAAAAAAACAATTACACAAAATTGTCATTTAAATCATTTATTGCTCACACATGCCATAGGTATGTGTGGAATGACTCCCCAAAATACATTCTGCTACTTCTCCTGAGTATGGGGGTACCACATGTGAGAGATGTTTTGGCAGTCTAGCCTATTTCCTCATTACACTTCCTGACTACCTATTACAGTTTCGGAGGCCCTGGAATGGCAGAATAGCTCCAATCCCCCCCCCCCCCCAAATGACCCATTTTTGGAAAGTGGACACCCTAAGGAATTTGATAAGAAGCATGGTGAGTATTTTGCAGATCTCGTTTGTTGCCACAAGTTTTTTGAAAATGAAGAAAGAAAACAAAAACATATTTTTTATTTTCTTTTTTTATATTTCAAAATCTTGTGAGAAAAAATGAGATCTGCAAAATACTTACCATGCCTCTTTTTAAATTCCTTGGGGTGTCTACTTTCCAAAAAAGGGTCATTTGGGGGGGTTTGGTGCTATCCTGGCATTTCAGGGCCTCCGAAACTGTGATAGGTAGTGAGGAAGTGAAACGAAGAAGTTACGCACCTTCAGGCTTTCAAAGTGGTCATTGGATTTCAGGCTCCTGTATGTGGCTAGGCTCCCAAAAAGTCTCACACATGTGGCATCCCCATACTCAGTAGAAGTAGCAGAATGTATTTTGGGGTGTAATTCCACATATACCCATGGCTTTTGTGAGCAATATATCATTTAAGTGACAACTTTGTGTAAAAAAACAAAAACAAAATGTTTTTGTCATTTTTTCCAAAAAGTTGTGGAAAAAAATAAATCTTCCATGAACTCAATATGCCCCTCAGCAGATAGCTTAGGGTGTCTATTTTCCGAAAAGGGGTCATTTGGGGGTGTTTGTACTATCCTGGTATTTTAGCACCTCAAGAAATGTGATAGGCAGTCAGAAAGTAAAAGCTGTGTAAATTTCAAATTATCTATACCACAGATTGTAGATGCTATAACTTTCACACAAAGCAATCAATATACACTTATTGAGATTTTTTTTTACCAAAAACATGTAGCAGAATACATTTTGGCCTAAATTTATGATGAAATTTGAGATTTTTGGATATTTTTTATGACGGAAATGATATTGTGTTTTTTTCAAAATTTTTGGGATTTTTTTGTTTATAGCACAAAATATAAAAAGTGCACAGGTGATCAAATACCATCGAAAGAAAGCTCTATTTGTGTGAAAGAAAGGACATAAATTTTGTTTGGGTGCAGCTTTGCATGACCGCGCAATTGTCAGTTAAACTAGTGCAGCGCTGTATAGCAAAAAATGGCATAAATTACAGTATCTATACCATAGTTTGTAGACACTATACCTTTCACACAAAGCAATCAATATACACTTATTGGGATTTTTTTTATCAAAAAAATGTAGCAGATTACATTTTGGCTTAAATTTATGACTAACTTTGAGTTTACGATATATTTTTTATAGCTGAAAGTAGAAAATATAGTTTTTTTTCAGAAGTTTTGTGGTTTTTTGTTTATAGCACGAAAAATAAAAAGCGCACAGGTGATCAAATACCACCAAAAGAAAGCTCTATTTGTGTGAAAAAAAGGACGTAAATTTCATTTATGTACAGCATTGCATGACCACGGAATTGTCAGGTAAACTAGTACAGTGCTGTATAGCAAAAAAAGGCATAAATTACAGTATCTATACCATAGTTTGTAGACGCTATAACTTTCACACAAAGCAGTCAATATACACTTATTGGGATTTTCTTTACCAAAAACGTAGCAGAATACATTTTGGATTAAATTTATGACTAATTTTGAGTTTACGATATATTTTTTATATCTAAAAGTAGAAAATATCATTTTTTTTTAAAATTTTCATGGTTTTTTTGTTTATAGCACAAAAAAAAAAAATACACAGGTGATCAAATACCACCAAAAGAAAGCTCTATTTGTATGAAAAAAAGGACGTAAATTTAGTTTGGGTACAGCATTGCATGACCGCGCAATTATCAGTTGAATTAGTGCAGCGCCAAACAGCAAAAAAAGGCCTGCTCATTAGGGGGGTAAATCCTCAGGAGGGCAAGTGGTTAATAAAGTACTACACTATTGGAAGTTCTTTTCTCTAGCTCGTCTCTTACGAGCCCCCCCTAAGGTGAATCCCTGTTACTCTGCATCTACCTTCACGAGTGGTTCCCCCTGCTGGAGTCACGGAGTTTCACCTTTTAATTGATATCGAACTTGAATTTGTTTGTTTTATACCACTCTTTGCACTTTATTACGTCACACCTGGATGTTATTTACACTACTGTTTTTAGTGCTCTGGAGCGCTTTTATTGTCTATATTGCTTTATTGCTTTTATTATTATTATTATTATTAAGATGCTGATTTATTTATTAATCCTCATTTTACACAGCGCTGCATATTTTATGCTATGATATCCCAGCATAACACTCATCAGTGTCAGGAAAAATTATTGATGTGAATGTTTTACAACTGAAAATTTATTCACTGCATCTGTATACATTACCACATGGATTGTCTGTGAACCTTCTGCAGTCATTGCCTAGGAAACCTGAACTCACCCACAGGAAAAGTGATACATTTCTCTGTAAACTTTCTTTCAACCCCTCTCCTTGCTAACATGATGTTTCAGGAAAGTAATATACAGTCTGGGGAAACTAATACACAACCACAATCAGAGCTTCATCCAGAGCAGGACTTAGATAAAAGAAGAGAAAAACGCTTAAGAAATCCAACCTGGAAAGTGCAAGAGAATTTTAATACTGATAAAGTAGAATTGCTGTCTAATATTAATGACTTATAGTCTAATACTGTTAAATGCATGTCTGCTCTCTCCCAACAATCTCTTAAGCCAATACAACTAGAGGGCTCTATCCAGCAATTGAATGTTGCTTATGAGAATTATCAAAGACTGTGTGTTAAATATATTGCTCTGTTAAAGCGGAACAACACTCAAAGGTCATTAGAAGAATTAATAAGTTTTGAGGAGCTCAATCTTGAAACAGACAATTTAGTGGTGCGAACAAAGACAAAGGCAGAAGTGAGAATAACACAGCTCCATGAATCCAGATCTTATCGCTCTGCATCTACTTGACGCTCCTCAAGATCTTCCAAATCCCTACAGTCAAGGTCTTCTACACTCAGTCAACAACTAATAAAAGCCCGTGCTGATGCTGATACTTCTAAAATGCAGGCAGCTTTCGCCCAAAAGAAAGCAGAAATAGAGGCTCAGGCTGCATATAAGAAAGCAGAAATGGAGGCTCAGGCCGCATATAAGAAAGCAGAAATGGAGGCTCAGGCTGCAGAAATGGAGATTCAGGCCACGCATAAGAAAGCAGAAACAGTGGCTCAGGTCGCATATAAGAAAGCAGAAATGGAGGCTCAGGCCGCACATCAGAAAACAGAGAAAGAAGCTGAAGCCACACGCCAAAAGGCAGAAATTGAAGTTTTGGAAAAACAATGTGAGCATGCCACAGGCATGGCAAGGTTAAGAGTCTTAGAACAAGTCACTACTGAAAACGAAAGAGACAACAGTTCCAGACACTCAGTTGTATCTTATGTCTCAGATTCGTCACACACCTCTCCAGAACGTCAGCTTCCTGTCACTGCAGCCAAAGTACTCAATCAAAGTCTCTTCTCTGCACCTACTGTACCTCAAGAAGATTTGCCCTTATATCTTCCAATACATCAGACTGCAACATCTCAGCTAGCGGCAGGCACTGGTATGTATTTAATACACCATCCATCATACTTTGCACCAACAGAGTACCTCTTAGCAAATGCACTACTCTACAAACCAACTTTAAGTCAGCTCCGACATTGAATGCCTTAGCAGCAACATATGTTCCCAAGTCACTCCACGTAAGTCCACCAACCGTCACAACCAACTCTGTTCCACCTGCAGTCATGCACCCAAAATATGAAAACACGGACATGTCACAGTTTGCTAAATACATGCTCCGCAGAGAGCTTGCTAAGACAGGCCTCAGCAAGTTTGATGACAAGCCTGAAAATTACAGAGGCTGGAAATCCACTTTTTAGGCCACAATGAGTGACCTAGACATCAATGCCACAGAGGAATAAAATCTACTCATCAGATGGCTAGGTCCCCAATCTACTGAATACATCAAGAGGCTCAAAGCAGTTCATACTGACAACCCTGCTGCAGGCCTTAATGCTGCTTGGGGCAGACTTGAACATACCTTTGGCAGCCCAGAGGCCATTGAAGATGCTTTATTCAAAAGGTTGCAAAGCTTCTCAAGGATTTCTGCTAGTGACAATCTAAAGTTTCAACAACTCAGCGATGTTCTATCAGAGCTTCACCTTGCTAAGGCTGACATCAACCTACCTGGTCTCAGTTACCTTGACACCTCTCATGGCATCAAATCTATTGTTCTCAAGCTACCATATGGAATTCAAGAAAGATGGACAGCGCTTGGATCAAAGTATAAGGAAGAACATAGAATTGCCTTTCCTCCTTTTTCCTACTTCTGCGAGTTCATCAAAAGAATTGCAGATTACTAAGAATGACCCAAGTTTCTCATATGGGGACTGTAACCTTCTCAGTACACTCTCTCCAAGACCTACAAACACACGTATGTCGCACAGAGACCATAGAGGTCCAGCGTTAGTGAAAAGGACTAATGTTCTACCTGCACCTGCTACAGTTCTTGAAAAGACGGATCAAAACAAGAGAAATGAGGACCCAAATCGCCAGTGTCCAATACATAACAAACCACATCCACTTAAGAAATATATCGGCTTTAAGAAAACCCTCCAAGAACATAAGGAACTTCTGAAGAAATTTGGGGTTTGCTACAAATGCTGTGCCTCCACAGAACACAGAATCATCAAATGTAGAGAAGGTGACAGTGATGACCATGTGCAAGCTCTTCATCAATATTCGCACAACTCTACTATGCTCACAAACAATCGTTCTGAGGCAAAGCAAGGCGGGGAGTGCCCAGATCAAGCAGCACCTACCACCCCAGTGTTCTCTACATGTACAGAGGTCAGTGGAGAAGGATTCTGTGACAAATCCTGTGCAAAGATATGCTTGGTCCGTGTATACCCCAAAGGTCAACCTGAAAAGGCCATACGACTGTATACTATTCTGGATGATCAGAGTAACAGATCTCTTGCAAGAACACAGTTTTTTGAACTGTTGAACATAACTGGAGATGCTCTGCCTTATACTCTAAGCACTTGTTCCAGCACTACAGAAGTCTTAGGTAGAAGAGCCAGTGGTCTTGTAGTTGCTCCTCTAAATGACATTGTGGAAATATCTTTGCCCACTATCACTGAGTGCAACCAGATTCCAAGCATCAAAGAGGAGATCCCTGCTCCTGAAGCTGCTTTTCACCATTCTCACTTAAAGCACATAGCCAACCAAATACCAGCCCTCGATGAAAGTGCCGATATCCTGCTGTTACTTGGTCGAGACATCCTAAGGGTGCACAAAGTTCGTCATCAAATCAACGGTCCACACAATGCACCATATGCTCAGCGTCTGGATCTAGGATGGGTCATCATAGGCAATGTCTGCCTAGACAAGGACAGGAGGTCCTACTCAGTCTCTTCCTTTAAAACACATTTCCTGTCAAATGGATGAACAACTTGTTCTGCACAACGACCACATAAATATATTGTAAAAGAAATACTGTTTAAAAAAATTGCACAACAGCACATCATACAAGACAATAGGAAAGCTCTTAATCTCTGGGATGACAACATCGGCAACACAGTGTTCAAGGTAACCACTAAAGACAATGAGTTGGCAGCTACCATAGAAGACAAAGAATTCTTGAAAACCATGAGTAAAGAGTTCTACCAAGATGATTCCAACAGTTGGGTAGTACCTCTACCATTTCGTACCCAAAGAAAGAGACTACCAAACAACAGGGTACATGCGGAATCACGGTTTGTTTCTTTAAATCTCAGTATGAACCAGAAGCCTGAGATGAAAAAGCACTTTGTGGACTTTATGCAGAAGGTGTTTGAGAGAGATCATGCTGAGCCTGCACCTCCTCTTATGGAAGGAGAAGAATATTGGTATCTACTAGAGATGAGCGAATCGAACATGACGAAGTGGAATTCGTTTCGAATATTAGGAAAAATTCGATTCGCGCCGAATCCGAAAATTAGCAAACTTCGGACGCACGAATCGAATTTTCCCCGATCGGCCGATTTTCATCCCTTCTACAGCCAGCAAAAAGTGTCCCTGCAGAGAGCTCCGCTATTTCTGACAGTTCTCTGACAGTTCCTTCACATTTACAGCGGTTGAAACATTGTATCTATTTGTTTCCATTTAGGATACAGATGTTTTTATTCGGAAACAAATAGATACAATGTTTCAACCGCTGTAAATGTGAAGGAACTGTCAGAGAACTGTCAGAAATAGCGGAGCTCTCTGCAGATACACTTTTTGCTGGACTGGAATTCTTCTTATTTTCATCCTACTTCTTCTTCTTCTTCTTCTTCATCCTCATCCTCATCCTCTTCTTCTTCTTCATCCTCATCCTCTTCTTCTTCTTCTTCTTCTTCATCCTCTTCTTCATCCTCTTCTTCTTCTTCTTCTTCATCCTCATCCTCTTCTTCTTCATCCTCATTCTCTTCTTCTTCATCCTCATCTTCTTCATCATCCTCATCCTCTTCTTCTTCATCATCCTCATCCTCTTCTTCTTCATCATCCTCATCCTCAACCTCCTCTTCTTCATCATCCTCATCCTCTTCTTCTTCTTCTTCTTCTTCTTCTTCCTCACCATCATCCTCTTCTTCCTCACCATCATCCTCTTCTTCTTCATCCTCATCTTCTTCTTCATCCTCATCTTCTTCTTCTTCATCCTCATCTTCTTCTTCTTCTTCTTCATCCTCTTCTTCTTCTTCTTCTTCTTCCTCATCCTCTTCTTCTTCTTCTTCTTCTTCCTCATCCTCTTCTTCTTCTTCTTCCTCCTCATCCTCTTCTTCTTCTTCTTCTTCTTCATCCTCTTCTTCTTCTTCTTCTCCCTCATCCTCTTCTTCTTCTTCTTCTCCCTCATCCTCTTCTTCTTCTTCTTCTCCCTCATCCTCTTCTTCTTCTTCTTCTCCCTCATCCTCATCTTCTTCTTCTTCTCCCTCATCCTCTTCTTCTTCCTCATCCTCATCCTCTTCTTCTTCTTCCTCGTCCTCTTCTTCTTCTTCCTCGTCCTCTTCTTCTTCTTCTTCATCCTCGTCTTCTTCTTCTTCATCCTCATCTTCTTCTTCTTCATCCTCATCTTCTTCTTCTTCATCCTCATCCTCTTCTTCTTCTTCTTCCTCATCCTCTTCTTCTTCTTCTTCTTCCTCTTCTTCCTCTTCTTCTTCCTCATCCTCATCCTCTTCTTCTTCATCCTCTTCTTCTTCTTCTTCTTCTTCCTCATCCTCTTCTTCTTCTTCTTCTTCTTCCTCATCCTCTTCTTCTTCTTCTCCCTCATCCTCATCTTCTTCTTCTTCTTCCTCATCCTCTTCTTCTTCCTCATCCTCATCCTCTTCTTCTTCTTCCTCGTCCTCTTCTTCTTCTTCCTCGTCATCCTCGTCCTCTTCTTCTTCATCCTCGTCCTCTTCTTCTTCTTCTTCATCCTCGTCCTCTTCTTCTTCATCCTCATCCTCTTCTTCTTCTTCCTCATCCTCATCTTCTTCTTCCTCATCCTCTTCTTCTTCTTCTTCTTCCTCATCCTCTTCTTCTTCCTCATCCTCTTCTTCTTCTTCCTCATCCTCTTCTTCTTCTTCTTCCTCATCCTCTTCTTCTTCTTCTTCTTCCTCGTCCTCTTCTTCTTCTTCCTCTTCCTCTTCTTCTTCTTCTTCTTCCTCGTCCTCTTCTTCTTCATCCTCGTCCTCTTATTCTTCATCATCCTCATCCTCTTCTTCTTCTTCTTCTTCTTCCTCATCCTCTTCTTCCTCTTCTTCCTCATCCTCTTCTTCTTCTTCATCCTCTTCTTCTTCTTCATCCTCATCCTCTTCTTCTTCTTCTTCATCCTCATCATCCTCTTCTTCTTCTTCTTCATCCTCATCTTCTTCTTCTTCATCATCCTCATCCTCACCATCATCCTCTTCTTCTTCTTCTTCTTCTTCTTCTTCCTCATCCTCTTCTTCTTCCTCATCCTCTTCTTCTTCTTCTTCCTCTTCTTCTTCTTCATCCTCATCCTCTTCTTCTTCTTCTTCCTCATCCTCTTCTTCATCATCCTCATCCTCTTCTTCTTCCTCACCATCTTCTTCTTCCTCACCATCATCCTCTTCTTCTTCTTCATCCTCTTCTTCATCCTCATCCTCTTCTTCTTCTTCTTCTTCTTCTTCTTCTTCATCCTCATCCTCTTCTTCTTCTTCTTCTTCCTCATCCTCATCCTCTTCTTCTTCTTCTTCTTCTTCTTCTTCCTCATCCTCTTCTTCATCCTCATCCTCTTCTTCATCCTCATCCTCCTCTTCTTCTTCTTCCTCACCATCATCCTCTTCTTCATCCTCATCCTCTTCTTCATCCTCATCCTCTTCTTCTTCTTCATCTTCATCCTCATCTTCTTCTTCTACCTCATCCTCATCCTCTTCTTCTTCATCCTCATCCTCCTCTTCTTCTTCTTCTTCATCCTCATCCTCTTCTTCTTCTTCTTCTTCATCATCCTCATCCTCTTCTTCTTCTTCTTCTTCCTCTTCCTCATCCTCTTCTTTTTCATCCTCTTCTTCTTATTCATCCTCTTCCTCTTCTTCTTTTTCTTCTTTTTGTCTTCCTCTTGCAGGTCACTGCTCATGCGCAGATTTTTTATCGGCAAAAAATCGTCCGATTTGCCCACTATTGCCGCAAAAATCGGCCGATCGGCAAAATCGGTTGATTTTTTTTCCAACTTTACAGGAAAAAAAAACGGCCAAAATACCGAAAAACGGCCGACCAAATAGCCCACTAACGATCCAAAAATCGGCCGATTTTCGACCCATCGTTACTCAGGGACACAGAATCGTTACTCAGGGACACAGAATTGTTACTCAGGGACACAGAATCGTTACTCAGGGACACAGAATCGTTACTTAGGGCCACAGCTATCAAAGAATCGAAAATTTAAAGTGACATACACCCTTTTTTTTTTTGGTGGCTGTCGTGCACAGTTGGTGCTGCAGTTTGCCGATTGTGCAAAATAAACTGACTTTCTGCTTCACAACCACTATTGTACGTTCAAAGAGTTAAATCCATTTACACGCCGGCTGGCGGTAATATTTTTTGGGTGATTAGTGCATTCCAGTGACACAAACGTACAGTTTCCAGCCAACGGCAAGCTGCAATTGACCGATTGTGTACAATAAACTGACTTTCTGCTTCACAACCACTATTGGCCTTCAATTGAAGTTGCTTCCGCTCCGCCACTCTGCCATTGGACTCTTGATAGTCGTCTCCCCACGCTGCTGCTGGGGGGACTTTTTAACCTAGGCCTGTGTATGGCCTTCAATTGAAGCTGCTTCTGCTCCGCCACTCTGCCATTGGACTCTTGATAGTCGTCTCCCCACACTGCTGCTGGGGGGACTTTTTAACATAGGCCTCTGTATGGCCTACAATTTAAGCTGCTTACGCTTCGCCACTCTGCCATGGGCCCCTGTACCGCCTCCTCATGCTGCTGCCAGGTCCAGAGTGTGTCATGGGTCCCTGTACGGCCTCCCATTGCTGCTGTCTCCATCACCACACTCTGCCATGTGCCACTTTCAGGTCTCCTCACACTGCTGGTGGGTTCCATTTTGTCATAGGGTGCTGTATGGCCTCCCATTGCTGCTGCCTCCACCGCCACACTGTGGCTCCACACTCTGGTTTTGGCCCCGTGACTGCCCAAATGAGTGAAGTGTGCGGTGATTCTAAGATCGACGGCACTCATCTGCATGTCATACTGACTGACAGTATTATTTCTCTTCCCCAGCAGACTCCAAGGGCATTTAAATTAAAGGTACAGTGTTCTGCACTAATATAAAGGCTCTCTGAAGCCTAGAAACCCTTTTAATAAGTTAAATTTGCAGCAAATAAATTCGCATCGAATCAAATTTATTCCGCAAATTCGGCGAATCAGCCGAATCGAATTTTTGAATAATTCGCTCATCTCTAGTATCTACCATGCTTTGGTGTCTACCATCCTCGCAAGCCTGATCAGATTAGGTTGGTCTTTGACTCAAGTGCTCGTCATGAAGGTGTCTCCCTCAATGACAATCTTCTCACTGGGCCTAATCTGAACAACAATCTCATAGGAGTCTTACTTCACTTCAGACAAGAGCTAATTGCTGTTATGGCTGACATTCAGCAGATGTTCCACTGTTTAATCGTCCGTGAAGACTACAGAAACTTCCTCAGGTTCTGATGGTACCGCAATAATGATGTCAACGATGAAGTCATAGACTATCGAATGAAAGTATATGTTTTCGGTAACAGTCCTTCTCCTGCAGTAGCAATTTATGGACTGAGGAAAACAGCTCAAGAGGGTGAGAAAGAATTTGGATCTGATGCAAGACAGTTGGTCGAAAGGATTTTATATGTACTCAAATCTCTGCCCAATGAAGAAGAAGCTATTGACCTTCTTACTAGAACCCAGAACATGCTTGCCACTGCAAACCTCAGACTTCACAAAATCATCTCTAACAGCGACAAGGTCATGATAGCCTTTCCTTCTGATGACCATGCTGTAAGTGTGAAAAAATTCCAACTAGAATCGGACCTTTCTGTTACATAACGCAGTCTTGGATTGCTTTGGAATGTTAAACAAGACACATTCACATTTCAAGCATCAGCCTGTGACAAGCCTTCACAAAACGAGGAGTATTGTCTACAGTAAACAGTATTTATGATCCATTAGGTTTCATTACACCTCTCACCATCAGGGTAAGATACTGCTGAGACAACCTACTTCTGAAAGCTCAGACTGGGATACCCCCTTACCCAAGGAGAGACAACAAAGGTGGGAATCCTGGAAACAGTCTCTAAAAGCATTAGAACAACTCCAGATACCATGCTCTTTCACCCAAGCATCCTTACAGAACGCCACCAGAAGAGAGATTCATGTCATGTCATGTCATCCCTCGTGTTTTGTTTTGATTCTGTATTGTCTCATGTTCTGTCCCCCACTATAATGTACAGTGCTGAGCAAACCTTTTAGCGCTATATAAATACTGTATTATAATAATAATAATAATAAAAATGTCTTCTCTATGCCTGAACAATGGCACTATGTTCCCACAAGCCTCAACCCTGCTGACTGCGGCAGTCATACAGTACCTACTACTGCATTTCAGGACATATCTTGGCTATATCCACCATGACAGAAGGTTCTGCACACCTTTACTTCAGGCCTATAAAATAACTAGTACTTCTAGACACGTCATCAACCTGATTTAAATGGAGGTAAGAAGGAATCGTGCATGTTGCTGCCTTCCCCTCTGAATATGGATTTCCATGTCTCAGCCTGGACTTTCGAGACCAACATCTGCAAGTATTATGCTAAATGTTTGCATTGTTTTCCTTTGTTCTTCCCTTACCTCTTGTTTTGCAGATGTTCCTGGAAAGAATCTTCATTATTTATATTGGACTTGAACTAAAGTTTATTATAATAGAAATCATAGATTTCGACGGGGAGTGTCATGTTTCACATGACTGTCATATTGACTGTCATATGCCTTTAAGTGTTTCTATATTTTATTTCTGCTCCTCCCTTTCCTTTGGTTTAGTTAATGCTGTATAGATAGCCCTCCCCCTTTCCCAGAAATGCATTGCAGCTCTAGCCTCATGTCATGGAGCAGGAAACATTATGATCTTTTGACCAATCGAATGGTCATTGTTGTAAGATATGGAATAAACTTCACAAGATCTACAAGATGTCTTATCGATTGAGTCACTGACTGTGGCATCCAACTGAGGTTGAAGTTATCGCTATCTCATCACAACTGTAAGTTACAGATATCACACTATCAATGCTTAGATTGGAGAGACAGAACAGGGCCTCTGTGATAGGTAGTGAGGAAGTGACATGAGGAAATACTGTATGTCCTTTGAAAGCCTGAAGGTGGTCATTGGATTTGGGGGCCTGTATGCTGGTAAAGTCTCTCACGTGGTATCCCCATACTCGGGAGAAGTAGCAGAATGAGTTTCGGGGTGTTATTCCACATATACCCATGGCATGTGTGAGCAATATATCATTTAATTGACAACTTTGTGTAAAAAAAAAGTGTTTTGTCATTTTCAAAAAATTGTTGGCAAAACATAAAATCTCCCATGGACTCAACAGACTTCTCAGAAAATTATTTTCAAACTTTCCAAAAATGGGTAATTTGGGGGGATTTTTGTACTGCTCTGGCATTTTAGCACCTCAAGAAATGTGATAGGCAGTCAGAAAGTAAAAGCTGTGTAAATTCAAATATACAGTATATACACCATAGTTTGTAGGAGCTATAACATTCACAGAAACCAATTAATATACACGTATTGGAATTTTTTTCTTGTCAAAGATTTTTATTTTAACATGAAGCACATAAGAACAGGAAAAACAGACAAACATACAAACAAGCAGACCATTGTGGAGCCGAATGTAAAACAAGGTACCAGCAGTATAAAGGGTGAAACAAACCCAAGACCCAATGACTTGGGATAATGATAAATATAAACAGTACAAGATAAATATGTAGAACACAGAAAATTGTAACCCAGGGAGATCCTGGTGATATCCAGCAAATACTAAAATTCTAGAAATATTAGCCTGAAAACAAGCTACTACAGGGTACAGTAGGCCTCCATAACCCAAGTGGTAGTGACAGGATATGGCCTGAGGAAACAAACAAAAATGACTGCAGAGAAACACAAAAGTATAAAAGGAAGAAGCACAGCCAAGTCAAATATTCAGTCACAGGCTCAGCTGATGCGGGGTGAGGGGGGGGGAGAAAAGAAAAAAGGATCCCTGAGGGTGGTGCGTCACATCATAATCCTAGCAAAAACAGTAATTCACCAAAAGAACCATCTTAGCAAAATCAGGGGGAAGGCAGTGTGAAATCCAAGGCTTCCAAGTCAGCTCGAACCTTTCGAGCATACCCTTATCCAGTGCTTCCATTTTAGCATGCATAATGGCACATTGCATTCTATGTTTAGTCTCAGCCAAGGTTAAAGAGGGGGACCGCCATGCTTGAGCTATAGTCTGTTTAGGTGTCAGAAGCTGAAGGAAGAGTTTAAATTGTCTGCGAGTTAAAGGCACAGGTTTAACGTTAAGGAGGGCAGTGGAAGGGTCAGGTGGCAGGCTTGTCTCAAACATGATGGATGCGAGTGTAAAAATTTCCATCCAAGACGAGTGAACCACCGGACACTCCTACCAAATATGCTAAAAAGTACCCAAATGAGGACAGCCTCGGAAACAAAGTGCCAGGCTATTAAGAGCAAATTTAGCAGTTCTATTGGGAATGAGATACTACCTGGTCAATTAGCCTCCAACGCCACTACGTTGGGGGAGGATAATTTGGTAACCTGCCAGATCTCTGTCCAGTCATCTGGGTTCAACAGGCGGCCCATATTCCTCTCTCATTTCGTAACATAAGATGGTGTATTACAATTAGGCTTAAAAAAAGATCTGCTTATAAAGGGAAGAAACCAGGCCTATGGCGTGTGGGTCTTTAAGGCATGTTCGCTCAAACTGGGAAAGATGTGTCAACACTTCGTGGGCCGCGATGTAAGGGGAGTAAAACTGCTTAATTTGCAAATAGTGAAAGACCTCAGAGCGCAGGAGGCCAAAGGATTCACAGAGAGTGGGAAAGGACAAAAAAGAGGAGGCATTGACCGACCTATATACGCGTATAATGACCGTGGCATTCCATGCATGAAATGAGGCAGGACTGTCCCAAGCCGGATGAAAGGCAGGGTTTTTGAAGGAGAGCAACGGATTATGAGCGGATTGTAAGCCGTGTGTGTTTTTGAATTTATCCCAGATAGACAAAGAATGTTTAGTGATGGGATTGTGTAAAGAGGTGCCGGTCGGAGCCATAACAAGTTTGCTACCGTCAAAGTGTCACATTCAGCTGACTCTATAGATACCCATAAGGGATTTTCGCCAACAGCGTGATACTTAGACAATTGAGCCAATTGGATGGCTATCAAGGTCCTACCTTTCCTCAGGGCTTGTGCTGCTCCATGTGCTGGCACCCATCTTGGGTCTGCAAAGCATTGTGGGATCCTTTATGCTTTCAGACTTCTGCGGCTCCTCCCAGGAGGTGGCGGCTTATCACATTTAAGTCTGCTGTTTGTAGCTGTTTATTGCTATTGTGTCCTGTCTGTTGCACAGCAGCAAGTTCAGTTAACTCATTGCTCTCCTTGATACCGACTCGGCTTTGGCAAAGACTCCTCCTGGCTTCTGACCTCGGCACTGGCGACCATTCTTCCTGGCTTCTGACCCCGGCTCTGGCGACCATTCTTCCTAGCTTCTGACCCCGGCTTTGGCTACGATTCCCGCTGGTTCTCGACTTGATTATCCTGGAAGACAACCTCGGCAGGAGAACATCTGTCCTACCAAGTCATCCGCTGTTGCTGTCGGACTTGCATAGACTCTTGCCTTGTTTCTGTATAAATAAACCTACCTTTAATTGCACCTCCTTGTGTGTCTGGCTCCTCGCTCCCTGACATTACACGAATGCCATGAATCCTGATGGTGCAGGTACGCCCTCGCTCCCTATGTTGGTTGCCAGACTTGATCAGCAGGATCTCTTGTTGGATCAGTTTGCTCAGGCGTTACAGACGCTGCTTGCATGCACAGCGCACCTTGTCCCTGGTGCAGTTAGGCCGGTTGTCACTCCTGTGGTCGCTCCCGCTGCTGCTCCAGTTGTTGCGCCTACCTCTGCATCTGCTGCTGCACTTGCGGTGCCCAGAGGTATGACTGGTTCAGCCCCCCTTCCACAGCACTTTGGGGGTGAGCCGAGTCAGTGTCGGGGTTTCCTTAACCAAGTGGACATATATTTTGAGTTGATACCCCACGCTTTTCCTACTGAGAGGTCAAAGGTGGGCTTCCTAATCTCGCTGCTCTCGGACAAGGTCTTGGCCTGGGCAAATCCCTTATGGGAGAACGATAACCCTGTGATTCACGAGTTTTCCGGTTTTGTTGCCTCCTTCCATAGGGTATTTGATGTGCCTGCTCGCTCCGCCTCTGCTGCCAAGCTGCTCATGTCCATGCATCAGGGTTCATGGACCGTTGCCGAGTACGCCATAGAATTTCGTACCCTGGCGGCAGAGGTGGTTGGAACAATGAGGCTCTGGTGGCTGCTTTCTCTCATGGTCTCTCAGATGCGTTGAAGGACGAGATTGCAGCCAAAGAACTGCCTGTGGAGCTCTAAGCACTCATTTCCTTCCTAATCCTGATTGACACCAGGCTCAGGGAGAGGCCTTCACTTAAGGAGCGTCTGCGGAGGCCTCCTAACCGATTGGCGCCAATGTTTTCTGTCCCACCCATTCCTCCCTCTCCTCCCACACCTCCTGGGGATGGCTTGCCTGGCTGTGAGCCCATGCAGCTGGGGTTTGCTCACCTTTCCGAGGGGGAGCGGGCCTCTCGGCGTCGGGAGGGTCGCTGCCTGTACTGTGGTCTCGGTGGGCATTTGCTCGTCCCCGGTGTCCCGCAAAGATAAACCGCTAATCATCGTTGTCCTCTCTTGGGCGGAAGGCTCGGTGACGGCCCAGGCGTTGGTAGACTCCGGTGCTGGCGGGTTGTTTATGGACAGTTTGTTTGCTGCCCAGTACTCCATTCCTCTGCAGGATCGAGTTACTCCATTGATTCTCGAGGCGATAGATGGTAGGCCCCTGCAACCGCCGCAGGTTACCCACGAGACCCTGCCGGTTGAAGTAGCTATTGGGACTGTTCACAGGGAGTTGGCCTGTTTCCAGGTAATTTCTTCTCTGCACTACTCCGTGGTTTTGGGATATCCCTGGCTTCAGAAGCACAATCCGACCTTTAATTGGCACCACAGTGTGGGGCCGGTTGCATCCGTGGACCTGTTAAGGTGTTGTGTGCCTCCTCGGACTCTGTGCTCCCCACTGACTATGGGGAGTACTTGGACGTGTTTGACAAGGTGCGCGCCGGTGCTCTGCCTCCTCATCGTCCATACGATTGTGCCATAGCCTTGCAACCCGATGCCACTCCTCCTCGTGGCAGGGTGTATCCTCTTTCGGTTGAGGAGAATCAGGCCATGGAGGAGTACGTTGCGGATGCGCTTTCCCGGGGGCACATTCGCAAGTCTACTTCCCCAGCAGGAGCTGGCTTTTTCTTTGTGAAAAAGAAGGGCGGTGAATTGAGGCCTTGCATTGATTACAGGAGTCTCAATCGAATCACGATTAAGAATGCTTACCTAATTCTGTTGATTACTGAGTTATTCGACCGCCTCAAGGGAGCAACGGTCTTTACTAAACTCAACCTTAGGGCTGCGTACAACCTCGTACGGATCAAGGAGGGTGACAAGTGGAAGACCGCGTTCAACACCAGAACCGGCCACTATGAATCCCTGGTTATGCCCTTTGGGTTGTGTAATGCGTCTGCAGTCTTTGAGGAGTTCATTAATGATGTCTTTCATGACTTGTTGCAGCAGTGCGTGGTGGTTTACAACATCCTGGTTTACTCTGCGTCTATGGAGTCTCATATCCAGGATGTCAAGCGGGTGCTGCAATGGTTACGTGAGAACGAGCTTTTCTGTAAGCTCGAGAAGTGTGAATTTCACCAATACCAGGTTGCCTTTTTGGGCTACATAATTTCCGCTGTGGGATTCTCCATGGACTCTCAGAAGCTTTCGGCGGTTCTGCAGTGGCCTCGTCCCAGTGGTCTTCGGTCCATTCAGCGTTTTTTGGGATTCACCAACTATTATCAAAAGTTTATCAGGAACTTCTCCACGCTGGCCAAGCCTCTCTCAGATCTGACCAAGAAGGGCAGTAATCCCCACGAGTGGTCATCCAAGGCCATCTTAGCTTTCGAAGCTCTGAAATCCGCCTTCGCTTCGGCTCCGATACTGTCTTATCCCAATCCTGGGTTGCCCATTGTCCTCGAGGTTGATGCATCTGAGACGGGAGTAGGCGCCCTCCTGTCTCAGCGTCTGTCGCCCGATGGACCCCTACTTCCCTGTGGGTTCTACTCCAGGAAGCTTTCCTCCGCAGAATGCAACTACCAGATTGGAGACAGGGAGTTGTTGGCCATTATGCAGACTCTCAAGGAATGGAGGCACCTGCTCGAGGGTTCTGCGGTTCCGGTTCTCATTCTCACTGACCACAAGAACCTGACGTATCTCTTGGAGGCAAAGAGGTTGACGCCCCGTCAGGCCAGATGGGCTCTGTTCTTGTCGCATTTTAACTATGTGGTCTCCTATTTGCCTGGCTCCAAGAATGTCAGGGCTCATGCCTTGTCGCGGCAATACACCGAGCTGTCCAGGGAGGACTCTGAGCCAACCTCGGTCATACCTCCGGATCAGATCCTGGCTGCCATTTGTACCAGCCTGACTTTTCCCCTTGGGGAGCAGATTTTGGCGGCTCAAACTGATGCTCCCTCTGAGAGACCGGCTGGCAGATGTTTCGTACCTGAGGGATTGCGCACCCGCCTGCTGCATACCTACCATAATTCCAAGACTGCTGGTCATCCGGGGAGGAACCAGTTGTTATGGGTATTTTTTCGTCTATTCTGGTGGCCATCTCTCCGTTCCGACATCGCCTCATATGTAGCGGCATGTTCTGTCTGTGTCCAGAATAAATCTCCTCGGCATCTTCCATTTGGCCTTCTGCAACCCATTCCCAATGGGGAGCGTCCCTGGTCACACCTGGGCATGTATTTTATTGTGGACCTCCCTGCGTCTCAAGGCCATACGGTCATTCTTCTGGTCATTGATCGTTTCTCCAAGATGTGCCATTGGGTTCTGTAAAAGAAATTGCCGACTGTGCAAGCACTGGCTACGGTTTTCGCCAGGAAGATCTTTTGTTTGCATGGGTTTCCTAGGGTGATTGTCTCGGACCGTGGGAGCCAGTTTGTGTCCAGGTTCTGGCACGCCTTCTGCTCCCAGTTGGGTATCAAGCTCTCCTTCTCTTCGGCCTACCACCCGCAGTCCAATGGGGCTGCAGAGCGTTCCAACCAGACCCTGGAACAATTCCTTCGCTGCTATATCTCAGACCATAAAGACAATTGGGTCGATCTCCTGCCATGGGCAGAGTTTGCGAGGAACTCGGCTGTCAACTCCTCCTCCGGGATGTCTCCCTTCATGGCCAACTATGGGTTCCAACCCGCTGTATTGCCTGAGTTGTTCTCGCCACAGGACATTCCGGCTGTGGAGAACCATCTTGCTGCCCTGCGTTCTTCATGGGGGCAGATCTAGAGGTCCTTGAAGGACTCAGCACAGCGCCAGAAGCTCCAGGCTGATAGCAGATGGTTGCCCGCTCCTTCATACCAGGTCGGAGATCGGGTGTGGTTGTCCACTCGTAACCTCAATCTTCGGGTACCCCCACCGAAACTGGCTCCCCATTTTGTTGGTCCTTTCCGCATCTTCCGCAGGGTGAACCCGGTTGCCTATGCCCTTGCTCTTCCTCCTGGGATGCGTATCTCCAATGTCTTCCACGTATTCCTGTTGAAGCCTCTGGTCTGCAATCGCTTTACTGCCTCACTGCCTCGGCCCCGTCCTATCCGGGTTGACAGTCATGAGGAGTATAAGGTGAACCGCATCCTGGACTCTCGGTTGGTCTGCGGTCGGGTGCAGTTCCTGGTCCATTGGCATGGTTATGGTCCCGAGGAGCATTCCTGGGTTCCTTCCGTGGATGTTCATGCTCCTGCCCTCCTCCACGCTTTTCATGCCCATTTTCCCCAGAAGTCTTATGTTGAGCCGTGAAGGGGGAGGGGCCCTTGAGGAGGAGGTACTATCAAGGTCCTACCTTTCCTCAGGCTTGTGCTGCTCCATGTGCTGGCATCCATCTTAGGTCTGCAAAGCATTGTGGGATCCTTTATGCTTTCAGACTTCTGCGGCTCCTCCCAGGAGGTGGCGGCTTATCACATTTAAGTCTGCTGTTTGTAGCTGTCCATTGCATTCGTGCCCTGTCTGTTGCACAGCAGCAAGCTCCTGTTCAGTTAACTCATTGCTCTCCTGGATACCGACTCGGCTTTGGCAAAGATTCCTCCTGGCTTCTGACCCCGGCTCTGGCGACCATTCTACCTGGCTTCTGACCCCGGCTCTGGCGACCATTCTTCCTGGCTTCTGACCCCAGCTTTGGCTACGATTCCCGCTGGTTCTCAACTTGATTATCCTGGAAGACGACCTCGGCAGGAGAACTTCTGTCCTACCAAGTCATCCACTGTTGTTGTCGGACTTGCATAGACTCTTGCCTTGTTTCTGTGTAAATAAACCTACCTTTAATTGCACCTCCTTGTGTGTCTGGCTCCTCGCTCCCTGACAGCGGCATAGTAGTAGGAGGAAAAACGGGGTAAACCCAACCAGCCGCAGGGCCTGGGGAGATATAGTGAGGAGCTGGGTATCCTCAGTTTTTTCGCATCCCAAACAAAAGCCAAAGCCCTTCTCTGCAAAATGGTGTTGGTCCACTGTGCTTCATTAAGTTCAGGATCAACGCAGCCATCTACAAGGAGATTTTGGAGCACTTCATGCTTCCTTCCGCAGATGAGCTTTATGAGGATGCTGACTTCATTTTCCAGCAGGACTTGGCACCTGCCCACACTGCCAAAAGCACCAAAACCTGGTTCAATGACCGTGGGAGTACTGTGCTTGATTGGCCAGCAAACTCGCCTGACCTGAACCCCAAAGAGAATCTATGGGGCATTGCCAAGAGAAAGATGAAAGACATGAGACCGAACAATGCAGAAGAGCTGAAGGCCGCTATTGAAGCATCCTGGTCTTCCATAACACCTCAGCAGTGCCACAGGCTGATAGCTTCCATGCCACGCTGCATTGAGGCAGTAATTGCTGCCAAAGGGGCCCAAATCAAGTACTGAGTACATATGCATGCTTATACTTTTCAGAGGTTTGATATTGTTCTATGTACAATCCTTGTTTTATTGATTGCATGTAATATTCTAATTTTCTGAGATTGTGGATTTGGGGTTTTCATGAGCTGTAAGCCATAATCATCACAATTATGACAAATCACGGCTTGAACTATCTTGCATTGCATGTAATGAGTCTATCTCATATATTAGTTTCACCTTTTAAGTTGCATTACTGAAATAAATGAACTTTTGCACGATATTCAAATTTTTTAAGTTTCACCTGTAGAAACTTGTTGCTTCATATACAGTTGCAAGAAAAAGTATGTGAACCCCTTGGGATTACGTGGAGTTTTGCATGAATTGGGCATAAAATGTGCTCTGAATGTCATCTAAGTCACAACAATAGAAGAACACAGTCTGCTGAACATAATACTACACAAACATTAGATGTTGCCATGGTTTAATTGCACATAACATGTAAACATTCACAGTGCAGGGAGGAAAAAGTATGTGAGGCCCTAGCTTAATGACTTCTCCCAGAGCTAATTGGAGCCAGGAGTGAGCCAACCTTGACTCCAATCAGTGTGATGATATTGGATGTGTTGCTGACAGCTGTCCTGCCCTTAAAAAACACACACCTGTTTTGGGTTTACTGGTTTCAAGAAGCACTGTCTGATGTGAACCATGCCTCGCAGAAAAGAGCTCTCAGAAGACCTACGATCAAGAATTGTTGACTTGCATGAAGCTGGAAAGGGTTACAAAAGTATCTCCAAAAGCCTTGATGTTCATGTGTCCACGGTAAGACAGACTGTCTACAAATGGAGAAAGTTTAGCACTGTTGCTACTCTCCCTAGGCGTGGTCGTCCTGTAAAAATGACTGCAAGAGCACAGCGCAGAATGCTGCATGAGGTAAAGAAGAATCCCAGAGTGTCAGCTAAAGACCTACAGAAATCTCTGGCACATGCTAACATTTTTGTTGACACATCTACAATAAGGAAAACATTAAACAAGAATGGAGTACATGGGAGGACACCACGGAGGAAGCCATTGCTGTCCAAAAAGAAGATTGCAGCACGTTTGAAGTTTGCAAAAGAGCACCTGGATGTTCCACAGCACTACTGGCAAAATATACTGTGGACAGATGAAACCAAGATTGAGTTGTTTGGGAAGAACACACAACACTATGTGTGGAGAAAAAAAGGCACAGCACACCAACATCAAAACCTCATCCCCACTGTGAAACATGGCGGAGGGAGCATCATGGTTTGGGGCTGCTTTGCTGCCTCAGGGCCTGGACGGATTGTTGTCATTGATGGGAAAATGAATTCCAGAGTTTATCAAGACATTTTGCAGGAAAACGTACGACCATCTGTCCGCCAACTGAAGCTCCGCAGAGGATGGGTGATGCAACAGGACAATGACCCAAAGCATACAAGTAATTCAACAAAACAATGGCTGCAACAGCACAGAATACGCCTTCTGGAGTGGCCCAGTCAGAGTCCTGACCTCAACCCGATTGAAATGCTGTGGCATGACCTTAAGAGAGCGATTCATACCAGACATCCCAAGAATATTGCTACACTGAAACAGTTTTGTGAAGAGGAGTGGTCCAAAATGACTCCAGATCGTTGTGCAGGTCTGATCTGCAACTACAGGAAACGTTTGGTTGAGGTTATTGCTGCCAAAGGAGGGTCAACCAGTTATTAAGTCCAAAGGTTCACATACTTTTTCCTCCCTGCACTGTGAATGTTTACATGTTATGTGCAATTAAACCATGGCAGCATCTAATGTTTGTGTAGTATTATGTTCAGCAGACTGTGTTCTTCTATTGTTGTGACGTAGATGACGTTCAGAGCACATTTTATGCCCAATTCATGCAAAACTCCACGTAATCCCAAGGGGTTCACATACTTTTTCTTGCAACTGTAGATGTACAGCATAGAATTGTAAATGAACACGAAAAGACGAGGAACATCACAATCTGTGAAAATACAATACACTCATAAAAATATCCAGAGGGCTTAAAAGGTTTGTTTCTATACTGCAGTCACCCTGGTAATGAGTTCCATGTCTTAGATAGCAAGACAAGCAAATAATAATATAGAGTTAAAGCAGCATTAAAACCAACACCACAAATCTAATATACTGCAGCTTACTATTAATTAGATTTGGTGGCTGCATTATGTTTTTTATTAATATAATCTTTATCTTTGAGCAATATTCAAACAGGTAATACAAATCCCCATACAGTCTTTAAACTAAGTTGCAAAACAATATTTTACTATATACTATTAAGTACATCCTAAGGAGAGAGATAAATAATAAAAAAGACAGAGGGAAACAAAAAAAAAAAAAAAAACAAGAAGTAGGGTGGTTTATAGGTCTCTAACACAGTAATTTCTGAGTACATAATAAGCAGAAGTTGTCCCTCTTTCACAGTATAAGTGACTATTTGGCTCTTACTCTTTATGTTATTTATTTATATAATAGATCCAGGGTTCCCATTTAACATGAAACTCTTCCAAATCTATTGCTATAAATATACACCCATTTCTCAGCTTTCATGATTTAATTAACTTGTTTCACCCAATGTTTTATAATAGGAGTCTGTGACTTTTTCCAAAAGACCGGATTTAGCCCATTAGCTGCATCTAACAGATTGGTTACTATACTAGTTTTGTATGCTCTGATTGAACTTAACCACTTTACAACTGCGCTATAGCCGAATGACGGCTACAGCGCAATTGTCCAGTCATATGACGTCCTCCCAGAACACGCCCTCTTGCACGCCCCCGGCGATCTCCGTGAATCACAGTGGCCTTTTACCACGTGTCCAATGACACAGCAGATCACCGGTAAATGCAGGTGCCGGTTATTGGCTGCACTTTCCTCACGCTGTCACAGTGTGAGAAAAGTACTGCCAATAATCGGCAATTGTCAGAGGACGGTTCGGCACCGATCATCAGGACACTGATGATCAGTGCCATGATGATCAGTGCCCAGCAGTGCCACTCTCCAGTGCCGCCAACCTGTGCCCAGCAGTGCCACCCACAAGTACCCATCAGTGCCACCCACCTGTGTCCAGCAGTACCACACACCTGTGCCACCCATGAGTGCTGCCCAGCAGTGCCACCCATGAGTGCCCAGCAGTGCCACCAGTCAGTTCCCAGCAGTGCCTCCAGTCAGTGCCGTCAATCAGTGCCACCCATCAGTGCTGCTCATCAGTGCCCATCATTGCTGCATATCAGTGCAGCATCATCAGTGCCACTTATCAGTGCTGCCTCATCAGTGCCGCCTAACAGTGCCACATATCAGTGCCCATCAGTGCTGCCTATCAGTGCCCATCATTGCTTCCTATCAGTGCAGCCTCATCACCACACATCAGTGAAGAAGAAAAATGACCTGTTTGCAAAATAGAAACAAAGAAAAACTTTTTTTCAACTTTTTTGCTCTTTTTTTGGTTATAGCACAAAAAATAAAACACCCAGCGGCAAGATAATACCACCAAAAGAAAGCTCTATTTGTGTGAAAAACATGATAAAAATTTCATATACAGTGTTGCATGACCACGCAATTGTCATTCAAAGTGCTATAGTGCTGAAAGCTGAAAACTGGCCTAGGCATTAAGGGGGTATAAGTGCCAAGTAGGCAAGTGGTTAAAGTGCCATGAAAAAGGCACTGTACAGGGTCATCCTGAATCAAGACCATAATAATTTCAGATATTACTGTACTTTCCTGAACTCAGCCTGGAACGGCCTAATCTTGGGGTATGGAATCCCTGTAGCCTGCAGCCCTGCCAACACCTGTCCGAGACTGAGGGGTATGCAATAGCCAACTTCTTCAGGACCCTATACCACCTGGACATGAGTTTAAAATTTGTCTCCTGTACTTTACATAATGAAGAGGCATGTGCCAGTTTTATCATATTATGTTTCTTTAAATCTGTAAAAGGGTGATCGAACTTCCCATTCCCTAAGGAATCTAAGACCTGTGGTGACATCATGTTTGTTCAGAAATTTATAAGAAATATATAAAAGACCTCTGTCAATGGAATGTTTATGCCAAAGAGATTCAAAGTCAGTAAAAGATTCAATTGTTCTAATACCTCGTAGGCGAGTAGAGGGAAGATTGATAAAGAGATGGCTCCTTGTTTATTAATTAAATACCAAAGCTTTAAAGTGTGGATAGTAAGAAAAGAAGTAAAATTAGAAAAACCTCTGTATAGGTGGGGGAACCAAGGGGCGTGGGCCAAATCACGGCTCTCTAGTGTCCCCTCCAGTAATACCCAAGCTTTTTGAGTGGCATGGTATCTCCAACTGAGGATCCTAGTTGAGGCAAATGGCCTATAATAGTTCCTCAAGTTGGGGAGGCTCAGCCCACCATCCTATTTAGACCTCTTAAGAATGTGGTACGCTAACCCTGGTTTAGCCTTATGCCAAAGTCTGTAAAAATCATGTGAACGTTAACAAAAAATGAGTCTGGGAGTCAGATAGGTATCATTTGCACAGTAAATAACATTTTTGACAACACAGCTGTGACAGACCCAACTGGGACAGGAGCTTTTGGAGGGGACTAGGGGCTAGTCTTCTACTCACTGATTATATTTCAAGGAGAGAGCAGATCATTCTCTAATGATGGACAACAACGTGAAGGTGAGAGCAAGGCTTGGATTAATTCTCTGCATAAAGACAATAAATCTTTCCTTCTGGAGTGGTTGGAAAGGTGTAATATTAATCTTGTACAGGTTAATGGTCAGAGGAAATATGGTGGCCCTCATGCGGACTGGATTGGAGAAGCTCCTCTGTTTGGGACAGAACTATTTATCAACAATATTCCTCAAGTAATCTATGAAGATAAATTAATTCCACTTTTTTAAACTATTGGAATATTGTATGAGTTTTGCCTTATGATGGACAGATTATACCAGTGAAAGCAGACACCTGATAGACAGCACATGTAATGGACTTTGTGCATTCTAGGTTAGGCTTGTTGTCGGTCTGTCTGGGGTGGGCTCCCTGATTAATAAAAGCATTGTCTGGATGTCTGGTTGTTGATTAGCTTACTGTTAATTAGATCATTGTTAGTTGTACTGTTTACCATTTGCATTGTCTAGGATAATGTGATCAAGTTCTTACCTAATCAGTGTGGAATATTTATCCCAATGTGTAATATTTGTTTTACTGTTCATGTGGGGACTGCCCCTATTTATATAAAAAAGCTGTGTTGCTGTTCAATACAGTAGTTCCTGTTTTGCATCTAAGCTAGTGTTGCCTAGTCTTGGGTGCAATGCCCAGCTATAATACCTTGTTCCTGTGTCCCAGCGGTGAGGAAGCAGTTTTCTGATGGAATCACCCAATTGGGGTGACAGGTATTCCATTGTATTTGGCGACAAGTGGTGGGATTTTCTTCCTGCCTACGGCAGTCCAAATCACAACCAGTACACAGTGTTCAGTGATATCGAAGAAGTGTTCCAAGAGCCAGTCGCCATGGAAGCAGAGTTCCAGCAGCGAACTCAAAAGAATATCGCCCACTATGGAGAGCCTGGTTCTTCCCAGGACTTGCTGGAATTGAAAGACATGATCCGCAGGGAGCTCTGGATGGAGGCTCTCCAAGTGGAGCAAGTCTATTATGGAAAGATTCTCCCTACATCCATGGATATGTACTGGCTACAGTTGGACTTGTATATATGATTCCTAGGAGAGCATCCTCGGGAGTAATGAATGATGGAGCTGTATATGCTGGTCCAGACAGAAATGGTGGTGGATGGTGGTTATCTGCAATCGTATACTACCCAAGTGTGTCTTTGGCTGAAGAACAGCGATCCAATAGAAGGCTATGAATACGGCCACCCGGGATTGATATTTTAGATGTTTCAGGAGGATACACATTGTGGTAGTGCAGTAGAGTGGAGATGGGAGAACATCTGATATTTTAGGGAGTTGGAACTTCCCAGTGAGCTCAGATTGAAAGGTGACTTGAACTATATAGTTACACAAAAAGGGAGCTGGAAAAAGCATATAAAAGACTGTTCGGCGAAGCTTAACAATATGCCCCAGTACCCATGGGATTACAAGTTACCAACAGAAGTGCTGGCACTGGGCCAACAACAATTCCAGAGACTGGGGATTTAATAGGCTTTTCTGCTGAGGAGGAACAACCCAGTGAGCCTCTAGCAAAAGAGCTGGCATCAAGGCATAGCAGTGCTGACCTCTGCCTACAACAATCAGTGGCCCTGGAGGATTTGTGTGAGGCCACCAAATTGTCATTTTGTTTCTCAGCAGAAAGGCTGGCATCAGGGTAGAGCACCACTGATTTCTGCCCAGCACCAAACAGCACTTATGGAGCTCCAGGGAGCCAGGGCAGGTAGCCTTTTCCCCAGCAGCAGGCCAAGGCCAAGTGCAGGAGAGGAGGTGGTCATCCTCCCTCCCAAGTAGCAGATCCACAGTCCAGGAGAGGAGGTAGTCGTCCTTCCTCTCCAACAGTCAGCCAGAGCAGCAAGGATCTGTGCACCTGGGAGACAGTACCAGAAAAATGCCATTCCAATGAGGGTGACAAACATTTTGTCACAACAGCCATCTTTAGGATATTAATTCTTCCTAGCCAGGAAAAGGTAGCTCTATCCCAGTCTGCCAGATTGCCCTTAATTCTTTAAAGAAGTAGAATATAATTTTCTTCATATAATTTAGATAGATCTGCTGTCAAATTAATTTCCTAATACTTATGAAATATTTAATTTCATGTAAAAGAAAGATTGTTTAAGTGAATTTCTCTATAGTTTGAGGTAAGTATAACGGCAAGATTTTAGATTTATATTAACCACTTGCCCTCCTGAGGATTTACCCCCTTTAATGACCAGGCCTCTTTTTGCTACTCGGCACTGCACTAATTCAACTGATAATTGCGCAGTCATGCAATGCTGCACCCAAACAAAATTTACGTCCTTTTTTTCACACAAATAGAGCTTTCTTTCAGTGGTATTTGATCACCTGTGCACTTTTTATTTTTCACGCTATAAACAAAAAAAGACGTTTTTTAAGAAAAACGATATTTTTTACTTTCAGCTATAAAAAATATATAGTAAAGTTAGTTATCAATTTAGGCCAAAATGTATTCTGCCATTTTTTTTTGCTATACAGCGCTGCGCTAGTTTAACGGACAATTGCGCGGTCATGCAATACGGTACATAAATGAAATTTACCTCCTTTTTTTCCCACAAATTGAGCTTTCTTTCGGTGGTATTTGATCGCCTGTGCGTTTTTTATTTTTTGCGCTATAAAACAAAAAAGGCTGACAATTTTGAGGAAAAAAAACAATACTTTGGACTTTTTGCTATAAAACATGTCCAGTAAAAAAAAATGTAAAAATAAAATTTAGTCATAAATTTCTGCCAAAATGTACTCTGCGACATGTCTTTGCTAAAAAAAAAAACCCAATATGTGTAAATTAATTGGTTTACGTGAAAGTTATAGCATTTACAAATGGCGGGAAAGATACTGGGATTTTTTTTTTTTTATACTAATAATGGCGGCAATCAGCGACTTATGGCGGGGATCAGTAATTTAAGGCGGCAATCAGCGACTTATGGCGGGACTGCGGGACTACGGCGGACATTCTGACACTGGGGGGAACTGACTTGGGGTCACTGACATCCCCAGTGACACCAATACAGTGATCAATGCAAAAAAAAAAAACACTGATCACTGTACTAATGGCACTGGGGAGGAAGGGGTTAACTTTATTATTCAATGAAAGGGTTACCTAGTGAGGGGAGTGTTTTACTAGGGGGCGGGGGTGTGTACTGCACGGAGACACACTGATCCGGACAGATAAACTCTTCTGTCCCGATCAGCGTGTCAGGAGCTGTCAGGGAACTAACAGAAAGCACAGCTACTGCAGCTGTGCTCTCTGTCAGTGATTGCCGCTAATCGCTGGGACATAGCCGGTAACAACCGGCTGTGACCAGGCGACTGACATACACGGCCATGATCGGCGGGACAGGTAGGGCGGCGGTGCGCCTCACGCACGCCCCCTACCGGTTTTGAAAACACGCGTCTTAAAACGTGGTTTTGCCCAGCCATGCCGCCCTGCCACCATATTTCTACAGTGGCTGGGCGGCATGTGGTTAACTTATTTTAAAGTTCCATAAAGCCTCAAATTCCTTTAAGTCTACCATTAGGCTGGATAATGTTATTAATGGGTCAGAGATATAAAATAAGATATAATCTGCATATGCATAAAATGTATGCTCCATGGGGCCCAGTTTAAACTCGTGAATATTAAAGTTCTCTCTAATTTTGCACAACAGCGCCTCTATAACCAAGGCAAATAGCAAGGGTGACAAGGGATATCCCTCACAAGTGCCATTCTTTTTTCTGAAAGAGGGGGAGAGGATACCAATAACCTTGACACTGGCCGAAAGTTTTCCATACAAGGCCATATTCCAGCCCAACATTTTTGGTTGAAGGGCCCAAAGCAGTCAGGGTCTCCTCTTGAAATATGCTGTCTACCCTGCCGAATGCCTTTTCGGCATTTGTTGACAGGAGTAGACTGGGCATGCGTGTTCTTTGTGCAAAAACCCAGTGAGTGAGATGGAAGGCTCTTATTGAGTTATCCATAGCTTCGCTACCCCTGATAGACCTGGTCTGGTCTGGGTTAATCAAGGACAGCCGGTGAGGCTGCAGCCATGAAGCCGATACCTTTGCTAGTATTTTAATGTCTACGTTTAAAAGGTATATTGGGAGATAACCTGCGCATGATGTAGGGTCCTTACTCTCTTTAGGGATAATTATTATGTAGGCCATAAGGGGCCCTGGTAAGATGTTATTATGTTTAATCAGTGAGGTGAAATAATCACACATATGCGGAAGTAAAAGTGGAATAAATTTACCATAGTATGTGTTAGTAAATCCGTCTGGTCCAGGGCTTTTTCCTTTAGGAAGGCTGCTAATGGTGTCCTCCAGTTGAGTAGTTGGTTTCTCCAATGAAGCAGTTAGTGCAGGAAATAAGTTTGGATATTTTATCTCTGCCAAAGGACTCTTAATTCTGTCCCTGTGTTTCATAGAAGCACATGGCAGTCTATCTGGATGTAAACAATAAAGATTACGATAAAATTCCTGGAACAGCTTAGCTATCTTAGATGAATGTGTGAGTGTGAAAGAGGACCTAGTTGATGGAGAGTATGATTGTCAGGAAATAAGAAGATTGCCGTGGCGCACGAATCTGCGCATGCGCGGGATCCCGACATGGCTTACAGGCGTGCGGGCACTAGGACCAAGGCGTGCATGGCGGCATTTGCGGCTGCGCATGCGCACTCACGCTCACGGGTGCGCGCCTGTCACCAATGACAGCGCCGGGCGGGCTATTTAAACAGGCCACTGCAAAATCCAAATTGCCATATGGTCTTATTCTTCTGCTTGTGATTCCTGACCCTGATTTGTTTCCTGTTGCTGAACCAGCCTGCTCCTGACTACTGTTGATCATCTCCTGCCCTGACCCCTGGCTTGTCTCTGGATATTCTTCTGTCTGCTCCTGATCATTTGACCTCCTGTTGCTGAACCTGGCCTGTGACCCGACTATCCTTCTGCCTGCTGCTCTGGTCTGCTCTGCCTCCTCGGATACCAATCCCGGCCCGCCTGACTCCGCTACTTGCCTCACAGTTCATCTGCATCCATCCATCCTGCACAGATCCATCCGCATCCTGCTCTGGTCTGCTCTGCCTCATCCATCCATCCATCCTGCACGGATCCATCTGCATCCTGCTCTGGTCTGCTCCTCCCCAGTCTTGCTACTTCACCAGACGGATCCCAGGCCCTCTTACCCCACTGGGCTCCTGTGACTGCTGTCTCACTCTCAGCGGTTCCCGAGCCAGGGTTGTATGAGAGGTCTGCCTCTTCACGTCAGGCTCACTACTAAAGTATTTGACAGTACCATACGGCCATGTCCGAGCCTGCAAGAGGACCCTCTACACTGGATGAGATATGTCATCATTTGGCCGCACTCACCCAGGCCGTTAAGACCTTACAGGATGGATATGCACATTTGGAAGAACGTATCCAAACCTTGGCTACACCTGTTTCTGTACCAACGGCTCCGGTTACTTCTTCCTCGGCCAGTGATTCCTCAGAGTCCCGCACTATTACAGTGGTCCAGTTACCTTCACCTGAACCTTGTGTGCCTACTCCAGAACGATTTAATGGGGATCTAAGTAAGTTCAGAGCATTCCGAAACGCATGTCAGCTGAATTTTGACCTGCAACCACGAACCTTCTACACAGAGACTGTTAAAGCAGGGTTCATCATCTCCTTGCTGCAGGGAGAACATCAGGGTTTTGCCCATCGCCTGCTTGAGAGTCACCATCCACACCTAAACACCATAACAACATTCTTCAACGCCATGGCCCAGCTATACAATGACCCACAGCAAACAACTACCGCGGAAACAGCATTACATGCGCTCCAACAGGGTCGCCGAGCAGCAGAGGACTACGTCTCAGACTTAGACGATGGAGTGGTGACACAAACTGGAACGATGCAGCCCTACGACATCAGTTCTGCCTGGGCCTGGCCAAGCCCCTCAAGGACAAGCTAGCTCGGGTAGGCATACCTGATTCCTTGGAAGACCTTATCGCGTTAGTCATCCAGATTGACCGTCGGCTACATGAACGCAGGTTAGAAAGATCCAACCAAGCTCTGAGGCCTACATGGGTGCTACCCAAGTTTCCAGTCCAGCCCAATCCCCTTGCTAGAACCCGGGATTCTGAAGCTACGGATAACCCAGAACCTATGCAACTCGGGCTAATACGTCCTTCACTGACTACAGGGGAACGCCAAAGACGTCGGGTCCACAACCTCTGTTTATACTGTGGAGAATCAGGCCATTATGTGCGTTCCTGCCCAGCTAAGTTGCATAAGTGCACCTCTGTTTCTTCAGCTGCTCCTCCATCATGTTCAAATAGTTCAACTCACCTGGCTGTTCCCATTTCCTTCCAGCTTCCCGGAAGAACCGTGTCGGTGATGGCAATTATTGATTCAGGGGCCTGCAGTTGCTTCATAGATTTAAACATATTCCATTACTACCAAAAGAACACGGATTAAACATTTTTCTTGCCGATGCGGACTGGTAGACAAAGAGACCCCACCAATCCATACTATGGTAACCAACCATCATCAGGAATTTTTCCGTCTGGACGCTAATACCTCTCCTCTATTTCCTGTTATACTGGGCCTCCCCTGGCTACGGGCGCACGACCCTCAAATTAATTGGAAGTCGGGCTCGATCCAATTTCCCTCTTCTTACTGCCAGGAACACTGTCCAAGATATCCTCAGTTCCACCTACCCTATTATGCATGGACTCTGATGCGAATCTCTCTCAAACAATTCCCCCAGTCTACCATGACTACCTTGATGTATTCAGTAAACGGGGAGCAGATACACTTCCTCCTCATCGATCCTATGACTGTCCGATCGATTTGCTTCCCGGGTCTGAAATTTCCTTTGGGTGGATCTTTCCCTTATCTGAACAAGAACTAGGAGTTTTAAAAGAGTATATCGAGGAGAATCTCCAGAAAGGGTTCATTCGGCCCTCCACTTCACCAGCTGGAGCTGGAATATTCTTTGTAGAAAAGAAAGACAAGTCCTTGCGGCCCTGCGTGGATTATCGGGAATTAAATAAAATCACCATTAAGAACCGTTATCCCCTTCCCTTGGTTCCTGAACTGTTTCAGAGACTCAAGACAGCCACTATCTTCACTAAGTTGGATTTGAGAGGGGCATATAACCTGGTCCGCATACGGGAAGGGGACGAATGGAAAACTGCCTTCCGCACCCGTTTCGGTCATTTTGAATACCTGGTCATGCCATTCGGGTTGTGCAACGCTCCTGCTACATTCCAACACTTCATTAATGACATTTTCAGAGATTACCTGGATGTTTTTGTTGTCATATACCTGGATGACATTCTGATTTTTTCTGCATCTCTGGAAATATACATGTCAGATGCGTACTGGGACGACTTCGCCAGCATGGACTATACGCTAAGGCAGAGAAATGCAACTTTGAGCAACATTAAGTCCAGGGTCGATGCAGCCATCTACCAGGAGATTTTGGAGCACTTCATGCTTCCTTCCACAGACAAGCTTTATGGGGATGCTGACTTCATTTTTCAGCAGGACTTGGCACCTGCCCACACTGCCAAAAGCACCAAAACCTGGTTCAATGACCGTGGAATTACTGTGCTTGATTGGCCAGCAAACTCGCCTGACCTGAACCCCATAGAGAATCTATGGGGCGTTGCCAAGAGAAAGATGAGAGACATGAGACCGAACAATGCAGAAGAGCTGAAGGCCGCTATTGAAGCATCCTGGTCTTCCATAACACCTCAGCAGTGCCACAAGCTGATAGCTTCCATGCCATGCCGCACTGAGGCAGTAATTGCTGCAAAAGGGGTCCAAACCAAGTACTGAGCAGATATGCATGCTTATACTTTTCAGAGGTCCGATATTGTTCTATGTACAATCCTTGTTTTATTGATTGCATGTAATATTCTAATTTTCTGAGATTGTGGATTTGGGGTTTTCATGAGCTGTAAGCCATAATCATCACAATTATGACAAATCACGGCTTGAACTATCTTGCTTAGCATGTAATGAGTCTATCTCATATATTAGTTGCACATTTTAAGTTGCATTACTGAAATAAATGAACTTTTGCACAATATTAAAATTTTTTGAGTTTCACCTGTATACACGGATCACAAGAATCTGGAATATTTAAGGGCTGCTCAAGCGTCTCAAACCTCGCCAGGCTAGATGGGCACTGTTCTTCTCCAGATACGTCTTCCACATCACCTACAGGCCGGAATCCAAAAACACTAAACCAGATGCGTGTTCACGCATGTTCGAGGATCCAAAGGAATCTCCAAAACCGGACACCATTCTACCAGCAGGGAATTTCTTGCTATTACAGTCTGAACTTTTGTCTCAATTGCAACAGGCATCAGTAGGAGCATCCAGCCCACCTGGAATCACAGTACAGAGCAGGGAAGGGCTTTTATGGAAAGGGGAGCAAATTTTAGTACCCGAAGGGGCATGAACTCGTGTTGTAGGTTACTGCCATGATCACCCGTTAGCAGGTCACTTCGGGGTTTCCAAGACATTGGAATTGGCCCAACGCACGTTCTGGTGGCCGAATATGGCTAAGGATTGCAAAACATATGTAAGGACTTGCAACATCTGCAATCGGAACATGACCATTTGAAACAGAGCCTGGGGTTTACTTAAACCCCTACCAGTACCTGATAGGCCTTGGAAGATGATAACTATGGACTTTATAGTGGAACTTCCGCCTTCCCAAGGACATACCGCTATTTTTGTGGTAGTGAACCGGTTATCAAAAATGGCCCACTTTTTGCCACTAAGGAATACACCTTCTGCTTCTGAGACTGCTCAGATTTTCATTAAAGAAATCGTAAGACTCCATGGAGTTCCTGTGAGCATTGTTTCTGACCGGGGGGTACAATTTACTTCGAGATTTTGGAGAGCACTATGCAAAACCCTGGAAATCAAGTTATCTTTCTCCTCTGCCTACCACCCACAAACAAACGGACAAACCTAACGAACCAATCAGACTCTGGAACAATACATCAGATATTACACAGCCTTCCTCCAAGATGACTGGGTGGCACTCTTGCCTCTGGCAGAGTTCGCATATAACAACGCTAGCCATTCTGCCACTAAACAGTCACCATTTTTTACTAACTATGGGTTCCACCCTACCTTTTTACCTGACCTGATCCCAGAAACTTCTGTTCCTGCTGCCCAGAATACGCTAAATTTCTTTGTCTCTAACAATAAATTGTTACAGGAGGCGGTCGCAAAAGCCCAGGAAGACAACAAGAGGGCCTTCGACAGAAGGAGAAGGGGAGAACTGATTCTGCATCCGGGAGACCAGGTCTGGCTGGCTACAACTAATCTGAAGATGGCATGCCCTTCAAGGAAGTTGGCACCAAGGTTTGTGGGCCCATTTCTGGTAAGACGCAGGATTAACGATGTCTCGTACAAATTGGCACTTCCGGAGTCCATTAGAGTACACCCTGTCTTCCACGTGTCACTGTTGAAGCCTGTAGTACCTGATCCATTTCCTAATCGTAGGTCAAGGCCCCCCGAGCCCATAAACGTAGACGGGGGAAGAAGAATTTGAGGTCAAGGCTGTTGTGGACTGTAGGAAAAGGAGGGGTCAGACACAGTACCTTATTAAGTGGAAGGGGTATGGTCCAGAGGAAAACTCATGGGAACCAGCTCAGAATGTTCATGCCACAGACCTAGTTCAGGAATTTTTTCGCAGTCACCCGCAAAAGAGGAGCCAGTTGGGCATCCGGAGGCTACCCATAAGGGGGGGCAATGTCAGGAAATTATTATTATTATTATTATACAGTATTTATATAGCGCCAAAGGGTTTGCTCAGCGCTGTACATTAGCAAGGGGGACAGAACATGAGACAATACAGTACAATACAATACACGAGGGGTTTGAGGGCCCTGCTCTTTCGAGCTTACAATCTAGGAGATAAGAAGATTGCCGCAGCCCACGAATCTGCACATGCGTGGGATCCCGACAAGGCATGCAGGCACTAGGACCAAGGCGCGCACGGCGGCATTTGCGGCCGCGAATGCGCACTCGCGCTCACCTGTCACCAATGATGGCGCCGGGCGGACTATTTAACCATTTCAATACCGGGCAATTTTTTTCACCTTCCTGCCCAGGCCAGATATCACGTTTCAGCGCTCTCACACTTTGAATGACAATTGCGCGGTCATACAACATTGTACCCAAACTAAAATTTTATCATTTTCTTCACACAACTAGAGCTTTCTTTTGGTGGTATTTAATCACTGCTGGGGGTTTTATCTTTTGGTAAATTAACAAAAAAAGACCAAAAATTAAAAAAAAAAAACACGTTTTTCTTTGTTTCTCTTATAAAAGTTTACAAATAAATAATTGTTCTTCATAAATTTAGGCCAAAATGTATTCTGCTACATTAATAAATTAAAACTCATAAATTTCCCACATGAAAAGTCAACCTTTCACCCTTGAAAGTGCATAAACCAATTACCTTTTCATAATCTACAACCATATACCATAATCTCATATAATCAACATAATGTCCATCAAAAGTCCCACATACAAAAAAAGTCCAAAAATAAAGTCCAAAAAAATAATAAAATTATAAAATGTGCAAATAATACTCCTCACTTCTTCAATCTTCCAACTGTGACAATGTCCAAATCTTTCCTTCAATCCAAAAAGTACCTCAAAAAAACATACTAGATATAGTGCATTATCTTTAAACAAAAATCAATAAACGTGATAGCATGCAACACACTAGTGACATAACATCACACATGTGAAGTGAAAAGAAACAACACACCACTTAACTAGTGGTCCTGTGAAACCACCACTGTAATACGTGACAATCTACAGAACACAATATGTGATCAGTGACAAATGGTGTCCAATACGTGCCACTCAGTATGTAGGATAATATACAATTACCCCCTTAAACTTTGTGCCACATACAGTTGCCTTCACTGGGGGTATGCCATCCTTGACAATAGTAGACAGTTCAATCACTTCCTCACTCAATGACGGGCATCAGGATCCCCGTTCCTCACAGGACAAATGGGAGCAGACTCAGTGGGGTAATATAAATAGTAACGTAATTTATTAATAACAGCTTACATGGTAAAATTGCCTTCCATCCTCGCTGGTCTCCGTTCTCTGCTGAGACCTTCTCCAAAATGGCCGCTCTGCAACTTCCGGCCTAGCGTCTGATGTCACGATTCTGACGCGTTTCGTCACTTCCGACTTTTTCACAAGGGATCAAATGGATCCCTTGTGAAAAAGTCGGAAGTGACGAAACGCGTCAGGGTCATGACGTCAGACGCTAGGCCGGAAGTTGCAGAGCGGCCATTTTGGAGAAGGTCTCAGCAGAGAACGGAGACCAGCGAGGATGGACGGCAATTTTACCATGTAAGCTGTTATTAATAAATTACGTTACTATTTATATTACCTCACTGAGTCTGCTCCCATTTGTCCTGTGAGGAACGGGGATCCTGATGCCCGTCATTGAGTGAGGAAGTGATTGAACTGTCTACTATTGTCAAGGATGGCATACCCCCAGTGAAGGCAACTGTATGTGGCACAAAGTTTAAGGGGGTAATTGTATATTATCCTACATACTGAGTGGCACGTATTGGACACCATTTGTCACTGATCACATATTGTGTTCTGTAGATTGTCACGTATTGCAGTGGTGGTTTCACAGGACCACTAGTTAAGTGGTGTGTTGTTTCTTTTCACTTCACATGTGTGATGTTATGTCACTAGTGTGTTGCATGCTATCCCGTTTATTGATTTTTGTTTAAAGATAATGCACTATATCTAGTATGTTTTTTTGAGGTACTTTTTGGATTGAAGGAAAGATTTGGACATTGTCACAGTTGGAAGATTGAAGAAGTGAGGAGTATTATTTGCACATTTTATAATTTTATTATTTTTTTGGACTTTATTTTTGGACTTTTTTTGTATGTGGGACTTTTGATGGACATTATGTTGATTATATGAGATTATGGTATATGGTTGTAGATTATGAAAAGGTAATTGGTATTCTGCTACATGTCTTTGGTGAAAATAACCCAAATTAGGATGTATTATTTAGTTTGTAGAAAAGTTATAGAGTTCACAAACTATGGGATAGATCTGAAAATTGATCAATCCTGAAGTACTGACAGACAATCTAATTTCTTGAGGTCCAAGAAAGTCAGAATAGTAAGGATATCCCCAAATGACCCCTTTTTGCAGAGTAGACAGTCCGATGTACTTCATAAGAGGAATGGCAATTTTTTTGAAGTTGTATTTTTTTTGTCATAATTTTTTGGAAAATTAAAAAATTAAAAAAATAATTTTCACTATTTTTTTTACATACTGTCACCAGTGCAGTACAGCGTCATCATATAACTGGCATAGCGGTGAACAGGGACACTGACTGGTGACAGTAGGAAAAAAATAAATATATATATTTTTAAATTATTTTTTTATTATTTTTAATTTTTATTACCGTATTTTTCGCCGTATAAAACGCACCTGACCATAAGACGCACCTAGGTTTTAGAGGCAGAAAACAGGGGGAAAAAAATTCTGAACTAATGGACTGCAGACACAGTACAGGAGATGACCAGAGACTGCGGACAGCACAGGGATGACCAGAGACTGCGGACAGCACAGGGATGACCAGAGACTGCGGACAGCACAGGGATGACCAGAGACTGCGGACAGCACAGGGATGACCAGAGACTGCGGACAGCACAGGGATGACCAGAGACTGCGGACAGCACAGGGATGACCAGAGACTGCGGACAGCACAGGGATGACCAGAGACTGCAGACAGTACAGGGATGACCAGAGACTGTGGACAGTATAGGAGATGACTGCTGACCTTTGGGGAGGTGGGGAGCGGGTACCAGAATTTGACAGGTACCCGCTCTTACTTCCACAGAGTTTTTGTTTGATCTTACCTGTTCCTCGATCCAGCCGCGCGCTGTCTTCCCAGCTTCTGTAATGGCGCTCGGCATGACAGCCGGGTGCCCAGTGCGCATGAGCGAGAAGCACTTGCGCTTCATGATTGGTCCGGCGGCTTCTGGGATCTGTCATGTGTCCCAGGTACCGCCTTACCATTCACAAAAAGCACCGCATCTTGCGCATGCGCACTTGGCACCCAGCTGTCATGCCGAGCGCCATTACAGAAGCCGGGAAGACAGCACGCCGCTGGATAGAGGAACAGGTAAGGTCCCGCTGCAGAGCTGAGCGGCCGGCCCGGTATTCTGACATGGCCGCGGTGGAAATACCGGACCGGCCGCTCCATATTCGCCTTATAAGACGCACTGACATTTCCCCCCCAGTTTTGGGGAAGAAAAAGTGCGTCTTATACGGCGAAAAATACGGTACATTTTTTTTTTTTTTAAGATTTTTTTTTCATATTTTACTATGACCAAAGTAGTACAATGTTACCATAGTAACATTGTACTACTTTGGGGAAGTGATCAGTATTTTTTTTTTTTTTTCACAATTTGCTTATAACAAAGAATTACTTTGCTATAAGCAAGCATTTACCTGAATGAAATCGATTCATTCAGGTTTTTTTTTTTTGTTTTTTTTTGTGCTTAGCTGTGATTTGGCCCCAGCTAACCATTCACAGCTAGGCACTAGTATACAATGGATACAACTGTCATGTGACCTGCTGTGATTGGTCACAGCAGGTCACATGGTACCGGCAACGGGGGCCGGTACTCAGATCTGTCATCGGCCGTATACCCCCTGCGGGAGGATGCCAAATGGCGTATACCCCGGAAAGCTACAGCATTTTTGCGGCCGCCAAACGGCTATAGGCTGGGCGGCTAATGGTTAACGGGCCACTGCAGAATCCAAATTGCCGTATGGTCTTATTCTTCTGCTTGTGATTCCTGACCCCTGACCCCGATTTGTTTCCTGTTGCCGAACCAGCCTGCTCCTGACTACTGTTGATCATCTCCTCATCCATCCATCCTGCAAGGATCCATCCGCATCCTGCTCTGGTCTGCTCCTCCCCAGTCCTGCTACTTCACCAGACGGATCCCAGGTCCTCTTACCCCACCGCGCTCCTGTGACTGCTGTCTCACTCTCAGCGGTTCCCGAGCCGGGGTTGTACGAGAGGTCTGCCTCTTCACGTCAGGCTCACTACTAAGGTACATGACAGTGATGAGACTGAATCATTATGGGTGGAACTGCACATGGGGGTGCATACTACGAAGGTAATCATTGGAGTTTGTGATAGGCCTCCCAGTGTTAATGAGGAGGTGGAGACTCAGCTCTTTGCTCAGATCCAAAGGGCTGCAAGGACTGGGACATTGATAATAATGGGGGATTTTAACTACCCGGAAATTGACTGGAGTAATGGTACTGCAGAAACAATTAAATGGCAAAAATTTATAAACCTGCTATGGGCCAATTTTATGTTACAAACTAGGAATGATGCTCTGCTTGACCTGGTAATCTCAAACCATGCAGAGCTTATTACGAATGTCTATATAAAAGAACATCTGGGGAGCAGTGACCATAACATGATTTAATTTATTGTTAGCTGTAAACAACAAGCACATATGGGAAAAATAAAAACTCTCAACTTTAAGAGAGCTTATTTTACAAGGCTGAGAACTGCTCTCCAAGACTTAGAGGGAGGGAATATTGGCATCAATGAACACAACACAAAAATGGGAGTTCTTCAAAAAGACTGTATGTGAAGTCACTGCAAAATGTATTCCCATGGCAACAAGTTTAAAAGGCTAAAAATGAAACCTATGTGGCTTACGGCCAAAGTTAAAATAAGCTATAGATAATAAGAAAATAGCTTTTATTAAATATGAAAATGAAGCAATGCTATCATCGTTTAAACATTACAAATAATATAACAGAATATGCAAAAAGGAAATAAAGGCTGCAAAAATTGAAAACGAACAAGAGGTTGCAAAAGATAGCAGGACAAACCCCCAAAAATTATTAAAATATACTAATAGTAAAAAAGGTCAGGTCCAAGCATGTAGGCCCTTCACAAAATAATCTAGAGTGGATGACTGGGGACAAAGAGAAAGCAAATTTATTAAATCCCTTCTTCAGGGTATACAAAGGACCAAGGAGGAGCTCTTTTCCATAATGGGCATAGTATTGACACAGCCCCAGATGATCCACATTAGCTCCCAATTGATATGATCCTGAAAAATGTAGACAGAATAAAGGTGAATAAACCACCTGGACCAGATGGCCTACACCCATGGGTCCTTAAAAAATTGAGCTCTGTCATTTCAAAGCCATTGTTTCTAATTTTTAGGGACTCTTTAATGACTGGCATAGTACCACTGAACTGGTGTAAGGCCAATGTGGTTCCTATATTTAAAAAGGGATCAAAATCTTTACCAAGTAATTATAGACCCGTTAGTTTAACTTCTATACTTGGGAAGATACTGAAGAGTTTAATAAAAGACCACATAGATGAGTTCTTGCTGGAAAAAAATATTTTAAACAACAAACAGCATGGATTCATGAAAGACTAAAGTTGTCAAACAAATCTGATTTCTTTTTATAAGGAGATGAACAAAACCTTGGAAAAAAGGGTGGCGGAGGACGTGGTATACTTGGATTTTGCAAAAGCGTTTGACACAGTTCCCCACACACGGCTAATGTGTAAGGTAAAGTCTACGGGCTTGGAAAAGTCTGTATGTAAATAGATAGAAAACTGGCTAAAAGATCTAATTCAGAGAGTAGTGGTTAATGATTCATACTCTGAATAGTCTAGGGTTATTAGTGGTGTACCCCAAGGTTCAGTGTTGGGACTCTTACTTTTTAATATAATTTAATATAATTATAAATGATATAGGGTCTGGGATTAAAAATACCATTTCAGTCTTTGCAGATGACACCAAGCTATGCAGTGGAATAACGTCCTCACAGGATGTCTCCAACTTACAAACCGACCTCAATGCACTGTTTAATTGGGCAACTATGTGGCAAAATGAGGTTTAATGTTGATAAATGTAAGGTTATGCACTTGGGGGCTAAGAATATGCATGCATCACACATAATAGGGGTACAACTGGGGGAATCAATGGTGGAGGAGGATCTAGGAGTTCTGGTAGATCATAGGCTTAATAATGGCATGCAATGCCAAGCTGTGGTTTCTAAAGGGAGCAAAATCCTCTGTTGTATTAAAAGAGGTATAGACTCCAGAGAGAGATATAATTTTACTCCTGTACAATCATTAGTAACTCCTCATCTGGAATATGCAGTTCAATTTTGGGCACCAATTCACAAAAAGAACATTGGGGAACTGGAGAAAGTACAGAGAAGGGCAACCAAACTGATAAGAGGCATGGAGGAGCTCAGCTATGAGGAAAGATTAGAGGAAATTAATTTATTTTCTCTTGAGAAGAGGAGATTAAGGGGGATATGATCAACATGTATAAATACATCAGTGGTTCATATAGTGAACTTGGTGTAGAGTTATTCACCTTGAGGTTATCACAGAGGACAAGGGGCACTGTTTATGTCTGGAGGAAAATAAACTTAATCTCCAAATACGGAAAGGTTTCTTCACAGTAAAAGCTGTGAAAATGTGAAATAGACTCCCTCAAGAGTTGGTTCTGGCCAGCTCAGTGGGTTGCTTTAAAAAAGGCCTGGATTCTTTCTTGGATACACAGAATATAACTGGTTACTAACATTTATAGGTAAAGTTGATTAATTGAATATCCAATTGCCTCTTGGGGGATCAGGAAGGAATTGTTTCCCCTGCAGGAGCAAATTGCATCATGCTTTGCTGGGTTTTTTGCCTTCCTCTGGATCAACTGTGGGTGTAGGATTACAACTTTTTTTTGGTTGAACTGGTTGGACTTTTGTCTTTTTTCAGCCAGACTAACTACGTAACTATGAATGAAAAACAGGTTGTCCATCCAGAGAAATCAATTTATGAACAGGACACATCTGTTTCTCAGGGCATTATCCAACATCTTCCTGGATTTATTACTATATTTATAGAACCTATGAGCCTAAAATCTCATTATTTTCCTAACCTGTTGATTTAGGAGATAGAACTATTTACCACGTACCTCGTACAAATTTCCATTTCTGGGAATTGTAAACGTTTATGTAAATGTTCTAATTGCTGGGTATCCTCAGATATTTGCTTTTTAAGCCTTGAACCTTGGGAAATCAAAACCCCTCTAATGACTGCTTTATACCCTTCCCCTATTATCTTTTTGGAGACTTCATATGTGTTATTAATCTCAAAGTATATTTTAATAGCTTCAGAGACTGCTGCCAAGGCCATATGGTTGTCCAGAATATTTTTGTTCTTATGCCAGGTCAACTCCCTCTTCATCCTACCAGGAGATCTAACTGTAATTGAAACTGGAGAATGGTCCGACAGCACAATCCGTCCAATAGCTGCTCCTTCCAAAAAATCTAAACAGAATTGATCAAGCCAAAGCAAATGAAGTTTAGAATACATTTTATCGACCTTGGAGGAATAACTATAGTCAATTATAGATGCATTAGGCAACTGCCAGCAATCCACTAAATTATATGACTGCATATCAGTCATTACCAAAAAAAGGGCAATTCTTATGAATGGCTATAGTGACCCCTCTGACTGTAGGAACCGGTGATGTACTTAACCCACTTAGGCCTGAGGTTGCAATATTTTGAATTATGAAAAACAAGACCTCGGTGATGACCTTGAGCAGTAGGATATAAATAACTCCCACATCACTACATTACAATAATGGAACATGAGGCAGTATTTTGTTAAAACCATTGATTAACCATATATGAATGCAATTTAAGGGTGGAAGAGGGCTTGAAATGTGTCTCTTACAGCATTACAGTCTGAGGATTCAGTTCTAACCAAATTTTATTTAGTTTATTCAGGGGGCACATCCCACTTACATTATAAGAGATAACCTTAATAGAGGCTATCATGAATCAAGGGGGAGAGAAAAAAGTGAAAAAAAAAGATCAGAAATGATCCATATAGAATACATGAAACTAAACCATATCCCCCACCCAAATTAAAAAAAAAAAAAGAAGAAGTATCCACACTGCATACATACTATAGTGTATCAGTGTTTCTAAATCTTTTTTCAGTCAAGGCAAACTTTAAAATTCTGCACATCTTGAGGCACCAATTCTAAAGTATAAATAAAACCTAATAGTTTTACATAATGCAGCAACATCCACACATGTAGGACACACAATGTTACTTATTCTTCCAATGCAAATAGCCCAAAAGGGAAATCCCAGCAGTAAAAAAATTTCTGCTTGGTGACGGGCTTTTAAAAGGGGTCACAAGAAACACTGTTTAGCTAGAATGCATTTGGAAAGATCCGGAAAGAAGTATAAATTAGTTCCTTCAAATTCCAAGTATTGTCTAGACCAGGGGCGGACTGACAACTCATGGGGCCCCCCGGGCAATAGGGGATCATGGGGCCCCTGTGTCCTTGCTCAAACTCAAAAAAGCCTATGAAAAAGGTACCAGGGGCATCTTATGGGGCCCCCTACTGACCCCGGGTCCTCGGGTAGTGCCCGAGTCTCCAAATGGTCAGTCCGCCCCTGGTCTAGACTGCCTTCTTTCATAATGGCGTCTTTAAATGAAAACTTGTGAAGCCTGCAGATCACTTCCCTAGGAGCATCTGTACCTGAAATAGGCTGTCTGAACACTCAATGTGCATAATCAATTTCAATTGGGGTGGTGACCTCTCATTTCAGGATTGTATTACAGAGGCTCTGCAGTGCTGATTTGAGATTCAGAGCCCTAATTGTTGCGGGGAGACCTTTAATTCTAATATTAGAGTGCCTGCTCCTTTTCTCTTGATCATCTAATTGAGATTTATATAGAAATAAAGATTTTATCTGCTGGTCAAGTATGGCTATTTTGCTTTTTAACAGCTGTACTGCATATTAAATATCATCATGTTTGGTTTCCAAGGCCTCAGTTCTATAGCCCAATTGTGCAGTATCGGCTTTAAGAAAATCTAACTTCTGTTTAAAAGCATTCTCCATTTTACTCAGCATAATTTCAAAGTACTCCTTAGTATTGAGAGATCTGATATGCCCTCTGATGTCTCAATCTGGCTCAAAAGCCAGGAGCACCAAGATGTTTAATTGTGACTGTGGCTTTAGTTTTAGAGTGAAGCAATGGCTTTAACTGTATCTGTAGTTGCAGCTGTATCCGCGGCTGCGACTGAAGCTGTGACTGCTACCTCGATTGCAGCTGTGGCTGTAGCTGTAACTGTGTTTGCAGTGATGACTGTGGTTGTGGCTGCAGCTGTAGTTTTGGCTGTGTCTGCAGTGGCAACTGTATCTGTAGCTGCGACTATGGTGGTGACTGCAACAGCATTGTCTGTGGCTGTAACTGCCGATGAGGCTGTGATTGCGACTGTGATTGTTGCTGCGGCTGTAGCTGTGCCTTAATTTGCAGCTGTGGCTGTAGCTGTGACTGTGCCTGTGGCTGCAATTGTGGTTGCGGCCATGACTGTACCTGCGACTAAAACTGTAGTTGCAACCGTGTCTATAACAGTGGGTGTAGCTGCATCTGTAGCTGTAACTGTAAATGCGGCTGTGGCTATAACTGCAGCTCTGGCTGCTGCTGTAATTGTAGCTGGTTCTGCGATAGTGAATGTTCCTGTGACTGCAGTTACTGCAGGGGCAACTGTATCTGTGGCTGCAACTGCAACTGTGGCTAGTCTAGCTGTGGTTGCTGCTCTAATTGTTGCTGTGTCATTGGCAACAGCTGTAGCTGCAGCATTTGCGGCATCAGCTGTATTTGTGAATGTGGCTGCAACTGTATCTGCAGTTGTGGCTCCAACTGTAGTTGGGCTTGTGGCAGTAGCATTGACTCCGGCTGTACTTACTGCTGCTCGGTGGTCTGAGAGGATGCAGAGTGAGGGAGGTGCAAGGGTAAACAAATGGATCAGAATGTACCCCAGAAGTGCTGCCTCCAGCCTTCACTTTTGTTGTAAACTGAGCTTTTTGAGTGCACTAGGTGGATTGCTCCTCTCCTTGTCCTCCAGAGAGGCTGTGGCTATGGCTGCTGCAGCTGCGGCACTCTTCACAGAGCACGAGGGGAATGAAGGGGAGCTCTTCTTATGCTCCTGGAGGAGAGATGGCTGGCCCTCAGCTTGGATTCGCTGCCCTGCTGACTGCAGCACAGGCTTGGTTTGATTTGTCTTCCTCTGCCTGCTGGTCATGCCAGCAGGGGTAATGACAGGTGTACAGAGCCGCCAAACACACGCTGTACACACAAGTCCACACATGTCTGCAAGAGTAGTGGGAGAGCAGGGGAGAGCAGAGCAGAACCAAGCAGCAATGAGGAGGGAAATTTGTAAGCATCAGGGCCGGCCGAAACATTGTCCCGCAGTTTTAATAGGGCTGCCAGAAGCCAACAGCCATGAACCCCAGCCCAGCTTTGAGGCAGTTTTCACAGAGTTACAAAGCTCTGATATCCAATGCAGCCAGCCTGCCTGCCTGCATGCACGCCAGTCACCAACATGGCAGCACACCAACCAAGCATGGGGTTGCATTACTTGACCTGGGAGAATAGAGCTGGAACAACAAGCATCCTCTCCCTCACATGGCCGAGAACCCTTCCCCTCGCATTAGGTTTTTTTTTTCTCTGTTTTCAACTAGTGATCTGGCCAGTAAAACACCTCCTGAACTAAGGTGTCTACAGTCTAGATCAGGGGTGGGCAAACTTTTTGACTTGAGGGCCGCAATGGGTTCATATATTGGACCCGGGGGCCGGACCAAGAGTAGATGAATGATGTGTATGTGTCATCCATAGTAAGTATAGTAATATTCCCCCATAGTAAGCATAGTAATTAATCCCCCATATAGTAATTCATCCCCCATAGTAATTCATCCCCCATATAGTAATTCATCCCCCATAGTAATTCATCCCCCATATAGTAATTCATCCCCCATATAGTAATTCACCCCCCATATAGTAATTCATCCCCCATATAGTAATTCATCCCCCATAGTAATTCATCCCCCATATAGTAATTCATCCCCCATAGTAATTCATCCCCCATATAGTAATTCATCCCCCATATAGTAATTCATCCCCCATAGTAATTCATCCCCCATAGTAATTCATCCCCCATATAGTAATTCATCCCCCATAGTAAGTCATCCCCCATATAGTAAGTCATCCCCCATATAGTAATTCATCCCCCATAGTAAGTCATCCCCCATATAGTAATTCATCCCCCCTATAGTAATTCATCCCCCATAGTAATTCATCCCCCATATAGTAATTCATCCCCCATATAGTAATTAATCCCCCATATAGTAATTCATCCCCCATATAGTAATTCATCCCCCCTATAGTAATTCATCCCCCATAGTAATTCATCCCCCATTTAGTAATTCATCCCCCATAGTAATTCATCCCCCATATAGTAATTCACCCCCCCTATAGTAATTCATCCCCCATAGTAATTCATCCCCCATGTAGTAATTCATCCCCCCTATAGTAATTCATCCCCCATAGTAATTCATCCCCCATATAGTAATTCATCCCCCATAGTAATTCATCCCCCATATAGTAATTCATCCCCCCTATAGTAATTCATTCCCCATTTTAAGTTCCCAAGTCCCCCCTGTGTCAATTCACTTACCTTTGCTCCGCACGTTCCTCTCGTGTCCCCGCGCCGTTCCGGTGTAGCATGAAAATCTGTCTCCTATGAGGATCTGTCCCCCTCGACGTATCTGCGCATGTGCCAGTTTCAGGCATTAGCAGCCGATCGGCGATCTCCGGCACATGCGCAGATACGTCGAGGGTCTTCAGGGCGGACTGTGAGAGGAGCCTAGCTCCCCTCACGTTCGTCACGCTGCCCCGCCTACACACATCCTGCCAGCCATCCTGACAGTATCACGCTCCGCGGGCCGGATTAAAAGGTCCGCCGGGCCGTAGTTTGCCCATTGCTGGTCTAAATCATCCTTTCTCAACCTTTTTTACTTGAAGGAATCCTTGAAATAACTTTCAGGTCTCAGGGATCCCTGCCAATGTTTATTACTATACTGTATCCATTAGCAGAGTGGTCAGGTGGAGGAATACCCAGTATATTGGTGCCTATTTGGAAGAATACCCCCCTTTTAGCTAAAGAGATCATTTTTGTCATTGGTAACTTACTTGAGATGAAGACATTGCTTACGGAACCCCTAGCAACCTTTGGAGGAATCCTGGTTGAGAAAGGCTGCTCTAGATGAAGAAGCAACAGAGACACCTTTGGACAGCAGCATTGTAAGTCTGGAAAAAGGGGGGTGTAAGATGTACTAGCAGGTTTAGGTACACTAACAAATTAAAGCTAAATTTCATCTAACTTTTTAAGAAGTCACATTAACAGTTTTGTGCCTTTGGGATAAAGGTTTTACATAAATAAATAAAAGCTGAACATTTTCAGCATCCATATCAGTGTAAATGGTCTGTCTCAACCCTCTAACTGCTGGATCTGCAGCCTGTTCTGTTGAAAAGCAATCGACTTACTGGCAGGATCACCAGGCGAACATGAAGGGGAAAAAAAAGCCTAAAAGAAAACTCATGCAGCCATTACATCTAAGAATTGGTAATCTGTAATATCATAAATGTTTGTGGTTTTTTTAATACCGATTTATTTATTAAAATACAGAACTGATATCAGATCGGGTCTACATTCTTCCTTTTAAAAAACGTTTTTAATCATATGCTAATTTCAGCAAATCAATCAATTTTCATTTACATTCAACATTCTGTGCCACACTGTCACCTGCAATCAGTATAGAAGGGTGCCTGGTCAACAGTGGCACTACAAATTCAAATCATTACTATACTGTATATTATAAAGTGCAGGCTATTTTTAAATTTAGGTTTAATTTACAGACACAGCTCTAGTGGTCTCAGGAGAAACATTGGGCACTAAAGCATACAATAACAAATGTCAACGATATCAATATCCAATGGGAAATTACAAAATTGTACATAAATAGTGGTATGATGCAGTTGTGCTTCAATATAATATAGTTACAGTTGCAAGAAAAAGTATGTGAACCCCTTGGGATTACGTGGAGTTTTGCATGAATTGGGCATAAAATGTGCTCTGAACGTCATCTAAGTCACAACAATAGAAGAACACAGTCTGCTGAACAAAATACTACACAAACATTAGATGTTGCCATGGTTTAATTGCACATAACATGTAAACATTCACAGTGCAGGGAGGAAAAAGTATGTGAGCCTTTGGACTTAATAACTGGTTGACCCTCCTTTGGCAGCAATAACCTCAACCAAACGTTTCCTGTAGTTGCAGAACAGACCTGCACAACGATCTGGAGTAATTTTGGACCACTCCTCTTCACAAAACCGTTTCAGTGTAGCAATATTCTTGGGATGTCTGGTGTGAATCGCTCTCTTAAGGTCATGCGACAGCATTTCAATCGGGTTGAGGTCAGGACTCTGACTGGGCCACTCCAGAAGGCGTATTCTGTGCTGTTGCAGCCATTGTTTTGTTTAATTACTTGTACGCTTTGGGTCATTGTCCTGTTGCATCACCCATCCTCTGCAGAGCTTCAGTTGGCGGACAGATGGTCGTACGTTTTCCTGCAAAATGTCTTGATAAACTCTGGAATTCATTTTCCCATCAATGACAACAATCTGTCCAGGCCCTGAGGCAGCAAAGCAGCCCCAAACCATGATGCTCCCTCCGCCATGTTTTACAGTGGGGATGAGGTTTTGATGTTGGTGTGCTGTGCCTTTTTTTCTCCACACATAGTGTTGTGTGTTCTTCCCAAACAACTCAATCTTGGTTTCATCTGTCCACAGTATATTTTGCCAGTAGTGCTGCGGAACATCCAGGTGCTCTTTTGCAAACTTCAAACGTGCTGCAATATTCTTTTTGGACAGCAATGGCTTCCTCCGTGGTGTCCTCCCATGTACTCCATTCTTGTTTAATGTTTTCCTTATTGTAGATGTGTCAACAAAAATGTTAGCATGTGCCAGAGATTTCTGTAGGTCTTTAGCTGACACTCTGGGATTCTTCTTTACCTCGTGCAGCATTCTGCGCTGTGCTCTTGCAGTCATTTTTACAGGACGATCACGCCTAGGGAGAGTAGCAACAGTGCTAAACCTTCTCCATTTGTAGACAGTCTGTCTTACCGTGGACACATGAACATCAAGGCTTTTGGAGATACTTTTGTAACCCTTTCCAGCTTCATGCAAGTCAACAATTCTTGATCGTAGGTCTTCTGAGAGCTCTTTTCTGCGAGGCATGGTTCACATCAGACAGTGCTTCTTGAAACCAGTAAACCCAAAACAGGTGTGTGTTTTTTAAGGGCAGGACAGCTGTCAGCAACACATCCAATATCATCACACTGATTGGAGTCAAGGTTGGCTCACTCCTGGCTCCAATTAGCTCTGGGAGAAGTCATTAAGCTAGGGCCTCACATACTTTTTCCTCCCTGCACTGTGAATGTTTACATGTTATGTGCAATTAAACCATGGCAACATCTAATGTTTGTGTAGTATTATGTTCAGCAGACTGTGTTCTTCTATTGTTGTGACTTAGATGACGTTCAGAGCACATTTTATGCCCAATTCATGCAAAACTCCACGTAATCCCAAGGGGTTCACATACTTTTTCTTGCAACTGTATGATATACACTCTCCACATCCCTATAATAGTCAGACACACATTGACTAGTTGGCTCTAACACTTTCACTAGCAAGGCTTCACAATCTATAGGAACATAGCCTTAGTAACAACAGCAACTTCTGTGGCTCCTGTTTATCACCACTGGTACCTCAGTTTTTAAACCACATAGACTTCCTGGTATGCTATAATACTTTCTAAAGCAGTGCTATAGAATTATTATTCAATAAACATATGCAATTGTGTGCTACAAATACAATTATCAATCATCAATAGTGGTGTAAGAATTGCTGTTCTGTGCTGTATGGGAGAGATCTGCGGTGAGCGTTAACTGTATCTCAACCCTTTTTTGCGATTGAAGCTGGTGTCTGTTGGACACCTTGTTTGTGAGTTTCCTTATACCTTTTTTATTAAAGAGATAAATGAAAAAAACGTATTGCACCATTATGTTCTCTTTTTTGTCCCTGAGTGTACTGCATGCTCTCATGGAGGTATGAGAAAGAGTGGAGAAGTTCATCATAAGAGCTTGGGCTGCAAAGTTGTTAGTCTGTGATTAATATTATCTGGAAGTATCTGAAACATCACCATATCTATTTGGACATCGGGTTCATTGCTCCCAGAGCATAAGCACTGTTGCTGGTTTATAATCTGACCAGCCATTAGCTCTGTGTACTGCATCCTCTCATGGAGGTATGAGAAAGAGTGGAGAAGTTCATCATAAGAGCTTGGGCTGCAAAGTTGTTTGTCTGTGATTATTATTATCTGGAAGTATCTGAAACATCACCATATCTATTTAGACATCGGGTTCATTGCTCCCAGAGCATAAGCGCTGTTGCTGGTTTATAATCTGACCAGCCATTAGCTCTGGTGAGTTCAATTAATCCATCCCCCACAGCTATCTCCTCCTGTGCCACCATCCCCTCCCTCCTAGATTGTAAGCTTGAAAGAGCAGGGCCCTCAATCCCCTCAATGTTTTGCATTGTATTGGTATTGTTCTGTCACATGTTCTGTCCCCCTTTTGTAATGTACAGCGCTGAGCGAACTATTGGCGCTTTATAAATACTGTATAATAATAATAATAATCTCCTTTGGTGGTGGATTTTTCACAATTGGTTCAAGTCACTGAAGATATATATATATTTTTTGGACACTAATTTATGTTTGGACACTATAATTATTTATTTAAAACACTAATGTTTTTTGGATGATGATATACACCTTTGTATAAGTTTGTTATTAGCGCATACCTTTTAATTAGGATTATTGTTGCCAAAATTTATTTTGGGTGGGATATGCTGCTGACATTTTGGTGTTTTTTGTAAGTGGCGCTTTTTTCTTTTTTAATTTTGATATGCAATTGTGTGCTACAAATACAATTATCAATCATCAATAGTGGTGTAAGAATTTTTGTTTTCTGGGCAATTTTTATTATGTGCATAGCCAAATATATTGTACCTGAAAACCTACATGGAGATATACTGAATGAATAATCTTCTAGTATAAATCACTTTAAGAAAACACTGTGCTGCTTTTAAAACCAAATACACAGATAAAATCCTATATCCCATTATTGTATAACTGTCCCAAGAAATTATGTAGGAAAGGCAAATGAAGAGCTACACATGTCAAATACATAACAAACCCTTAAGGCTTGCTATCAATCTTCATGCCCCTACGGGTGAGGCAGCAACTATTGCAAAATTAATCTATGCTTAAAATGACTGGGGGGAAAAATGTAGGTCCATTCAAAGCAATGTCAGAAAAATTCAGACACATGTTTTTACATTGAAATGACTGACAATGCTACAAAGCCTCAGTTGAAAGCTTACCAGTTTATAAAAAACAAAGATAACCCGAGTAAATACAAAACACAATTTTTAAATGATGTTTTCATTTGTTAAGGGAAAAAGGCTTTCCAAACCTGCCTGGCCTTGTGTAAAAAAGTAACTGCCCCCTAAACCTAATAACTGGTTGTGCTACCCTTAGTGGCAACAACTGCAATCAAGCGTTTCCGATAACTGGCAATGAGTCTTTTACATTGGTGTGGAGGAATTTTGTCTCACTCTTTATTTGCAGAATTGTTTGAATTCAGCCACGTTGGAGGGTTTTTAAGTATGAACGACCTGTTTAAGGTTATGCCACAGCATCTCGATCAGATTTAAGTCCAGACATTGACTAGGCCACTCCAAAAACCTTAATTTTTTTTTTGAGCCATTCAGAGGTGGACTTGCTGGCATGTTTCAGATCATTGTCCAGATGCATAACCCAAGTGCGCTTGAGCTTGAGGTCATGAACTGATGGCAGGACATTTTCCTTTAGGATTTTCTGGTAAAGCACAGAATTCATGGCTCCATCAATTATGGCAAGTCACCAAGGTCCTGAAGCTGCAAAGCAGCCCCAGACCATCACACAACCACCAACATGTTTGACTATTGGTATAATTTTTTTATACAATTGTAGCAGACTCCTAAGTGGCTAGCGGGAGCTAGATGATTATTTTTTAGTTAGAGGCTGAGTAGCAGCTTGGGGCAATAGTCAGAAGGGGTCAAATTTTGCTCAGGACTGAAAGGCTCTGAAGACCAGCTCTCTGGATCTTCCCCCTGATCTAGAGACTTTGAGAAGTCTCTAGAATTCAGTGGGCGGGGGTGAGGAGTGGCTGGTCTGCACTCTCAAGGGATCATGGCCAATCCCCAAGCAGGAGGCTTGGCATGGGGTCAGGACAGCCCTTAAGAGTGACTGAGCCTGCTCAGCAGCAGGAGAGTTCAGGTGGAGGCTGGATTGATCAGGATGGTGTGTGAAGCATGGCAAGGGAGCTGGAAGGGAGGATCTCTCAGCTTCAATGTCCCCTGAGAGAGGACAGCCTGGGAAGCAGGTAAGGAGCTAGTCCAGCGTAAGGCCTGAAGGCAGCCACCAACCCACAAGCTTGCAGGAGAGACTGAGTGAGTAACCCCCACACCCCCTGGCCTGGATAAGGGGAAAGAGCATTCGGGTGGGAAACCTGACTAGCCCCATCTGGGACTGCCTTCATTTAAGGTAGCAGTCTCTGGGACCTCTTGGCCAGTGATTCTCTCAGGCAGCTGGGTGATGAGGAGATTTCATCTGGGGTCTGAGGAGGTACACAAGGAGAGGCTGGCTAGCTCTCCAAAAAGAGAAGAGAAAATCCTTCTGACTACTTGTACATAGTTCCAGGACATTGTCCTCAGTTTTACAGTTCCTTGGGCATCCCATGTATCCCGCATCCCCATCCAAGTTATTACCCCTTTAACCTCCCTGGCGGTATGATCATGTCAGGAATTTTGTGCTGAAAGCGGTACCATTTTTTTGCATGGAAATATGTAGTTTTTAATTGTAGGCTGTACTTTTTAGGAATAACTCACTGAAATCTATCCGAAAAAGAGTCTATTAAACATTCCGGATATGATAAAACTTGAAACACGAAATCATAAATTATAATTTAATAAATAATCATAAAAAATAATAATATAATAATAATAAATTTAATTCAATAATATAATCAAACCAAAAACACTGAAATTTGAAACACAGAGGCAAATTCGCACATCGCTGAGCAAAGTCGCAAAATCGTTTTCAGTGTCTGATGACGAATTTCCCCACAAATCATTATCACTCAATTCTGCAAGTGGTTCTGATTTACTATCGCTGTTCTAAAACCGCTTTTGATGTAAAGGGACGCTTTTTGGCCGCCATGGACTTTTCTAAGTTTCCAGGCAGAAAGAACAGTCAAAATGCAGGCAGGGCGCTGGACAAAGCAGTGGGGACACAATGTATGTGAAATGCAGTGAAAAAGCAATGACAGCAAAAATGTCATTTTTTAAAAATTTCAAATTTCACGCCGGTTCCGCCGCCCGAACGTTCCGACGTCACGGGGACCGGAACACGGAAGTCAGATGCCGGCATCCGCCGGAGGAGATGGACGGGGACGCTGCAGGGGACACATCGTGGGAGCGAAGGACAAGGTAAGTGCTGCAGGGACCCCCAGAGAACGCTGCATAGTAAGCCCGAGTGTAGCTCGGGGTTACCGTTCTTGGTATAGAAATTCTACCCCGAGCTACACTCGGGAACACCGCCAAGGAGGTTAATAAAATCACAAAAAAACAAGTTCAAGGACTGTTTACTGTCTCTGGAGTGCAAGTCTGGAAGGAAATGCATGTTGCCTGACTGTGCAGGGCTATAGGGGGACCCAAATCTTCAGCAACTCCTAAGGGGGTAGTGCCACAAAATGCTGTGTTAGTTTTACACCGTATGTAACCAGAAGCACACCTTCCAAAAAGTTCAACTATTGTCTCATCAGTCCACAGAATATTTGCCCAAAGGTCTTGGGGATAATCAAGATGTTTTTTGACAAATATGAGATGAACCTTTGTGTTCTTTTTTGGACAGCAGTGGCTTTCACCTTGGAACGCTACCATGAATGCCATTTTACTCCAGTCTCTTTCTTATTGTTAAATCATGAACACTTACCGTAACTGAGGCAAACGAGGCCTGCAGTTCTTTAGATGATGTTCTGAGTTCTTTTATGACCTCCTGGATGAGTTGATGTGGCTTACAGTGGAAACATTGATAAGAAGGAGATCTTTAAAACCATTACTGGAACAAATGAGAAGGCATTCACCATTTACCATTTCTTGTTTTATAGATTTTTCCAGACCTTTAAACATTTCTGCTATTTCCATTTTAGTGGGCAAATGTGAGCTCTTCTCTTGTTCTTCTATATTCTCCAGCGCCCTTCTTTTTCTATATCTGTATCTTCTATACTTTGGCTAATATTTGCCATTCCTAGGGATAGTCTAGAACTTTCTCCGATACTATTTTCCATCTCACTGCTACCATTTATTCCTGTTTGTCTTCAGACGTACGTTTTTCCTGCAACGGTATATATTTTTTAATTGAACTTATTTGTGAGACCTTTGGACCTCCTGCCTTTGACATTTTGTTTTTCATTTTACTATCGTTAACTTCAATTCCTAATCAGCTGGAAAGGTAGGGCAAGAAAAAAAAAAATTCCACTGCTCCGAAGGAATATCTCTCTTTCTTTCTTTCTTTCTTTTTTTTCCTCCTTTTTCCTCCTCCTTCTTTTCTGTTACCCTCTTCCCCTGAAAATGCACCATCAGGTTTTCTGCACCTCTTTCAAGTCTTCTATGTCTTGCTTTTATCCTTTAATCACTTCTTCTCTTAATTAAACTTTTTAGTGGACCCTCCTGGATACATACCCCCCATCCACATTACTTTCAAGTTCGTTTTTATTTCCAATATAAATTCTCACAGTACACTTTATTTCTCCTGCCGCTCTCACTCACCTTCTTGGCTGTCACTTCTTTCTCTTCAGTGAGGCGGCTTCCAGATTCCTCTTTTGGGGGGGTTTTGCTGGCTTCAGTGCACCTTCCTGACAACAGGCACATTCGGGGGGGGGGGGCACACTCCAGAATATCCCAGCAGGGTCTCCTCCTCTGTTGTCCCAATGAGCCGGTGCATGGGAGACACAAGCCGAAGCTTTCTCCCCTCCTGCACGCCGGCCGGCTTCTCCTCTCACTGCTCCTCTGCTCAGAGACACATGACCGCTCAGTGTCCTCCCAGCTCCCTCCAGTCACAGGGATCCTCTGGTCTCTCCCTCCACCATTCCACCTCCACTCAGCAAGCTCTGGGGACACGCTCTCCACTTAGGGGACCGCTTTCATATCGAGAATCATCTGTGGTTCCCCTAACCTATGTAAGTGTTTATATATATGAGTGCTGGGAAAAATAAACCAAAGCAGCTGGCATTAAAGGTCAACCTCCAACCCTTATATACATATATACAGTATATATATATAAACAGAGAAATGCAGCGCTAAAAATGGGCAAATACACATAACCAATAGGACATTCAATATAAATCAATATAAAATAATAATAAAAAATGATAAAAAAATTGTGCAATAAAGTGCTGAGTAGGTAAACTCTGAATATCTGAATATGACACATAAAGTAGGACAAAGACAGCCAATGATGATATATAAATAGTGTATCACGCAGGTGTGAAATGACAAGTTAAATGTCTCAAAAGCAGAATATAATCAGATAAGTGCCAACGTAGGGCGTGTATAAATAAAAACATAGACAATGCGTTGTGGAGCGCTAGGATAAAAGTGCTAATAGCGTCTAAAATGACGCATAAATGTGATAGTGACATCATAATAGTAGTCCAATAGTAATAAAGGTGAAGATCCGTGCTTTCGGTGGATGTGAAAATTGAGCATATATTGCACTAACCAGATAGCACAGTTAGAAGCGCATTTGAGTACATAGACCACTCCTGGTCATCATCATCCTGGAAGTGAACTCGGGGATCCTCTGGTATACCTTCTGCACCTCAGCTGATCATCTGACTACCACTCTCCAACGATCCAGGATGTGCTCCAATCTAAGTGTATGGGGATGTGCACTAACAAAAAAACACCTTAAAATTGCTCATAGATAAATGAGACAGAGAGATAGTGCTTGGATAGTGTAGTAAGTTTATTTAGTATGATCAAAATAACAGTGAAACTATGCACTCACATCTGGCCAAAGCAGTGTAGGAAGTAATGGAGAAAACAGGTATAAAGATGGCCGCCGGCCTTCCTCGTGGCTCGAGCGGCATGGCTTAGGCTTCTCTCTAACGCATTTTGTGCTCGATCTCTCTGCCTCATTTATCTATGAGCAATTTTAAGGTGGTTTCCTGTTAGTGCACATTCTTGGTCCCCATACACTTGGATTGGAGCACATCCTGGATCGCTGGAGAGTGGTAGTCGGATGATGACCAGGAGTGGTCTATGTACTCAAATGCGCTTCTAACTGCACTATCTGGTTAGTGCAATATATGCTAAATTTTCACATCCACCGGAAGCACGGAAGTTCACCTTTATTACTATTGGACTATTATTATGATGTCACTATCGCACTTTATGCATAATTTTAGACGCTATTAGCACTGTTATCCTAGGTTCCCCTAACCTCCTTCCCCACATGGCGGGACCTCGGTAAGGGTTCACTTTTGAGTGAGTTATGTGATTTAGAGCAAATACATAAAAATAGAGTAGCAAAAGAGATTAAGCAGAAGATAATAAATAAAAGAGAAGAGTTAAATAATTTTCTGGAAGAAGATAAAAGTAGAGTGTTTAACAAAATGATAAGTGAGAGGTATAGATGGAGAGATAAACCAGGAAAATATTTAATGAGGGCTCTGAGAAAAAAGAAATCTAGGAATTATATAGAGAAAATAAGAGATAATAAAGGAGAATTAGTGTATTCAACTAACGATATAGTCAAAGTGTTTAAAAAATATTATAAGATGTTATACAATATTAAGCCCCATGGTAATATAGGAGTAAATGAAGTAAGAATAGCAGAAAGAAGACAGACATATAAAAAAAGCGGGATTACCGAAACTAAGTGAAGAACAATTAAAATCCTTAGAAACAACAATAACTCAGGAAGAAATTCAATTAGCATTAAAAAGAACTGTAGCTGGGAAACGTCCCAGACCTGATGGGTATACAGTGAGATATTATAAAAAATATGAAGAAATATTACTACCTAAATTGAGGATATATATGAATGCTTTGGGTGGAGAGATGGAAATGAAGAGGGAATCCCTGCAGGCCAATGTAGTACTCATACGTAAGGAAGGTAAAGATGATACTCACTGTTCAAGCTATAGACTGATCTCCTTATTAAAAACAGATACGCATAAGTACTAGCAAATAGGTTGAAAGACCTAATGCCGCAATGGATACATCATCCCAGGGAGAGAAGGTAGAGATAATGGGTTGAGAACTTTGTTTCTCATACAAAAAAGTAGGAAAGAGAATACTACTGCGTTGGTACTCTCGATTGATGCTAAAAAGGCATTTGATAGAGTAAATTGGGGATATATGTTGGACACCTTAGAAGTTCTGGGATTGGGTCCTAGAATGAGAGAATGAATTAGGAAATTATATAGTCAACCTTCAGCAGCAATTCTGGTTAATGGCAAATTATCAGAGTTTATTGGGATGCAGAATGGAACAAGACAGGGATGTCCTCTGTCTCCATTGTTATATGTCTTATCTCTGGAATCTCTCTTGGCTACCATAAGGAATAATATATATATATAAAAGGAATTTTAAGAGGAGAAACAGAGCATAAAGTGGCAGCTTATGCAGATGACATGCTGTTCTATGTAGGTAACCCAAGGATGACATTACCAAATTTAATGAAATCTCTAAAAGAATATGGAGAGTTGTCAAATTAAAAAATTAATCCAACCAAAACAGAGATCTTAAATATAAACCTCTTAAATAAAGAAAGAAAATGTTACAGGAGGAATTTCACTTTGTTTGGAGAGAAAGAGAATTCAAATAGCTTGGTATAAAATTAACTGTGTCTCTAAAGAATTTATATAGATCAAATTATATTCCACTGTTAAATGAGATTAAAGATGAAATAAAGAAATTAGGATGGGGATCCCACTCATGGATCGGATGGATAAACCTGGTTATTGTTCCAAAATTTCTTTACAAATTTCAAATTATACCAATTAAATTACCAGAAGTATATTTTACAATAATTAAAAATGTTTTGACAAGATTCATATGGAGGAATAAGAAGCCTAGAATAAGTTATGAAGTCTTAAGTAGAGATAAAGAGAAAGGTGGATTGAGAGTACCAGATTTGAAAAGATATTATAACTCAGTAATATTGGCGAGAATTTTTGACTGTACATATAATGCACAGGAGAAAAGCTGGGTAAAAGGAGAAAACACACTAAGTTCCACGAATTTAAGTAGAATTATTTGGTTACCTCCTCAATACCGGGGATTAATAGATAGCACAAGTTTAATAAAAAGATAAAGCGAGCGCTTCAAGATATGGTATTAAAAGCAGCTTGCATAAGAATAACCTCTAAAATCCTGAATATAAATAATACAAAAATGCAGTGCTCTATTATAAATAATAATAAGGTGGGATAGTGATGTGAAAAGCGCAATTGTTGTGCTATCAAGTGAACATACAGTGGGGATCGAAAGTTTGGGCACCCCAGCTAAAAATTTGTATTAATGTGCATAAAGAAGCCAAGGAAAGATGGAAACATCTCCAAAAGGCATCAAATTACAGATTAGACATTCTTATAATATGTCAACAAAAGTTAGATTTTATTTCCATCATTTACACTTTCAAAATAACAGAAAACAAAAAAACGGCGTCTGCAAAAGTTTGGGCACCCTGCAGAATTTGTAGCATGCACTGCCCCCTTTGCAAAGCTGAGACCTGCCAGTGTCATGGATTGTTCTCAATCATCGTCTGGGAAGACCAGCTTATGTCAATCTCAAAGGTTTTAAATGCCCAGACTCATCTGACCTTGCCCCAACAATCAGCACCATGGGTTCTTCTAAGCAGTTGTCTAGAAAACTGAAACTGAAAATAAAGCTGGAGAAGGCTATAAGAAGATAGCAAAGCGTTTTCAGATGTCAATATACTCTGTTCGGAATGTAATTAAGAAATGGCAGTCATCAGGAACAGTGGAAGTTGAAGCAAGATCTGGAAGACCAAGAAAAATATCAGACAGAACAGCTCGCAGGATTGTGAGAAAAACAATTCAAAACCCACGTTTGACTGCACGATCCCTCCAGAAAGATCTGGCAGACACTGGAGTTGTGGTACACTATTCCACTATAAAGAGATACTTGTACAAATATGGTCTTCATGGAAGAGTCATCAGAAGAAAACCTCTTCTACGTCCTCACCACAAAAATCATCGTTTGAACTTTGCAAATGAACATATAGACAAGCCTGATGCATTTTGGAAACAAGTTCTGTGGACCGATGAGGTTAAAATTGAACTTTTTGGCCGGAATGAGCATAGGTACGTTTGGAGAAGAAGGGGCACAGAATTTAATGAAAAGAACCTCTGTCCAACTGTTAAGCATGGGGTTGGATCAATCATGCTTTGGGGTTGTGTTGCAGCCAGTGGCACAGGGAACATCTCACGAGAAGAAGGAAAAATGGATTCAATAAAATTTCAGCAAATTTTGGATGGTAACTTGATGCCATCTGTGAAAAAGCTGAAGTTAAAGAGAGGATGGCTTCTACAAAAGGATAATGATCCTAAACACACCTCGAAATCCACGGGGGATTACATCAAGAGGCGTAAACTGAAGGTTTTGCCATGGCCTTCACAATCTCCTGACTACAACATAATTGAAAATCTATGGATAGACCTTAAAAGAGCAGTGCGTGACAGACAGCCCAGAAATCTCAAAGAACTGGAAGACTTTTGTAAGGAAGAATGGGCAAAGATACCTCAAACAAGAATTGAAAGACTCTTGGCTGGCTACAAAAAGCGTTTACAAGCTGTGATACTTGCCAAAGGGGGCAGTACAAGATATAAATTCTGCAGGGTGCCCAAACTTTTGCAGACGCCATTTTTTTGTTTTCTGTTATTTTGAAAGTGTAAATGATGGAAATAAAATCTAACTTTTGTTGACATATTATAAGAATGTCTAATCTGTAATTTGATGCCTTTTGGAGATGTTTCCATCTTTCCTTGGCTTCTTTATGCACATTAATACAAATTTTTAGCTGGGGTGCCCAAACTTTCGATCCCCACTGTATATGTGACAGGAGACACTGCTGGTAATCAGCCAGAGGGATCAGACAAATCTAGTGGGTAACTGACACATTTAAATGGCCACAAGCGCAAGCATGTTAAGGGAACAAAAATGATTATCATAATATAAAAAAAGGGAAATACATGGTTGTATATTGCACAAGCCGCCATTAAACTGTAGTCCACAGTGTGAAAAGTGCATCAGCCATTTTGTTGTAGGTATTTATGAAAACAGCAACCATTACAGCGTAGCAAGTATGGGTTATGCTACGATCAACATTAAATATGGTGGCTGTATTTTAATTAAATAAATATTCAATTATGGAATCGTAATCATTATTATGAATTGGGATAAAAATTGAGATGAAAAAGGCTACACTAGCAACAAATGAAATTAATCTGCTGATAAAAATGTTATATTAAATATGGATAAGAGAGTTCAGAAAAATCAATATAAAAACTGTTTTATTCATTATTATAAAAATAAAATAAAAAATGGAGAAGAAAAAAAAAATATAATTTTTGTAGCTGCAGTCATCTGCCTATGTTTACTAATGGCTACTGTTATGCTGCCCTAATCTATGCACCACCACTGGCATAATAAAATTGCTACACTATATTAGCCTTTTGTTTTGGTGGCTTTTTTTGAGCTACTAAAGGTGGCGTTCCTTCTGCTTGCTGAGTATCACCAAGGAGTAGTTCCTGTCCATTAAGAGGGTCTACCGAAAGGTCTGGAGTGTCTTCCCAGGTGGTTAGTAGTACCAGTGGAGTGCCTTTCATCTACTGGGTTCCAGATGACTACCAGTGCCCCTTTATTACATGCGTAATAATACCATACATCTGGTGAGTGCAAGCACACCCCTTATTTCCTCATATCACTGAAGTCACGAGCACCCACTATCATCGATGTAATTTTTTGTGAATTGTTGTTTCCTTTCAACTGTGAGGAGAGTCTGACGCATCCTGCTTGATCACTTTAAGGACTCATATATATTTTATAATTTTATTGTCATTTTATATGTCACTACCAGATGATTTTTTGGTTTATCCATATATTGTCTTTTAAAAGACACCACGTACAGTATATGTTCACTTGATAGCGCAACAACTGAGCTTTTCACGTCACTATCCCACCTTATTATTATTTATAATAGAGCGCTACATTTTTGTATTATTTAGATAGCACAAGTTTGCTTACACTTAATGTTCTAAGAGTAAGGGATGTATTACATAAACATATGGGATGGGAATTTAATTCACTATTGATGCCTTTAGAGTCCACTGAGTTTTTTCCTCCAGGCAAAGAGAATATTACAGGGAAGTGGATAAAGAAGAAAGAAGTACAATTAAGGGATATTATGGTGGGAAAGAAACTATGTTCACTTAGCAAATTGAAAAAGAAAAGGGAGACATTTATGAAAATGGATAAATGGCGTTATCTTCAATTGAAACATTTTATAGGGAACCTCCCAAAGCCACTAAGAAAAAAAGAGGACTGGAACCCCTTTGAGCAATTATTGGATACAGGGAGAGGGGAAACATGGGATTTCTAAAATATATAAGATTCTCACAGAATTAATCATAATTGGTCATAAGGCCATTATATATAGAGAAATGGGAAAGGGATTTAGGAGTATAATGGATGAAAAAAAACAAAAGAAAATGTATAGGTTGATTCACGGGAATGTAAATATGAAAGAGGTTGAAATAAATTAAAAAAGTTTAGTGAGATGGTATATTACACTAGGTGTAGCACATAAAATAAATGAAGATAATTCATCTTTGTGTTGGAGTGGATGTGGAGAAAGAGGTACAATGATTCACTTATGGTGGGAGTGTCAAAAAATGCAAGAGTATTGGGAAGGGATGGCTCGCTTAATTCAGAAAATAACGGAGATTAATATCCCAAAGGAGCCTGAGACTTGTCTTTTTATGGCACTGAATTATCAGTAAAAAAATATAAAAAATCTGGATTAATGTATTATTTGACTGCAGCTAAGTGCCTGATACCCAGGTTTTGGAGGGAACAACAAGTACCGAAAATAAAGGACTGGGTTGAGAGGGTGGAAAAAATGTATAGATCGGAAGAACCTTACCATATAGATGAAGACAAAATGGAGGTGGGAAAAATGGGAGGAATTTAAAAAGTCAAAAATATACCTAGAATATGTGTAATAGAGAAAAGTAAGTCTGTAGGATAATTGAAATATTAAGCAGGTACTCCCATGGAATAGGAATTATAGTGAGCGGAAAAGTGCATAATCAAGGTGTCTAGGGGGGAGGGGTAGATTGGGATATGGGGTAGACTGGGAGGGAGGGGTGAGGGAGAGGGGAAAAGGTTACCAAGTTTTAATGTTAATATTATTTTTCTATAATGTTAGAAAAGTTTGGAGTATCTTATTGTGTTGGTTTTATTAGCTTTTGTATATAGTAAATGGTATTCTGCAAATTAATAATAAAAAAAAAGTACCTGTGTGTGACTACCTGTCGATTGTGTGTGTGTATATGACTTGCTTTTAGTTATTGCATACAGCATTATCATTACAGTAACCCTTTAAAGACTGATACAGGTCAATTACTTTGTTTCTCGTCTGTTCTTGAATTTCTGTTGATCAAAGCATGATGTGTTGCTTTTTGAGATATTTTAGCATGCTTTACAGCTTCTATTTAGGTGATTTTTGATTCAACCAGTCTGGCAGTATTAAGGCCTTGGTGTGGCAAATGAAGTTTAACTCAGCTTTACAAAAAATGTGGTTAATCACGTTCACTCTAGATTTAGCAAGGGGGCAATTAATTTTTCACATAGGGCCAGGCACATTTGGACAGCTTTTGTCCTTTAATAAATTAAATCATCTTTCAAAAATTGCATTTTGTATTTACCCGGGTTATCTTTGTGTAATATTAAAATTTGTTTGATGATTTGAATCATTTAAGTGTGACAAAAAAAAAAATCAGGAAGGGGGCAAATACTTTTTTACAGCACTGTATGTAAATGGAGCCTCAAATGTATATTCAACCATTGCCAGTACATTAACCTCCCTGGCGGTATTCCTGAGTGTAGCTCGGGGTAAAATTTCAGTACCAAGAGCAGTAACCCCGAGCTACACTCGGGCTTACCATGCGGCGTTGTTCAGGGAGTCCCTGCAGCGCTTACCTTGTTCTTCGCTCCTGCGATGTGTCCCCTGCAGCGTCCCCGGCCATCTCCTCCGGCCGATGCCGGCATCTGGCTTCCGTGTTCCGGTCCCTGTGACTTCTGGACGTACGGCAGCCGTAACCGGCGGCAAATTTTAAAAAATTTCATTTTTTTGTAAACAAATATCACATAGTAAAACATTGCTGTTTCAAACCATTTCACATACATTTTGTCCCTACTGCTTTGTCCTGTGCCCTGCCTGCATTTTGACTGTTCTTTCTGCCTGGAAACTTAAGAAGTCCATGGCGTCCAAAAAGTGTCCCTTTAGGTCAAAAGCGGTTTTAGACCAGCTAGAGAACAGCGATAGTAAATCAGAACCACTTGCAGAATTGAGTGATGATCCATGGGGAAATTCGTCATCAGACGCTGAAAACAATTCTGCGACTTTGCTCAGCGATGTGCAAACTTGGAGCTATATTTCAAATGTCAGTGTTTTTGGTTTGATTATATTATTGAATTAAATGTATTATTATATTATTATTTTTTATGATTATTTATTAAATTATAATTTATGATTTCGTGTTTCAAATTTTATCATATCCGGAATGTTTACTAGACTCTTGCTCGGACAGATTTCAGTGAGTTATTCCTAAAAATTACAGCCTACAATAAAAAAAATGCATATTTCCATGCAAAATAATGGTACCGCTTTCAGCACCAAAAATCTGAAATAATCATACCACCAGGGAGGTTAACCACCTTCCGACCAGCCGTTGCATATAAACGGCCGGACGGTGGCAGTACAGGGTCGGGTGGCCGTTTATGAACGGCCTCCCCGCACCCTGCTTGTGCGCGCTCCCTGGGAGCGCGCAGCACCGCGATCCGGTGCCCGCTGTGTCCTTCGGACACAGTGAAACACTGATCGTCGGACGGGACCTCTGTATGAGGTCCCGATCATGTGATCACTGATTGGCCAATCAGTGATCACATGCAAAGTAGTAAGCAAGATGTCACTTGTGACATCATTGCTTACTACGTGTGAAATCTGTGAATGATCACAGAGGTCACATGGTACAAGGCTATTCACAACAGCCTTGTACCATGTGACAAGCTGTGAGCAATCACAGCTCACTCTGTATTTCTCAATGAGTGCAGGAATGCACACAGAGAGAAAGAGAAATGATTGCTTTTACATCCTATATGGGTGTAAAAGCAATCATTGTAAAAAAAAAAAAAAAAAATCTTCATCACCCTCCACAAGTAGTACAGTGTCACCATGGTGACACTGTACTGCTAGGGTGACAGTATGTAAAAATAAATAAATAAATAATAATATAAAGAAATAAAATAAAAATGTAAAAAAAAATGTTTAAAAATTATAATTTTTGGTTATAAACTAATTTGTTTTTGTTTTTTTTTTACTAAAAAGATAACGAAATACATTTTGGCAAAGATTTATGATGAAATATTATTTATTTGCAAAATTTTATAAAAAAAACTTTTTGGACTTTTTCATTTACATAGCAAAAAAAATAAAAATCCCAGCAGTGAATAAATACCACCAAAATAAAGCTTTATCTGTCGCAAAAAAAATGGTAAAAATTAATTTGGGTACAGTGTTGCATGACTGCGCAATTTTCATTCAAAGTGTGATAGCGCTGAAAGCTGAAAATTGCCCTGGTCAGGAAGGGGGTAAAAGTGTCCAGTCTGGAAGTGGTTAGGAGTGGTGAGCCAGTGCCATAGGTAGCAGAAAAAGATGAACAGTACCACAAATATTATTGTTTCTTTTAGTTTGTATTTTGTTTGGCCATCTCTGGACACCTCTGAGAATATCCTTATGTAAGAGGGCAGACTCAAACTTTTTTTATCTTATTCAGTTTGGTTCCTGATTCTGTAAGGTGCAGCCAACTGATCTATTTATCCTTGCTGGATGCCTGCATCCCTGACATAATACTGAAGCCACTAACGATTAGAGCGGCTGCACCTGGGACTTACATAGTTACATAGTTAGTCTGGCTGAAAAAAGACAAAAGTTCATCCAGTTCAACCATTTAAAAAAAAAAAAAAGTTATAATCCTATACCCACAGTTGATGAGGAAGGCAAAAAACCCAGCAAAGCATGATCCAATTTGCTCCTGCAGGGAAAAAAGTCCTTCCTGATCCCCCAAGAGGCAATCGGATATTCCCTGGATCAACTTTACCTATAAATGTTATTATCCAGTTATATTCTGTGTATCTAGGAAAGAATCTAGGCCTTTTTTAAAGCCATCCACTGAGCTGGCCAGAACCAACTCTTGATTCACATTTTCACAGCTCTCATTGTGAAGAAACCTTTCCGTGTTTGGAGATTAAATTTATTTTCCTCCAGAGGTAGAGTGCCCCCTTGTCCTCTGTGATGACCTCAGGGTGAATAGCTCTACACCGAGTTCACTATATGAACCACAGATGTATTTATACATGTTGATCATATCCCCCCTTAATCTTGTCTTCTCAAGAGAGAATAAATTCAGTTCCTCTAATCTTTCCTCGTAGCTGAGCTGCTCCACTCCACTTATCAGTTTGGTTAACTTTCTCCAGTTCCCCAATGTTCTTTTTGTGAATTGGTGCCCAAAAATGAACTGCATATTCCAGATGAGGTATTACTATTGATTTTTACAGGGGTAGAGTGATATCTCTCTTGGAGTCTATACCTCTTTTAATACAAGAGATGATTTTGCTCGCTTTAGAAACTTCAGCTTCTATACAGCTAACATGTTGTCAATATTGTGTCAATGGCACATTTTTCTTTTTTTTTTTGTTCCACAAAGTTTATTGAGAAAAAATTCAAAACATATAAATTGTACAAAGTAATACAATGTGCCAAAGAAAAACACGGTGAAACACCAATCGCATATGCCAAACAATAAGAAATACTCAGGCGAAAAAAATAACAAAGCCATCTCGTGTCACCTGTAACAATAATGAAGTTGAACTAGGAGAAAAAACACGAGAACATAGCAAAAAAAAAAGGCAAACACTAATCATAACCACCACACAGCGTACAAAATATCACCAAACGGGCAGGGTCATTTGTTTGCTCCCCCATATATCTGTTATCGTAGAGTAGCAGAGTAGGGGGGAAGAGGATAGGGCTAAAGGTGCTGGGCTTCTGGTGCAAGGAAGAAGTTGCGAAGATATAGAAAGCTCGGTGCTATCCATGAGGAGCAACAAAGGTACCACTCAAAGGTAGCCAACGCATAGGAAAATAACTCCGTGGATTGGGAGATGCACATGTGCAAGTGTAGTCTGGGTGTGAGATTAGGTTACCTATGGACAGAGGAATAAACGTATGTGTAGGAAGAAAAAGGAAAAATGAAGTAGAAAAAATGTGAAAAACAGGAAAGACAGAAATGGCAAATACAGGGCACAATGAGGAAAGAGTCGGGAGGGGATAAAAAATGGTGAGGAGCTGGAGAGCCAAAAAAGGAATAAAAAAAAAAAGTGTAGAAAAAAAAAAAAGTGTAGAAAAAAAAAAAGGGGAGAAAAGGGGGGGGGGGGTAAGGGTCAGAGGGGAAGGAGACTAAGGGGGGGGGGGCGGTATGGATAGACAAGTCATATGGGTGTAAGCTCCAAGGACGGAGCTGGTGTGCTCATCCCCAAGGGGGTAGAGACATAAATCAGACAATCGGGTGCCAGGGAAAAGGAGTGGCTCACTCCCTGATCAGTGAAAGGGATGTAATAGAAAAGTGTTATCGACAGCCTAGCAAGGGTCGAGGAGTCAATACAATACAGAGTGTAATATAAAGCCACAGGTCTAGCTCAGAGTCAGGTAGAAAGACCCATGAGGGATTGGTATTCGGGGGTCGTTTGGAAGTGATTCCAACACGACCAAATATGGGAAAATTTAGTCGGGTTATCTTGGGAGGAAGCAATCAGCTCCTCCATCTCTGCAATTCTTTCTAGACGAGTGAACCAATCTTTTATTGAGGGGGGGTGAGTAGATCTCCATAGCACAGGAAGGCAGAGTCTAGCAGCATTAATCATATGCATGGCTAATGATTGGAAGTATAGACGTTTGGGGAGCGGTGAATGGTGGAGGAGAAATTGGGCCGGGGAGAAATCGAGAGGTAAAGTGGACACTGACGAGGTTATACGGTGGACTTCCTGCCAGAAGGGCAGGACGATAGGACAGGACCACCAAATATGGAGAAGGGACCCATCAGGTGCTCCACATCTCCAACAGTTATTGGGTAAAGAAGGGTTAAAACGATGAGTTCTGGATGGGGTAATGTACCAACGGGAAGCTAGCTTGTATCCGTTTTCTTGGGTCGATACATTCAGCGAACATTTGTGGGAGTAAGTAAAAATTTGGTCCCAATCTGAGGAAGAAAAATCTATATCAAGGTCTCTCCTCCAAGCTCGGCAAGCGGGGAGCGAGTCAGGATTCCCATCACCGGTTAGAAGAAGGTACATGGATGAGATTAGATGCCGCTGGGGTTCAGCCTTAGAACAAATTGATTCAAAGGGGGTGAGAGGACGAGTCCATTTGTGGCGGTGAGCAGAGGATGTGAGAAAATGCCTGATTTGAAGGTAGGCCCAAAAGGGGAAGGTATTATCTTTCATGGTGCTCGCCAAAGAGGAGTAGGATTTCAATTGGCCTTTATGAAAAAAGTGTTCCGCTTTCACCTGGCCATGCGGCCAGTGTTCCGATAGGAAGGCCTTGTGTATGCCCGGAGGAAAGTCTGGGTTTAAGCAAAGGGAGATTAAAGGGTTGGGGGCATCCGAGATGGAGGCCGACTTGCATGTCAAGCGGAAGATGCTCAAGGTAGGACCAATCAGTGGATGAGTGAGCAGGGCCTGGGGGGTATGTTTCGTCATGAGCCACGGGATTGATGCTACAGGAGAAGGAGAGAAGGAGTTTTCTAGATGCACCCAGTCTTTGGTAGTCTAATGAATATTCCAATCTATAATTCTGCAAAGATGGCAGGCCCAATGGTATTTCCTGAGGTCTGGGAGCCCAACCCCACCCTTGGATTTGGGGAGAACCAATTGGAAAAAAGATATGCGCGGGCGCTTGTGGTTCCAAAGGAAGAAGGAGCACATTCTCCTACAAGAAGCGAAAAAGGCGGGTGGCAATTGGATAGGTAAGGTTTGAAATAAATAGAGAAGGCGGGGGAGAATGTTCATTTTTAGAATAGTAGCTTTGCCGAACCAGGAAAAGCATGGGCGATGCCATTTAGTGAGATCTTCCTGAATGGATTTAAGTGCTGGGATAAAGTTTTTGACGTAAAGGTCAGAGAGGTCGCACGTAAGCTGAATGCCCAGGTAAGTGAGGGTCTCACTTACCCATCTAAACGGGAACTGCGATCGGCAAAATTAGACTACGTCAGAAGGGAGGGTGACATTGAGGGCGTATGACTTTGAATGGTTGATTTTAAGGTTCGACATGTATTGAAAAAGTGAGAAATCTTTAAGCAAATTGGGCAAGGTGGTCCGAGGTTCCGTTAGAAACAGCAAAATGTCATCCGCATAGACAGCGAGTTTATACTCGTGAGCCGGTGCGGAAACGCCCTTAATATCTGGGTTAGAACGGAGTTTACGCAGCAGTGGCTCTAATGATAGTACAAAGAGGAGAGGAGAAAGGGGGCAGCCCTGACGCGTGCCACTGCCGAGAGAGAAATGGTTTGATAAATGACCATTCACCCGAACCTGTGCCGTGGGTCCAGAATACAAGGTCATGATGAAATTAAGCATGTGTTCTCTCAAACCAATTGCCTGTAGGGTTGCCCTCAAATAGTCCCAGGACACTCTGTCAAAGGCCTCTAAGGGTCCAAAGAGAGAAGGAACCCAGGATTCTTTGATGTGCGAAGCCAATGGATGAGGTTGAGGGCCTTGATAGTATTATCTCTCGCTTCCCTGCCAGGGATGAAACCCACTTGATCGAGGTTAAACAAAGAAGGGAGTAAGGGGAGGAGACGGTTGGCTAGAATTTTCGCATAAAGTTTCACGTCTACATTCAGAAGGGAGATGGGCCTATAATTGGAAACCAAAGTTGCATCCTTATCTCCTTTGGGTATGACAGTTATGTGCACTTCTAGAAGGCGATGACACGGCACAGGGATTGAAGAGAAAGTGTTGAAAGCCGAAAGAAAGGGGTTGGACAAGATGTTTAAAAACTCCTTGTAATATACTGCAGACAGGCCATCAGGGCCCGGGCTTTTACCAGACTTCATTTGTTTGACGGCCCGCGACAGTTCCTCTGCCGTGATATTTTGCTCCAGTTCCTGAGCGTAAGTCTCAGAAAGTGTAGAAGGGCTATAAAGATGAAGAAAGTCCGAGATCACCGTGGCTCTGAGTTTGTTGGTTTCAGGTGGGGGACGTTCCGGAGGGAGGTTATATAATGCCTTATAATACTGCTCAAAATGAGAAGCAATGTCAGCATATTAGTGGTGGCAAAAGAACCGTCTGGACCCCTGATTTTGTGGATTGTTAAGCTTGACTTTTTCGCTTGAAGGGATCTGGCGAGGAATCTCCCGCTTTTGTTCACAAACTCATAAAATTATTTTTGAGATAAGACATATCTACGTTTAGCCACCTTGCCCAGTTCGGTCAAAAGCTGTGTGCGGGTGTTTGTGAGTTCAGTCAAGGTTGAAGCCGCTTGACTGTGTTTGTGAACTCTTTCCAAAAACTGGATGCGCTCCATAAGTTGTTGCAGATGTGCTTGTCTCTCCCTTATGAGAACCCCGCGAATTACACATTTATGTGCCTCCCACTGCGTCAAGGAGGAGGTATCTGAAGTCTGATTGGTCGCAAAGTAATCTACCAATTGGGAGAGGATCTCGGCTTCGTTTGTTGGATCGGAAAGAAGAGATGCGTCCAATCTCCAAATCTTAGAGCGGGAGTGTTTTTCAGGAAAACGCAACGTCATGGTTATGGGATGGTGATCTGATATAACCATTGGTTCAATGGAGGTGTCATGAAGAAACGGCAGATCCACTTGCGAGAGAAAAATGTAGTCAATTCTGGAGTACTTATTGTGTGGAGGAGAAAAGAACGTGTAATCCTTAATGTTCGGGTGTAGGATTCGCCAAGAATCGTGGAGTTGTAAATCCTGAAGTTGTGTGCGGATCTGTCTTAGAGATTTGTATGGTAAAAATGAACTGCCCGAGGAGGAATCCAGTAAAGGGCATAAAGGGACATTAAGGTCTCCCCCCAGGATCAGCACACCCGACTGAAAGGAAGAAAGAGAGGTGGTGATTGAGCGGAAGAAGGGAACCTGCTTGGTATTGGGCGCATATAGATTTGCCAGTGTGATGGGTCTGTTGGCAAAAGTGCCTTTTAGAAACAGGAACCTACCTTCTGAGTCAGGGAGCGACTCCGTGACAGTTAAAGGGAGATGTTTCGCAATCAAGATGGCGACACCTTTTGATTTGGCGTGAGGGTTAGGGGCATGATAGACTGTCGGATAACGTGAGTTAAAGAGCTTGGGAATAACATCCTATCGAAAATGCGTTTCCTGAAGGAAAACGATATCCGCTCTTTGTTTATATAAGTAAGAGAGCAGAATGGAGCGTTTTTTAGGTGTGTTCAAACCCTTCACATTAAGAGATAGAACTTTTAAGGATAAGTGTCCTGACAACGATTTGGGAGAAGACATGTCCAAAGAGGTATGTGAAAGAAACCTAAGGAGAAGGAACACGGGGTACTAAGAGGATGGGAATAGGATTGAGGGGGGGGAGAGAAAAAAAAATTGATGAAATAAATGAAAGAAAAATAAAATAAAAGAGAAAATAAGGAAGGGGATAGGAGGAGAGTAGATACAGGAAAGAAAAAAGAAAAAAAAAAAAAACAAACAAAAACAAAACAAAAACCAAGAACTACCAGCGGGAGGAGTAGACCAGCTAATCCACCTAGATATATGAAAAGAAGGGAGAAGAGAAAGGAAAAAGGAAGAGAAGATGGGGGGGTTAAGGGGTAACAGAAAAGAGAAAGGAGGGAGTAAAAACAGCCGGCAAGAGTCAGTAAAAGCTCTCCGAGCTTACTGTGTGGGGAACGTGGTGGGTCAAAATCCAAAATAAAAAAAGCCCACCTTACGGAAGACCTTAAAAAATGCAGGGAATGGAGAGATAGGGCGAGGATAGGGCATTCACAGAGAGGGACTACGCCCAGCCGGCGAGGGAGATGTATCAACCCTCACCTGGTAGGGCGTATGGCTCAGGAGTCAGTGAGAGATTGGGGTCAAGAGTAGAACGGTAGCCTGCGCTGGGAGGGAAGTGAGACAGGCAGCAAGCCACAGCAATGTTTGTGAGATACACATATGAATAGAATATGACGTAGGAATTCTAGAGCGGAAATATGGTGTCATGAGTATACCGTGGTGGAACTACTAGGAGTATCGTCCTCAAAGGTAGGGCTTCATAGAACGGTCAGACCGCCCTCTCCTCAGGGAGAAAACAGGCAGTGTCTCACGACACATGAAGTCATAAATTATTGGCAGAGGAACAGTAAGGCATGACGTGCAAAAAAACATACAGCTCAAATATCGCATATCAAAAAAAAACCACAATATACTAAATTGAAAACGACTAAAATGACAGAACGACCCCCCCCGGACTGGACTCTCAAGGTACCCCTGGAATCAAGCAGCACCTCATATCAGATAGGAGAAAATGCATGGGGAAGGAAGAAGAAGGCACAGGCAGAGCACCTACATCAGAGCCTCATCAGTGGTACTCCATTAGTATGCAGAGGGAGGAAAAGGATACAGAGCGGGATGGGAGAGACCAATCTCTGCTAGGAGTCTCCATCTGGAGAGCTTATTGAGGTGATGCTCGTTCACAGGTGCACAATAACAGTATGAAGAAAAAAAAAAAAATATATAGGCAAAGGTCCCAGGTCCTCCCCCCCCACCCCTCCCAATCCAAACTCAGCAACCCGTTCATCTGAGTACGTGAAAAAGGATGACTGATGCTGAGAACTTCTCTTCGTCCTCACCTAACTCGGTCTTCTGGAAACGGTGCAAGGCGAGTTGAATACGATGTGTGAAGGGGGACATAAAATCCTTCAGTGGCGAACCCGAGATCCTCGGAGGTCCCCAGGATAGGCTCGGAGTTAGAGGTGCAGGAGATGTACGAGGATCGGAGCCCTCCGGAGTCCACCCGGTGTCTCTAGATGGCAATAGACCTATCAGAGGTGTCATGGAGGAGGTTGGGCATTAAATTGGTTGTAGACCCGATAGTCCCGTTGCGGAGCAACAGTGGTGGTGCAGAAAATGGGCGGGTAGAAGGGAAGAACTTATTGGAATGTTCTGTGCCAAACAAACTTTAAGGTTCAGGAATCGTAGGGATGAGATCTCAGTGGCCCCAGATGCATAGGGCTGCCTGTGTGCAAGAGTACCGTTGAGTCCAGTCTAGATCAGGTGGAGGGAAGACCCCAGGGTGATAGGTCAGAAAGCTCCATAGGTAAGGCGAAATGGAACAAAGGATTTTGCAGACAAAGTCTGAAGAGTGGCTGAACGGATCCTGAGCAGTGAAACCAGTGGTAGTGCACAGTAAATTAAGGAAATCAGGACAGAGTTTAGAGAAAGGTCTCTAAGCTTCATGACGAGGCCTTCGATGTGCAGGAGAGGCCGTCGGGCTGGTAATGCTGGTAGAGCCACTGGCTGGAAGTCTCGGCGGGGTTGCGGGAACCAATCGGCGTCGGCGAGAGCCGGGGCCCTGCCATTCCATATCGCTTGGCGTCGGTCCGGATTCCGGAACACCTGGGAGACGCATATTTCTGTACCAATCGGGGAGGTCAATTAGTGGGATATCCAGGGAAGTACAGAAATTAGGCAGATCCTCCGGAACTCGCAGGTAGGCTGTGCGCCCCTGCGCCTGTGCGGAAAGACAAAATGGGAAACGCCACCTATATGATATGTTATGGCAACGGAGTGCATCCAACAGGGGGCGAAGTTCCCGTCTTTGTTGCAGAGTAAGATTGGAGAGATCCTGGAATAAATGTATTTCTGACCCCTGATATAAGAGGCGCCTTCTGTCCCTGGCGCGCCTGAGGATGTCCTCTTTAATTGGGAAGCTGACTAGGCAACATATTACATCTCTTGGGGGATCAGAATCTCTGCCCCTGGGACGGAGTGCTCTGTGTGCTCGTTCCAACTCTATAGGTGTGGCCGGCGGGCGACCTAGTAGGTCATTAAAGATCGCCACAACCGTTGTAGAGATGTCGTTCGGTTCCACAGATTCTGGCAAACCACGGAGTCTAATGTTATGTCTGCATCCACGGTTATCCAGATCCTCTATTTGTCTGTAGAATTCGCGGATATGTGATGCGTGTGAGACTGTTGTCTGCTGTATTTCTGCTATGGCATCTGCATTATTGCGGTTAGCAAGTTCCACTCCCTCCAGCCTTGTGCCTAAGGAAAGTAGGTCATCTCGCAGGTCACTGAGGGCAGTGGTGAGTGTGACTTTAATGTCTGCAGACACCGCCTGAAGATCTCTGAGAGATAATGCCTGGGAGTCAGAGGAGAGATCATGCTGCGGGACTGTATCTGTGACACTCTCAGTGTCAGTGCTTTTAGCACAGGCTGCCGTTGAGGAGGGAGGAGGGGGGGGAGAGGGGGAAGCTGTTTGGGACCTGTCCCTCTGCTGGGAGCGGAACAGCTCCTGTATATGCCGCGATTGCGGTTGATTAGGGACCCGTGGGGAACGGGAACGGGAACCGGGTGTGTTCCGGTCCATTTTCCCCATGTTATTGTGCCCCTGCCTCACCCGATCCTCTGAGCAGAGAGAAGTGAAGTCCTCGGCCGGCGGGAGCTCCTGGCTTAAGCAGCCATTCCAGACTTCGGCAGATCACGCCCCCACATTTTTCTTATTATTTTGCAATAATAATGTAACATGGTTATATAACTGACAACAACTATCAAAGCTACAAAATTTTAGTTGAAAGCTGACCAGTTTGTAAGAAACGCTGAATATATTCTTTATGCTACTGAAGAACAATTCCAGAAAACAAATGAAAGCATTAAGGGAACTAGAAAGCAAACAGTAACTATGTGGAAATCAGGAAGTTTATTTAGTTTGCTTTAGTGGAATAAGCACACACAGTTCCACGTGGGGCAGTAAATATGTTATCTCTAAAGCATGAGCTGTGTAATGATCTTGGGTGAGAATGTTTTCAGGAATTAAGGGAAAATTAGGTTGGTGACCAGTGGATTTAGATATAGATACAGTATGTTGTACTATACTGTTATTTCTTTAACATATATTGGGCCCAATTGCACATAGATGAGGCCTATGACAAATATAGGAAGCTATGTGACAGTGACTTACACACGACTCCTTCCATAGGGGACAACTTCCCTAAGGGGGGTGTCGAAGGCACGTGGAATAAGGGGTGGCCATTCCAGGTTTGCCTTTTGCACCAGATTCAACTGTCAGGCCTTTGATATAAAAATAATATTGCACAAATATTGGGGCATCCTGGCCCAAGATCCTTTTCTGGCAGGTTCTATGTCTCCACAGCCAGAGATCATCTTTCACAGGCCAAAGGATCTGAAAAGTACCATTGCCCCCAGCAAAATCAAAATACCAGCCAAACCTTTGGTTTCAGGTTAGAACCTGATTTTTGACCAGAAGGGTAACTACAGATGTGGAGTTCCGAATTGTGGCGCGTGTGGATACATGTGGCATAGGAAGAGGGAGGTCAAGGGGGTTGACGAGAGATCCTACCCTATCAAACAGTTCATAAATTGTGGGACCCAGTATGTTGTCTATTGCACAATCTGCCCCTGTGGCCTCCTCTATGTGGGCCGCACCTCACGCCCCTTAGAAAAGGCTTTGGGGAACACAAGAGGAACATCATTCATGGGGTGGATAACACTCAGCACCTTGTCATTTTATGGACGAGCACGGCAAGAACCCCAGGTGCTTGAAAGCCTTTGGGGTCAAAGCCATTCATGAAGATAGTGATGCAAGCAGAAGGTGCCAGCTTTTGTGCTGACTTTTTTGATCCATCAGCTTGACACCTTATCTCCCAAGTGCCTCAATGAGACTATAGACATACACACTCTGATCTAGAGACATCCACTACTCACCACTCATTCATTTAACCATTTAATGATTTATCGATTACTATCTTTTATATATATTTTATGTTGATGTGTGTATATGAACATGATTTCTAGTCCCATCCAGGATAGTCCACTGAGGTGGCTTTGTCCACATTTATATATATATATATATATATATATATTTATTTGTTAGCCTATATTTCACTCAGATGGGCATCTACACCCATCTGCTCACATGCCAGTCCCCGGGACATGCCTTTAGATTGTGTTTATCACACAGGGGGTTGTGTTCTGGTGCCATGGGATTTAGCATGAGATTACACCTATCGTTGTTTTCAACGTATGTTTTTATTACACATTTTCCAATCACATCATGCATTACAGCGATTGATCACTAGTCAGCCTTTTGGTGGCTTAGAACATCAGGTCAAGGGCTTTCATAGGTCTGCCCCCTTACCCAGTGTAGTTTTGCACTTCACATATGGGCAGCGGTTCATCTTCCCCTGTGCCCCTCAGCCTATTGTAAGGCTTTATTTTACATACGGAGTTCCAGCACCGGTCTCTGGAATTTGTGTTCCACACATTCAGGAACATCCATTACACATTCCCAGCATCTTTCTGGTTCATTACTATATTGGAGTTTCATATGAGGGGTAAGTTTTTATTGTGAGGGGCACCCGTCAAAAGGAAAGACATTCACCATACAGATGTTTACTCTGTTATGAGCGTCTAATATATAGCACCTTTTGATATGTGCATAGATACAGCTATCATTTTGGTAGAGTCATAATGATTTTATTATATACTGTGATACTATTCACTTGTTTGTGTTTTATCTTGTGTTTTTAAGTATGCCATGATATCCTAGATGCATAGGGCCATATCTGTCCTGTTCTCGCCCACTAACCCTTGATTTGAGGGGGGAGGAGTAGGGTGTCCCCTGGTCATTTAAGGGCACACAGAACACCTGTTAGGTGCAGCTCTGAGGAAGGGAGCTTGACTCCTGAAACGCGTTATCTTCATTCGCCAGACAGTTCAGAGAGAGGAAGGACCATCAAGTCTGCATTTTATATATGCCTGTTGCATTCATGCATTTGTGATAATGTTTTTGTCTCTTAGAATCTTATGAAAGTAATGCACGAGGAGTCTGTGCCCTCTTGTATTTGTTGTTATAGTTCCCTGGAATTTCCCTGATCCATGAAGGACTGCACCCGAGGAAGCATTACATACTGTCTGAAGCACTCGGATTTAAGCGCTAGAGTGATTTTTTAGTATTTCATCTGTGTTAGGGACCAATTGTATGTATAATTGTTTATGTATATTTTAACATAGAAATATGCAATTCAACATTTACTGGCATTTATGTGTCTGTGTGTATAACAATCTTTTATATATGATTTTTGTGTCTCTTTTTCTCTGCAGTCCATTTTTCGGATAGACACAAGTCAGTTGATTACTGATTCATTTAATTTTTGTGAGTGTATTATCAATCATTTTCTTACAATACTGTCATGTGACAATGTAGGTTGAGCTACCTCTCACTTCTTGGGTTCCTCTCTTAAACAAACAGACAGGATTAGCAGAATTATGTAACAAAATCCCCAGCAGTTTTTTTTTTTCAAAGCTTTACAGTTCTGTTCGACACAGTAACACGCTTTTTATATGATCAAACACACTCCAAAGCTCTACTTCCTAATTTACATTCCTCTACAACAAACAAGCAGCTATATAAATATCCTATTCAGACTAAGACCTAGTTCACACGGATGCAATGCGGAAACACAGGAATTGATGCGTTTCCTGCATTGCACCTTATTGCAATCACACTGCATTCTGCGATCTACTGCGCATGTCAGTTAAAAGTTAGGTTGTTTGCCTGATACAGATCACATGGGTATGAACACCCATGCAATCCAATTCCAGTGCAGATGCGGTGCAATTTGAGCCATACAAAATGATGGGCTCAAATCGCACCACACAGAATCTTGTGTGATTAGCACAGGAATGCAGTGCGATTCCTGTGCGAATAACATGTGATGCAACAGTTTAAACCAGGGCTGAACCATAAAATACTCAAAAAAATACTGCTCTCCCAACGAGATTCATATTATATTGTATTATATTATTTAATAATTCATAACCCCCTCGCTACATGAAAATAAATCAATAAAATAAAATAAAAATGCTGATGCTTAAAAAATGTATATATATATAAAATAAATAAATTAAAGTTCATAAGAATACTAATGTTAATACGAAAGCAGAAATGTGCAAACATTCCATGCTTAGAATATTCTGGTGCTTCACACCCTTTGAAAGAGCATCCCTGCTGGCTTAGGATCACTCACCAGATATAATTGACTTCTCATTACAACATGGTCAAACAGTGCTGTGTAATGATGCCAGATAGGCAAGGAGATGGATGGCTTCCTGGTTTCTTTATTAGTCCCTCATGGATCCATTAAAGGATAAGTTCACCTTTTAAAAAAAAATAATAAATGCCCATTTTTTGCAGGTAAAACAATGTGCATTTACTATAGTTTTTTTAGGAGCCTGGAAAACATTGCAGATCACTGGTGCCATGCAGGGCTCCTGCAGACTGCCAGTGTAAGCTGTCTGCCTGTACATCCTACAGGCAGGCAGTTTCACACTGACAGAAAGAATCAAAGAACAACCAGAATTCTCAACAGCACTCTGGTGTTTCATTAAGAACTACAAGCCAACATCCACAAAGGATATTGGTACTTGTAGTTGTTTCATTCACAAAACTCTGTGAAAGAATGACACATCTATGTGGGCAGAGCCACACTCTTTTCAAAAAGTGACAGCTGGTACCGGGAACTTCTCCCCGTACTGTTGTCACTCAGAGGGCTCGGATTGCTGAGCGTCAGCAGGAGCAGAAACATGTTACATATTCCTGTATAGGTAAAAGACACACAGTGAGCGCTCTCAAAGAAACAGCAGCTGAACATCCAAGATAAACGCATATAAAAATCCTCAATAAAACATATACATATAAAATGCAGCGCTGTAAAATGATCAAATCAACACAATAATAGTCCTGAAAAGGTGCTCATTAATTCCCAGTGTCAATGGAAAGAATGCAAACTAACCAGAAGCGCATTTAAAGTACGCATGTGTGTAAGAAATCCTGGAGATTCCCCTCTCTCCCTCTGGTCAGAAAATGGATATGTGCTGAAATGGATGATGATAACGCCCTCTTGTGGAAAAGCGAAATCCTGCAGGCCAGGAAGCTCCCAGGATAGGATATTCCTCTTCAATGGAACCAGGGCTGGGATTGAAATCACTCTGTGGCTGTGAAATTGGGAGAGAGACCCCTCACAGAGGACACAGAGAGATACTCATAGTGTAGTATATTACTTCAATTTATTTAAAAAAAACAAGTAAAAAACATGTAATCAGGTGGCAAGTGAAAGTGACCCACTGACCCTCTTAAAATTAAAAGTGGCCGCCGGGCCTCCACATGGCACCGGCGGCGTAGTGTCAGTGACGTCCACAGGCTCCTGCTGACGCGTTTTGTGCGCACGCACTTCTTCTGAGGTAGAGCAAGGACCAACTGCTACTGCATTGTTCCAGGAGCTGACTCCTGCCATTCCTATTGACCGGCTTGAGTTTGACCGCATACATCGTGCATTGGGTCCCCGACGGCCGGAGGCCCCAAGAAACATTATCATCAAATTCACGTATTATCGCACTAAAGAGACCATTCTCTTGGCAGCCAGGAATCACCCAGACCTCAGTTTCCAGGGACATCGCTACCAACTTTTTTTGGATCATTCCCAGATCACCCTCCAGAAGCGTCGCCAGATGAAGTCCTTCACCTCGGTCCTGGTGAATTGCAAAATTAAATATGCATGCCTCACCTTCAACTACCAAGGCTGTAGCCATTCCACTACCACACCGCAGGAGGCCCACTGTCTTCTGGAATCCTTACACCTTATCCCACTGGGGTGTACTGCACAGAGCCCGGTACATTCTTCTGGATCTCAGATGGGGCTGTCTCCTCTGGGTCAACTCTGAGAGAAGATGTCCAGCCAGAAGAGGACCCTCCCTCGGACTCCCCTACGCTCAAGTCCAACCTGCTCTTCACCAGGTTGAAGCTGTATTCTAGACTTGCTCCACCATGCCTCTTCTTTGAGTACTTTTGATGGGACCGTAAGTTTAGCCTGCTTGGCATTTTCCTTCTGGACTTGAGACTTTCCACCACTGCAGAGTGCCCTGGGTCCGAGGCGAAGGTGGTTGAATTCGAATGTGCTACATCCAATGTATTCTTAACGCATACACATAAATCACCAGAGACTTGCACATATGAGTGCTGAAATGAATGTAGATATAAAAACCAAATAAATTATATTTAATAGTGAACTGTCCCTATAAGTCTCAAAAATCTTCACGTGTATTTGTGCAGTATGTCTCCTATATCTCGTGCTCCAAATACACCAGCAACAAAAATCTCCAGACAATGGTCTTTAAATCAGAAGTACTCCAAGTGGATCAGTGTAATCACACTACTGCATACACGTGTACGGTGCTCCTGTGTCACCCCTTAGTGTACATCCACCTCCAACACACTATTGCGCTCACCTCCAGGTTTGACCCATAATGCCAGGTCAAACTATGCTTTTCCCTTTAACCCGGGAGGATATACTGATACATAAATCTTCACCACCGTCAGCACTTTAAACTCTGCAGAACGCTCCACAAACATAGGAAAAAATACTCCATATAGTGTAATATTGCCAGGTAAAAAACAAGCTTTATTAAAATGCTCAAAATGAACTCACATTTAAAAATGTCCACCTGGGACACTACAGGGTAAAACTCACTATACAGTATGTACAGGAATCCAAAATAGTGGCACATGCACTTTCGGTTTGCGGCTTGACATCATCGGTGTACCCTACGCATTACGTCACGCCACGTGACTTCATCAGGAGTACTCTTGCTCTTTTGGGTGTGACGAGGCGCCCTTTTCATTGGTGTATTAATGAGTCTCTTTTGACCACTCAGGCCACCTGCCAGCAGATTGAATTTTTCATACAAACATAGTTTGCGGACAACTCGGGCTCTGTTTCTTCAGCGGTGCCCTTGTGGGAGGCACATAAAGCCATGGCACGGGGCCACATCATACAGCTAGCTGCAGCTCGGAAGTGGGAGCAAGAGCATCACCTTTTGGAACTTCATTCTCTTCTGGCCTCAGCGGATACTCTTTGGAAGTCACGCCCGTCCGTGGACCAAGCATACGTTTTACACCTGTGCTAATAAGCCGGGTCCAATGCTGAATAACAAGCTTAACTCTGTGGGGAAACAGTATAAGCCGGTCCAATTGCAGCTCCCTGCGGGGTGTTGCACTTCTAATCCCCAGCAGATCGTCTCGCAGACTTTCACATCTGTATGCCAAGCCAGTTCCCTTTCCTGTAGCTCAGGTGTAAGCATTCTTTCAGGATATACAGCTCTCTTAATATGGGTGTATCTGTATCAGAAGTACTCCAAGCTATCAAATGCTTATGGTCCTCCGCGTCCCAATGGATTCTCTGGCCTCTATTACAAGAAATTTGCGACCCTGTTGGCGCCTTTCTTGGCTAATTATTTCAATGAATTACAACAAGGCTCCTTGCTCCTTGACGCACTCAGAGCTCATATCTTAATGATTCCTAAGATGACGGAGGAAGTACAGGAACCGCAAGCTTTTCGGCCTATTTCTCTTGTTAACGAAGATTTGAAGATATTGGGCAAAATTCTCAGTCTTTGTATCAATAAATATTTATGTAGCCTGGTCCACAGGGACCAAAGTAGGTTTCGTCCCTGGAGGCAGGCAGGCGATTCATCTTATACATTTTCTGCAACAGCGGAAAATTCCGGGGCTCTTGCTGTCTTGGACATATATAAAGCTTTTGAGTCCTAATCTTGGGAATACCTATGGTTCGTGTTGTCCCGCTGGGGCTTTGGGAATTCTATGCTTTCTTGGCTTTGTATTCTTCCCCTTTGGCTTCAGTTAAATATGTGGCGTATTTCTCGGATCCTTTTCCTATTTGGCAAGGAACGAGACAGGGATGTCCCCTGTCCCCAGCACTCTTTGTCCTGGCACTTGAACCGTTGGCTTTGGTGCTCCGGGCTGATTGTAAGATATTAGGGGTCCCCTACGCAGGACAGGAATTTAAGTTGAATCTATTTGCGGACGATGCCCTCTTGACTCTCACCAATCCCTAACGACGCTCCCGAACTTGCAACAGGTTCTTGCATGGTTCTCCTCGATTTTGGGTCTTCGAATAAATTTAGATAACACTGTCGCTCTCAACATCACTAAGATCTCAGATTTGGTTTTGCGCTTACAGTCCCATTTTCCTTACAAATGGGCTCCCTCCTTGCTCGAATACTTGGGCATTTATCTAACTCCCACCTATGGCTCTTTGTTTGCTTTGAACTATTTTCACTTGCTTCGATCCGTGTCATCCCTTATGCACTCTTGGCAAGTCCCCCATCTGTCCTGAATAGGACTGGTTAATTCGGTAAAAATGACTATCTTGCCGAAATTGTTATATTGCTTTCGCACCCTCCCAGTACCAGTTCCTTCCTATTTTTTCCGGCTGCTTCGGGCACAGATTATGCAATTTATCTGGGCTGACAGACACCCCAGAGTCTCTAGAAATACGCTTTTTGCTCATAAGCTGTAGGACGGTCTTGGGGTGCCTAATGTAGCTAAGTATTACCAGGCAAGCCAAATCGCCCCACTGTCTATGTTGCACGCTTCCTCTGATGTTCCCCTCTGGGTTCTTTTAGAGCTGCCTAATTATGCCCCAATTGCAACATCAACGCTTCTATGTCTCCCCCCAACTCTGCACCCGGCAGCATTGAGTCCAATTTTGCTGCATGGCCTGCGATTGTGGGACTCAGTTCGCTACTCCAGTGGCTTGATGTCACCTTTTCTCCCCTTGCTCCCAATCACTAATAATCCTCTTTTCCCGCCGGGTTTAGATCAACCTGGGGCATTCTCTTGGTGGGTGGCCAATGGATGTTCGCAGGAAAGACACATCTTGACTTCTCTGCCTTTCCCCACCTGGAATTCTCTTCGGGAATCACGGGATGCTCCCCAGGTGGAATTTTTTCATTACCTTCAATTGCTACATTGGCTGACCTCTCTGCGTAGTACGTCCGCCCTCCCTTCTTGGGGTTGTGGCTATCATGGAGATGTGTTACATATATGGTAGTCATGCCCGAGACTGATTAATTTTTGGTCTTGTGTATTCGGCCTTCTCTACACCTTGTTTCATCTCCCCATATGCCTGGAAGCCCAGTATGCCTTGCTTCACTGTCCCATATCGGGCTTGTTGGCTCGTCATCAGAAGTTGGCCTCTTATTTATTCTTGTTGGCAACTAGAACTGTTGCTCAGGCCTGGAAAAGTGTATCTGTTCTTTTTCAGGGGTGCGGGACCGGATGACCACTTTGATGCTCAATGAACAGATGTTGAGTATTCGTAATGACTTTTTTAAACATTTTTTTAAATATGGGAGCCGTGGTTGACATATGCTTTTCCCACGCTCCCCCCAGCTAGTCTGGGTTTAGGTTGTTGATCGGTATTGGTGTTCCTGGATCCCTGCTGTTGGTCTGGTCTTCTTCTCCTTTCAGGGCTCTTTTTATTTTTTACTGATTTTTGTGAGGCGGTTGATATCTGCCTTTGGTTTGCTTCACTGCTGATATTACAACACTGTATCTTTATTTTTTTGTACCATTGATGGCCCCTGCATGGGAATGTCTTATACACTGTTGCCTTTGGCATTGTTTCTCTTTGTATTTTATGTTCCATTGATAGCCCCTGAGTGGGCAACCCTTTTGCTTACATCTCTCTTTGTTTAAAATTAATAAAAACCATTGAAATACAAATGGATACTAATATTGTTATTGCCTATTTTGATTTATATGAATTTTGTTAAGCACTAGTACTTTATAACACTGAGGGAGGTAATACAGATATAAATTTTCACTATTTGTTTTATCATCACTAAAGTAATTGTGGTTCTGCCACTATAATATAGGTATTATTTTATTGATTGTGTATATATTTTATTTAATTACATGTCATGTGTGAGTGTGTGGGGGGGGGGGGTGCATTTCATATTGAATCTTGTTGTGAGTGCTTTATACAATCAAATATAGGTTCTCCTTGCGTAAAGCATGCTTCAAGTCCATGGACCACAACAACCTTTTCCAAAACAGTCCTACGACCAGGAAGTGTTTTCTGCTCTTTAACTGAAAATACATAATAGCTCACTGCAAATTTACATCTCAGTAAAAGGAACAGTTAAAATTATTTTTATTTCAAAGATATGCCATTTGGAATATTAATTCAGTAATGCAATAGAATGCCATATGTTCTAGACTGCTTAGCCTGCAGATTAAACTTAGCCATGAGTCCCTATAGATGACTTACATTACTTCAGCTGGGAAAGCTCTTACCTGATAAACATGAAAGGCATGAGTAGATTTACCTCTCAGAAAAACTGAGGGTATCCAAACATTTACAAGGGCACGGTGTGATCTGTAATAGAAACGAAGATATCCAAGTTACTGTCAATTAGAATTATGAAAATGCTATACTCTATTATTTACAGTAGGACACTGGAAACAAGAATCTATACAAATATTGAAGTACTATGAGGATACAAATCACTTAAAGACAACCTGTCTGGACAGTTTGGCCTTGATTCACTAAGATGTGAGTGTATTAGCAGAGACTGACCATTCAGGCAGACTCCGGTCAATCAATCAGTCGTCTGACCAGCGTCTAGCAAGCTCATTGACGAGCGTCTACTGACTACTTTGCTATCACTAAATGTGGTATCCCGTCTGGCACATTTTTAGGTGCAATACCGGATATGTTCGCTAGATGGCGCACAAGCGCGGGCTTTATTAACATTGGCGTTCTTATGATGGCAAAATAGAATTCTTAGAATGTAATAAATAGTACACCTGTATTAGAATTTTCTATTTTCTTCTATTTCTTTTCTTGCTGTGTCTCCAAAATGATCAGGAAACTAATGCATTTACTAATGAATGTCATACATTCTGTACTCAAATGTTAAACATTTTCACACTTATATCTCAAATAATTTATATACTTCTAATTTCCCAATATAATTATATATCTTCATTCTCTTTAATCACGTAACTATTCTATGGTAAAGACAAGTGCAGCGCTATAAATGCATGTGATCAATAATGAATGCATGTAAAAACCAAAAAGTGCAAAGAATTGCAACAATGATGTAATATTGTAAATGGTGCTAAAATAAGTTCATAGAATCATTCCTGAATAATGGAATGTCCTTCGTGTGAGAGTACCAACTCAGAGAGTGCCTATGAATGGCACGTGTGGTCTCTCCGTGACGGACAGTAGTGCATGAACTTGTGAAAGGTAAACCACCCTTGGGACTGGTCTACACTCACCAGAACAAAAGTATTAATGTGTATGGGTTATACACATCACACATCTGGGGGTGCAGCGGTATGCTGGCAGTTATGGGTTAGTCATCCAGCTCCATCCATCCATCCATCAGGGTGGGTGCCCAAATGGTCCTGGGGAGGAATTAGCTCAGCCACAGGAGCCAGAAAGGTGCTCAATAGTGTAGTACACTGTCACAGGGGTGGATGACCTTTCACGAGTTCATGCACTACTGTTCGTGGTTATATTTATCTTGTGTAATACCATTTTACTAGTCTATATCATTTGACCAGCGCTCGCTTTATCATTTTTAAACAATGTAACTATTCTACATTATAGCTCAAACTGTGTCTCCCACAGTGGTTTAGTGGTTAGAGCTCAGAACTTACAGCACTTGGGTCATGGGTTCTAATCCCAGTCTTGGCAACATCCCAAAAAAATGGAGATCAATTTTCTGGGTTGTGCCAGGAATATTGATCAATCAATTATGATTTTGCCTAATGACTAGAAAGTGGATGACTGTTACTTGCGTACTGTTCTTCTGCCAATTAGGAAATGTGCAAGTTTCATGCCGTGTATATTTCATAGTAACTTTTTTCTCTTTTAAATCTGTCTCCTTATACAACTTGACCCCCTCCCCCACCCCATCATCACCTGTCCCATATGCAAATCTATGGATCACCGCCCCACTCTTTAACTATCTATTTACTGATCAAGTGAATGTGTCTCATTTTCTATCAGCTACAGCTCAGATCTCACATTATTATACAATTGCTGATTGTATCTCACCACTAGTCTGATTGAATTCACAATTCCTGGTCAGTCCTGTTCCCTGACCTCTAATAACCTTTAGGGCCAGTTCACACTACATGTGTTTCAGTTGCTTTTTCAGCATCACAAACGCACAGAAAGAAGGTTATATGGTTGTCAATGTCATAGTTCACATCAGCGCTTGCATTTTCAATGCATTGCAGGTGCTGTAAACAAAGTTGACCACGCTGCATTGTTTCTGCACAGAACTGTACTGGAACACATTGAAACGTCCTTGAATGTACTAAAACGCACATGTCCCTAACTACATTGAATACAAAGAAAATAGAAAAAAATAAGTGGAAGGGATACAAAAATGCAATGTAAACATGTCCAAAACGCATCCAAAATGTACTGGAACACACTAAACATGCATGCCAAAAGGGCATGAAAAAAACCCATCAGGAACACATCTAGACTGTTTCTATAGTGTGAACCAGCCCTTAGGACTTGTTCACACCATTGGTGGTGCAGAAACGCATGCAAGAACACACATTTTTCCAGCACAGCAAAGAAATGCAATGCCCTATGTAGATGTGCGCAGGTACCATGATGAAAACGTTGTTGCACCTACACACGTCTATTAAAAACAGCCCCATTCACAGCCACAAATACGCATGGCACCACACTACTGTGCGGTTAGGTGCGACACACTTGGAAAATAACATAAAAATAAGCCAACATGGCTAAAACATATCTTGAAAATATGGGGACTCTGATATCCGGCGACAGTCCGTTCACGAACGAGAAGCAATTCTGCACCCCTAAAACCAACATAGAGGAAAGGGATGGTCAAATTGCTGTGCTGCTTCCAAACCACCTCTGGCATGCCAGGGTCATTATGCAGGTCCTCGATGCCAGTTCTTGCCTGCGGCCACAAAATATCCACTGGCCACAAGTGAAGGTGAGTGGAGGACGTGAAGGTGGATTTCTACCAGCTTCAACCGCAAGCAGTACCACTCCTGAAAAATGAGAGCAAATAATCATTGACACGTCATCATGACAGTCAATTCTCAGTGCAGGCTATCTAGAGTGTCTTTCCTTTTTAACCATTTCAAGAGTTCAAGGAAAAATTCTTGGAGCATCTACTGTGTTTGGAAAGGCCAAAGGTCCCCCCCTCCCCCAGGCACACTAATGCTTATGCAGGCCATAGACGGGGAGAAAAACAGCCAATTTTTCTTTTAAAAAATGAAAAATCGGTTGTTCAAGCGGCCGATGTTACTAGCAATGGTAAAAAAAAAAAATCGGCCGATTTTCATCCCGTCTACAGCCGGCAAAAAGTGTCCCTGCAGAGAGCTCCGCTATTTCTTTGACAGTTCTTTGACATTTATAGCGGTTGCAACAATGTATTTGTATCCATTTCGGATACAGATGTTTTTATTCGGAAACAAATAGATACAATGTTGCAACCGCTGTAAATGTCAAGGAACTGTCAAAGAAATAGCGGAGCTCTCTGCAGGGACACTTTTTGCCATACTGGAATTCCTCTCATTTTTCATCCTTCTTCTTCCTCTTCTTCATCATCATCCTCTTCTACTTCTTCTTCATCATCATCCTCTTCTTCTTCATCATCATCCTCTTCTTCATCATCCTCTTCTTCTTCATCATCTTCATCATCCTCTTCTTCTTCATCATCTTCATCATCCTCTTCTTCTTCTTCATCATCATCATCTTCTTCTTCCTCTTCATCATCTTCTTCTTCATCATCATCCTCATCATCTTCTTCATCATCATCATCCTCTTCTTCTTCTTCTTCTTCTTCTTCTTCTTCTTCATCATCATCCTCTTCTTCTTCATCATCCTCATCTTCTTCTTCACCATCATCCTCTTCTTCTTCTTCATCATCCTCTTCTTCTTCATCATCATCATCCTCTTCTTCATCTTCTTCATCATCATCATCCTCTTCTTCATCATCATCATCTTCTTCATCATCATCTTCATCATCATCATCATCATCCTCTTCTTCTTCATCATCATCCTCTTCTTCTTCATCATCCTCTTCTTCTTCATCATCTTCTTCTTCATCATCATCATCCTCTTCTTCTTCTTCATCATCATCCTCTTCATCATCTTCTTCTTCTTCATCATCATCCTCTTCATCATCATCCTCTTCTTCATCATCTTCTTCATCATCCTCTTCTTTTTCTTCTTTTTGTCTTCCTCTTGCAGGTCACTGCTCATGTGCAGATTTTTTATCAGTAAAAAATCGGCCGATTTGCCCATCATTGCCGCGCAAATCGGCCGATCGGCAAATTCGGCCGTTTTTTTCCAACTTTACCGGAAAAAAAATCTGCCAAAATACCGAAAAACGGCCGAACAAATAGCCCACTAGCGATCCGAAAATCGGCCGATTTTATTTTTGGCCGAAAAATCGGCCTATTATCGAACCCATCTATGGCCTGCATAAGATATGGTGTGGCCCTAGGGTCAATGTGTGTTTAGAATACTTCCAAAATGCACATACAAAAACACTACATCCAAATGCATGTTGCATTTCTATAGCATGTTAAACAAAAGAAAAATGCACTTACATAATGTTAACATGCGCAAGTAAAAATAGACAAAATCCACATCCTTTTATTCTGGCTTCACATACATGCATTGTGGTCTAACACCGCACTCCTGGGCAAATCACATGCAATTTGTGTGCGTTGCAATTAGAGACAAACATTTTGCACACCTCAAATTGCACCGCATCCGGGCCAAAAATGTGCAGGACCCTTTTTCAGGGTATGCACATGGGTGTGAATAGGCATGCCATCCAATTTGGCAAATCGCAATACGCTTTGTGTACCAATATTGGTGTGTTGGTAACTTCACCTAGAAAGCCGCAGCAGGTGGCATGAAGGGGTTGCGGTTGTGATGCAGTGCAGCGCTTGCACAGAAAACACTGCAAATTTCACATCGCATCTGTGTGAAACCAGAATGTGCCAATATGTGGCTTGACAAAGCACAGTGGTCAGTGCAGATTATTTTCAATCCATGTTTTTTTACACTTTTCATTCACTGGTTTAACTCAGGTGATCGTTAATCACAATTATCTCCGGAGATCACATGCAGCCCCTCAACCATCTACACATATCTCTGGAAATCTATACAGATCTCCTTGAAAAAATGTCTCCTCTCTTCTTCGGAAAACAATTGTCCTCCACCTCATAAACAGGGGGACAGAGAAGACTTCTCCTTGATAACTAAAATCAGATTAATTATCTGTGCTTAATAAACATACACCAATACTGCAAATGCATTGTACTGTCCAAGGCATTGCACACCAACGCATTGCACACTAGAAATGTCAAATGCGTTAGTGTGTACAGTGCATGAGTGTAAAATGCTTTAGTGCACACTGCAGTGTACAACGCATTGTACAATGTAATACCGTGTACACCCACACATTGTAGACTGTAATGCACTGTACACTGTCATGCAGGATGGAGCAACGCATTGCACACTGTGATACCGTGTACACCCACACATTGTAGACTGTAATGCACTGTACACTGTCATGCAGGCTGGAGCTACGCATTGCACACTGTGATACGCTGTCCACTGTCATGCAGAATCCAGCAACGCATTGCACACTGTAATACCATGTACACCAACACATTGTAGAATGTAATGCATTATACGCAGTATACATGTCCAGATATTCAAAGATTAGTCATGAAGGCCTAGCTAGTTTCCTATTTGGCGACCGCAGATAGCCGAATAACGCTACACTGCATCCAGGCAGCTCTGGGAGGGCGTCATATGACATCCTGGCAGAACGCGCTCTCCGTGATTGCTGTGTCCTAAGGACACAGCTGATCACGTGATGTGGTAAAGGCCAATCACAGCAGCTTTTTACCATGTGATCAGCCATGTCCAATGACACGCTGATCACCGGGAAATGCATTTGCCGGGTCTTGGCTGCACTTTCATCACGCTGTCAGAATGTGTGGAAAGTACTGCCGAGAACCAGCAGTTATCAAAGCAGGGGTCGGCCCCGATGATCAGTGCCCACCAGTGCCACCCAACAGTTCCGCCCACCTGTGGCCAGCAGTGCCACACACCAGTGCTGCCTCATCAACGCACATCAGTGTTGCTAAATTACCAGTTTACCAAATGTTATAATATAAACAGACTTTTATTCATTATGAGCTATTTTGTGGTTTATCGAGCAAAAAGTAAAACTCACAGCAGCAAGTCAATACCACCCAAAGAAAGCTCTATTTGTCTGAAAAAACTGATACCAATTTAAGATGGGTACAATGTGGCATGACCGCACAATTGTCATTCAAAGTGTAACAGTGCAGAAAGATGAAAATTGGCCAGGACAGGAAGGGGGTAGGAGTACCCAGTAGGCAAGTGGTTAATATCATTGACCCATCAATACCCAGGAGCTAATGTACAGATAAGTAGCATGTGCACCAAGTGAGATTCTGCTAGGCCCCACCCACAAAATTGCAATTACTTGTCCCTCACATGTTATAAACATATTTGCAATGGCCACAGTTACTTTACATATAAGGATCATCTCCTCAGTTGAGAACTGTGCTCTCGCCATGTCCAAATGCCAATAAAGTTATCAAAATTTTCAACCAACACAAAACCTCCAACCACTTCTCATCCACTTACACTCCCCACAACCACTTCCGGGTGCGCGCGCACGTGATGACGGACTTCCAGGATAGCCGTTCATGCACCATGCGGACACCTGTTTGGTGCTTATTTGTTTGCAATTGCGCATTTCTATGCACGGCTATGATAGCTTTCGCAAATGTGTGTTTCTTATTGATTTGTTTTTTTTAACCTTGGCTAATATTTGTTGCCAAAGGCCAAAAATCAACAAAGTGTGGACTATTTTATTACTGTAAATCGAATTGTAGAAAACCTGTAGCTGGCTGCACAGTGAATGTGACATTCATTAGTACATAATATTGTGGTGCAAGTGGGTTTTTTTTTTTTTTGGTTTTGAAAAAGCCAGTTTGCACACACTTGCATATTCACGCTCTTACAAGCTACATTTGAGCAGATTATATAAGTATACAAAGTAACTATTAAGGTTGTTCATATATTGAACATAAAATAAACACAAAAACATCGGTCAAACATTTATTGATCAAATATATCTTCATTTATTTGGTCAGCAGGAACAAGTAGGTACAGTCAATATCTTGGTGAGTCACAAAAATAGGATTCACGTGGCAAAAATAAAACACTCCTGCTCATAAGAGCTTACAATCTAAAGATACTTCTAATGAACTGTGCGTGCACAGGTTATAGCAGGAAACAAAGGGGAAGATGAATCAAGTAACATTTTCGTGCACATAGGATTTACTTACACAATCACTTAGTATGAAGATCCATTCACAAAAAAAAGTCTTCAGATCAAAATATCAAGAAAACAAAGCATGTGAAAAAAAACCCCTCCCACCTCTAGAAACCCCCTACACATACATTTGTCAGCAGGTTTGTCAGAAAAATGCATCGGAGTCTAAATAAGCAAGCAAAATTAAAACAAGAGCAGATTTTAAACAAAACGATTGACATGTGTGAGGCTTTCAATGCAAAGAGAAAAAACACAATCATTGTGCAATAACACACAAACACTTTACAAGGCCAAAAATATGCAAACATTTCCAGCCCACTTCCAAACACAGCCTGAGTGGTGTCTGGGGCAATTCAGCACAAAATCTCTTCTTCCCCCAAACCACCCGGCCTAGTAACAGGCCAAATCACTCCCTACTGCACATCTTTATATAAGCTAGGTTGTATTTGGAGCGTGCCAAACAAGGCCCCACACCCAATGAAGCCACACCCACCACTGACCTTAAGTTGGTCAGTGAAAGTGTTTTCACCTGATGAATCCCCTTCCTACCTGCATTAACCCTTGGTATACAGGCCCCACAAATCAGAAAGAAATATACAGTGAAATGTACGTGTGCAGCATACAACAGAACATTGAGCAGGGATGTGAAAGGGAACCCCAATTGGAACCTTTATTGCTACTATGGTCACAATTCCCTCCAGATTCTCGCATGAGTTAAGACAGTCACATGACCACATCTTGTATGCAATACTGAAAATGACAAATCGATTTGACTAGTATGGTGAATTTCCCATCAATTGGCAAAACACTCCAGAAATCAAACTTCACCAAACATTACACTCTGGGCAAAGCTGATTTACAAATCCTGCGACTTACAGTAAAATTGACCATTTCAATGCAATTTTCAAGACATCTGACACAGATCTCTATGCAAATTGCCACTAAAGTAGTACATGTACTACTATATACATATACTATATGTACTATAGAAATCAATGTTTGAAACACACCCATGTGGTCGCTCTAATAGCATACAATAGGGTGCGACTTTGCAGACTTTCTCTCTCTCTGTCAGCTCTTTGCTTGCCAAATCCTTCACAAAAGTGGATGGAGTGTAAACCATCATTATCAAATCTATTACTGCTCCAGGCTCTTATCCCATTGTATGACATTCCATTGTATGACATTCACATAAGGTGCAGCTTTGAAGGTGTTTCAACAGACAAGGCCTCATTCTAATTCACATTTTAGGGATCATTTAGACAGAAAGCAAAGATGTTGCCAGAACATCTATTTGAAGACAGCCACACACGGAGATCATGCTACTTCCTCACCGGGGTTGGGATTCAAACCGACAACCCTAGAGTTGTGAGGCAGTAGTGCTAACCACTAATCCACGGAGCTACATTGCTAATCCAGCCTGTATTTCTGTGCTGTGAATCAATCTTAGGTCCCTGGGCAAGGTCAGTATAACTACCAGATATCTCCAATGTGACACAAATGTTGTGCTATGTTGCCAATTCAGATGTATGTTGGTTCTATGTATCCCAATACAAAGGATTGCAATACTAATACAGGCGTACCTCGGTTTACCAATGCCTCAGGGAACGTCATATTTGGGGTACAAATGCCAAACCATTTCAGTTAATTGGTCTGTTTACAAATGTTTGAATAATTTGGTATGGGCATGCGGCCTGGTATGGTTCAGGAGGGGGGGAGGCGCTCGCTTGTCCCCCCCCCCCTTTCCTGACCTGCTGGGCTGCATGCTCAGATAAGTATCTGTTATGGATTTTGGGGGGTACCCCATGCTGTTTTTTATTTAATTTCAGCGTGGAGTTACCCCTTAACATCCATACGAGACCCGAAGGGCTTATTATGGATGAGAGGGGGGACCCCACGCTGGGTTTTTTACAAATTGTTTATAATTCCCTGCAATACTTTTACATCAACTGTCAGTGAGGAACTCCGTCGACAGCTGAAACATGAGCGCTGCATTGGTTTTCGCTACCAAAATGCTGCATGAGTTGATAACATAACTCATGGGGGATTGTAGGAGCGACAGCCATGTGTTAATGTTTCAACTGTCAGCGGGGTTCCCCACTGACAGCTGAATGTACAAAAAAAAAAAAAGCGTGGGGTCCCCCCTCACATCCGTACCAAGCCCTTCGGATCTGGTATGGATATTAAGGGGGAACTCCACGCTGAAATAAAAAAAAAACAGCTTGGGGATCCCCCCAAAATCCATACCAGACCCTTATCCGAGCATGCAGCCCGGCAGGTCAGGAAAGGGGGGGGGGACGAGCGAGCGCCCCCCCTCCTGAACTATACCAGGCCACATGCCCTCAACATGGGGGGGTGCTTTGGGGAAGGGGGGCTCCCCCCCAAAGCACCTTGTCCCCATGTTAATGGGGACAAGGGCCTCTTCCGTTATTGGGATAATTGGTCGGCCATTTTTTGGGATTTTAGCATATTTTGTTTACCAGTAAAGTTGAAAATTTTTTGTTCCAAATTTACTGATAAAAAAAATGTGCCAAAATCCCGAAAAACAGCTGACCAATTAACCCACTAACGGCCCGAAAATCTTTCGATTTTTTTTTCGGCAGAAAAATCGGCCGATTTTAGACCCATCTATGGCCTGCTTTACATGGGTCTAAAATCGTCCGCAAAAAAAATCGGCTGATTTTCGGCCCGTTAGTGGGTTAATTGGTCAGCCATTTTTGGGGATTTTGCAACTTTTTTTAATTGGTAAATTTGGATAAAAATTGGCCGATTTTGCAGATCGCCCGATTTTAGCTGCAATGATCGGCAAATTGGCTGATCTTTTAACAGATAAAAAATCTGCACATGAGCCATGACCTGCAAGAAAAAGAAGAATAAAAAAAAAGAATAAGAAAAAGAAAAATGCAGGCCATAGATGGGGCGAAAACTGACCGTTTAAAAAAAAAAAAAAAATTCGGTTGTTCAATGGGCCGACGTTACCACCAATGGTAAAAAAATTGTTCGATTTTTGCCCCGTCTATGGCCTGCAAATATAATAGCAAAGTAATTACTTCTGTCCCTGCAGAGAGCTGCGCTATTATATTTGACATTAAAAAGTATAAAGGTTGCAACATTGTATCTATTTGTATCCGAATAAAAACATCTATATCCGGAATGGATACAAATAGATACAATGTTGCAGTCTCGATACTTTTTAATGTCAAATATAATAGCGGAGCTCTCTGCAGGGACAGAGGGAATGTTTCAGCTGTCATCGGGGTTTCCCACTGACAGCTGAATTTCAAATTATTTCCGTGAATTAAATAATTAATAAAAAAAACAGCGTGGGTCCCCCCCTCTCATCCTTACCAAGCCCTTCAGGTCTGGTATGGATATTAAGGGGGAACTCCACACTGAAATTAAAAAAAAAAAACAGCGTGGGTCCCCCTCAATATCCATACCAGACCCTTATCCGAGCATGCAGCCTGGCAGGTCAGGAAAGGGGGGGGGACGAGCGAGCGCCCCCCCCTCCTGAACCATACCAGGCCACATGCCCTCAACATGGGGGGGTGCTTTGGGGCAGGGGGGGCTCCCCCCCAAAGCACCTTGTCCCCATGTTGATGAGGACAAGGGCCTCTTCCCCACAACCCTGGCCGGTGGTTGTGGGGGTCTGCGGGCGGGGGGCTTATCAGAATCTGGAAGCCCCCTTTAACAAGGGGGCCCCCAGATCCCGGCCCCCCCCCCCTACGTGAACGAGTCTGCGGTACATGGTCCCGCAGACTTATTCACAAAAAAACTAAGTGTGGTGAAAAAAAAACAGTACAGGGTCTTTGACAAGTCCTTTATTAAAACAATGTCCCCCGAAGTAGATCCAACGTCAATCACGGCGGCGGCGGCAGGGACCCGAAAAAAGAAAAAAAAAAAAAAAAAGGTTCCGCTCCCGTCGGAGGCTTCCAGCCTTGTGAAGAAGAGGCTAGCTGACAGTTCTTATATAGGTATGGGGCGGGGCCAGCCGGGCACATCATCCCCGCCCCTTACATATTTGAGAAATGTCACCCTGTCTCTCCACTGAGGCTAACTAGCTGAATGCAGGAGACAGTCTGACATTTCTTATATAGCTATGGGGCGGGGCCAGCCGGGAACAGCAAGCATGTGACATGGGGCGGGTCACTCGGATGATGTCCCCGGCTGGCCCCGCCCATACCTATATAAGAACTGTCAGCTAGCCTCTTCTTCACAAGGCTGGAAGCCTGGGACTGGAGCGGAACCTTTTTTTTTTTTCTTTTTTCGGGTCCCTGCCGCCGCCGCCGCCGCGATTGACGTTGGATCTACTTCGGGGGACATTGTTTTAATAAAGGACTTGTCAAAGACCCTGTACTGTGTTTTTTTTACACCACACTTTTTTTTTTGTGAAGGAGTCTGCGGGAGCATGTACCGCAGACTCCTTCACGTAGGGGGGGGGGCGGGATCTGGGGGCCCCCTTGTTAAAGGGGGCTTCCAGATTCTGATAAGCCCCCCGCCCGCAGACCCCCACAACCACCGGCCAGGGTTGTGGGGAAGAGGCCCTTGTCCTCATCAACATGGGGACAAGGTGCTTTGGGGGGGGGAGCCCCCCCTGTCTCAAAGCACCCCCCCATGTTGAGGGCATGTGGCCTGGTATTGTTCAGGAGGGGGGGGCACTCGCTCATCCCCCCCCTTTCCTGACCTGTCGGGCTGCATGCTCGGATAAGGGTCTGGTATGGATATTGAGGGGGACCCACACTGTTTTTTTTTAAATTTCAGCATGGAGTTCCCCCTTAATATCCATACCAGACCTGAAGGGCTTGGTAAGGATGAGAGGGGGGACCCACGCTGTTTTTTTTTTTTTTTTTTATTGTGGACCTTTATTATTACATTCAGCTGTCAAAATAAATATTATCTAGACCTTTGAAATAAGTAAAATCATTACAGAAATAATTATAAAGGATAAGAAACAAAAATAGAATCACTAGAACTAAGGAAATCTAGTTAGATTACATGAAGATATGCTTAGTGCTGTTTATTAAACACAATAGACGCGAGCTAGTGCCGGCTGTCAGAGGAATCGACAGTAAGATTCACTATTAGTCAGTGGCTAAAAAGCAAACGCCTATGGCAGAGGTCTAAAATGTGTTCTCCACATGCTCAGTTGTATCTGCCAAAGACACTGCACGGGCTTCTAGATTTTTACTGTGTCGATTTCCTTGAAAAAAACGATTTTTAACACATTCTTAATTTTTTTGGAAATAGCAGATATTGTTTAAAGTGAAGTCCTGATATTTGGCAAAGCAAATTTCTAAGTGAAAATGTCTCTGCAGTGATTTTTCATGGTTTTAGACTTGCTTCTTAGCAAGTCTGTTTTGTGAGTCTGATTTCGGGCGTGTCTTTTTGTGAATTAGATTGGGCATCTGCTTATGGGCTCTGCTCAATAGTGAATTAGGTTGCAGGGTAAAAAATGACGGACGCCCATGAAAATTGGGCTTAAGCCCATAAATATGCGCCCACGCTAGAGATGAGCGAATCAAACATGACGAAGTGGAATTCGTTCCGAAGATTAGGAAAAATTCGATTCGCGACGAATCCGAAGATTAGCAAACTTCGGATGCACGAATCGAATTTTCCCAAAAATGGCGGCGACATGTGTGGCGACAGGAGAAAATGGACAGAGAAGATGGGGCGGGGATCTCTGGGAAGGTGCGCAGACAAGGCGCGCTGACCCATAATGCATTCATGAGTCATGAATCATGACATGTGATCGCATTAGCCAATCAGCAGCCAGCCAGCACTGTGTAATGGTGGAGCTATAAATCGCGGCCATCTTAGAATTCTCCATTAGCCTCCGCTCATTCAAGAGAGACAGACCTGTCTGTATTAAGGGACAGAGTTAGGCTGGCCATACATTATACAATTATCTGCAGATTTTTGGTTTAGATTTACCAAAAACCATATAATAGGAGGACAAACCTAAACAACACTTTCAGTTGTATCCAATTAGGCAGGCCCTTGCACTACATAGTTGAAGGTAAATCTAAAGGAAATTGGGCAGAAAATCTGCAGATAATTGTATAATGTATGGCCAGCCTTAGGGCCACAGAGACTTTAGGGCCACAGAATCGTTACTCAGGGACACAGAATCGTTACTCAGGGACACAGAATCGTTACTCAGGGACACAGAAACGTTACTCAGGGCCACAGCTATCAAAGAATTGAAAATTTAAAGTGACATACACCCTTTTTTTTTTTGGTGGCTGTCGTGTACAGTTGGTGCTGCAGTTTGCCGATTGTGCAAAATAAACTGACTTTCTGCTTCACAACCACTATTGTACATTCAAAGAGTTAAATCCATTTACACGCCGGCTGGCGGTATTATTTTTTGGGTGATTAGTGCATTCCAGTGACACAAACGTACAGTTTCCAGCCAACGGCAAGCTGCAATTGACCGATTGTGCTAAATAAACTGACTTTCTGCTTCACAACCACTATTGTACGTTCAAAGAGTTAGATCCATTTACACGCCGGGTGGCGGTAATATTTTTTGGGTGATTAGTGCATTCCAGTGACATAAACGTACAGTTTCCAGCCAACGGCAAGCTGCAATTGACCGATTGTGCTAAATAAACTGACTTTCTGCTTCACAACCACTATTGTACGTTCAAAGAGTTAGATCCATTTACACGCCGGGTGGCGGTAAAATTTTTTGGGTGACTAGTGCATTCCAGTGACATAAACGTACAGTTTCCAGCCAGCGGCAAGCTGCAATTGACCGATTGTGCTAAATAAACTGACTTTCTGCTTCACAACCACTATTGTACGTTCAAAGAGTTAGATCCATTTACACGCCGGGTGGCGGTAATATTTTTTGGGTGATTAGTGCATTCCAGTGACATAAACGTACAGTTTCCAGCCAACGGCAAGCTGCAATTGACCGATTGTGCTAAATAAACTGACTTTCTGCTTCACAACCACTATTGTACGTTCAAAGAGTTAAATCCATTTACACGCCGGCTGGCGGTAATATTTTTTGGGTGATTAGTGCATTCCAGTGACATAAACGTACAGTTTCCAGCCAACGGCAAGCTGCAATTGACCGATTGTGCTAAATAAACTGACTTTCTGCTTCACAACCACCATTGTACGTTCAAAGAGTTAGATCCATTTACACGCCGGGTGGCGGTAATATTTTTTGGGTGATTAGTGCATTCCAGTGACATAAACGTACAGTTTCCAGCCAACGGCAAGCTGCAATTGACCGATTGTGCTAAATAAACTGACTTTCTGCTTCACAACCACTATTGTACGTTCAAAGAGTTAAATCCATATACACGCCGGCTGGCGGTAATATTTTTTGGGCGATTAGTGCATTCCAGTGACATAAACGTACAGTTTCCAGCCAACGGCAAGCTGCAATTGACCGATTGTGCTAAATAAACTGACTTTCTGCTTCATAACCACTATTGTACGTTCAAAGAGTTAGATCCATTTACATGCCGGGTGGCGGTAATATTTTTTGGGTGATTAGTGCATTCCAGTGACATAAACGTACAGTTTCCAGCCAACGGCAAGCTGCAATTGACCGATTGTGCTAAATAAACTGACTTTCTGCTTCACAACCACTATTGTACGTTCAAAGAGTTAAATCCGGTTTTATTTTTTGGGGTGCTTATTGAATTAAAGAGTATGTCAGACAACACGCAGAGGAGTGGCAGAGGAGGCAATGTTTCAGGAGCGAGCAGACGTGGCAGCAGAGGAAGGGGTCGAGGCAGCACTAGTCGCAGCCAGAGGCCAGTGCTCCCGGTGTCATCCAGCGGTCGTGTCTCCACCGACAGCCCTGCCGTCATTGATAGGTTGACTCGGTCGTCTTCCTCTTCCCAGGTCACCTCTGACACCTACAGCCAACAATCGGTGGGTACGTCAGACACAACCGTTAGTTGGCATGGCCCGGGAGCAAGCCCACTGAAATCACGTGTCCTCGACCTGCCCCTGTCCTTTGGTGTTCCCTCACCAAGCGAAGTATCGCATGCTGTGCGCTCAGCCCCACTGTACAGTGAGGAAGAGCTAACAGAGGGCGGTCAGGAACGGGGGGAGACATCCGCCTCATCAGCAGCCAGGCGATGAAGTACTGGTGAGGAGAGTGGCTCGGTAGCCGGTCTAGAGACAGGTCTGTCTCCTGACCCACACGCAGCCGAGGGGGCTAGTAGTGACGCGGAGACCCTAATTGATGATGATGAGGCTGATCGCACTTGGCAGCCTCGTCGTCATCAGGCTATTGCTTCCGCATCATCAGGAGAAGAGGGTGCCAGCTTGCCAGCGAGCAAAACAGTCGGTGGGTTGCCCAGGAGGCAGCAGGGTCGCAGCAGTGTCAGTGGAGCCAAACGGCCACGGAGTAGAGCACCAGCTCCACTGCAGTCTACCACCACGGCCAGTAGTGGTGCCGGTGTGCACGGAGGAAGTAGCAGTCAGCCAGTGAGGAGTAGCGGGGGCAAAGTTTCGTACTCGGCGGTGTAGCAATTTTTTGTCACGCCGCCCGAGGAAGTAAACGTAGCCGTATGTCGACTATGTGGCCAGAAAGTCAAGCGTGTCCAGGGGGCCAATGTTGGGACTACAGCGTTGCGTCAGCATATGCAGCGTCGCCATTCGGTGGCCTGGGAAAACCGTGATAAAGATACGGCGGTTCTGCTTGCCCCAGCCCCCGCTCCATCACCCGCTCCGTTACTTGCTCCGTCACCCGACGTCAATCGCCCTCTATCAGCCAGTCAAGGCTCCAACACCTCTGCTGAGGGGAGTTGTCGCTCATTGTCATCTTCCGCTCGTTCAGATGCTCCTTCTCCTGCTACTCCTCTTCACGGATTCCGTCAACAGTCTTTCTTGGAATCCGTTTCCAAGAGACAACAGTTTGCGAGCACGCACCCGACGGTGCAGAAGCTGAACGTCCTCCTGTCCAAGTTGCTGGTGCTGCAGTCCCTCCCTTTCCAAGTGGTGGACTCAGCACCTTTCCGAGAAATGATGGCTTGTGCCGAGCCGCGGTGGAGAGTGCCAAGCCGGCATTTCTTCGCCAAAAAGGCAGTGCCAGCCCTGCATTCACATGTAGAAGAGATGGTGGGCCAGTCTTTGAGCATGTCGGTCTCTGCCAAAGTGCACGGCAGCGCCGACGTGTGGAGCTGTAACTACGGTCAGGGACAGTACATGTCATTTACGGCCCACTGGGTGAACGTGGTGCCGGCACAGCCGCACCAGCAACTTGGACAGATCACGCCGCTTTTGCCTCCACGTTTGCACGTCCTTGGTCCAGCAAAGATGTCCGCCTCTACCACCTCTTCTTCCGCCGTGTCCTCAGCCGCCACCCCCGTGCCAAGTCCCATTACCCGACCGGCATATCACATGTGCAGGGCGCAACGGTGTCACGCTGTGCTGCACCTGGTATGCCTTGGCGAACGTAGTCACACAGGGGAGGAACTTCTGAGTGTAATGAACAGAGAAATCGACAGACGGCTGTCTCCGCGCAAACTGAAAACCGGAACCATGTTGACCGACAACGGAAAGAACATGGTGTCTGCTCTGCGTCAAGGAAGGTTGTGCCATGCGCCATGCATGGCTCACGTGTTCAATCTGGTTGTCAAGCGGTTCCTAAAATCCACCATCACACTGCAAGACATCCTTAAAATGTCACGTAAACTTTGCATGCATTTCAGCCATTCCTACACACCCTCCTTGAGCTGCAGCGGCAGAACGGAATTCCACAGCATCGCCTGATCTGCGACGTTGCAACAAGGTGGAATTTAACCCTACATATGTTAGACCGCCTTTACGAACAGCGAAAGGCCATCACCGATTTCCTGATGTTACAAGCGGATAAAGGTACTCCCCTGTGTAACTTAGATGTCAGCCATTGGCAGCTCATGCGTGACACCTGCCGCTTGCTCAGGCCCTTTGAGGAGGCCACGCTATTCGTGAGTCGGCAGGACTATGGGATGAACGACGTCATTCCTCTGTTGCACGTCCTGGAACAAATGCTGTTAACAATGGCTGGTCAGGGTGCGGTAGACGTGGCGCACAGATCTCAACGCCACATGACCCCTGTGGGGGCAGGACAGGAAGAAGAGGAGGAGGTAGAGGAGGACATTGGTGCTCAGGAATTATTGAGTGAAATGGGTGGTTTTTCCACTCAGCGGACAGGAGTGGAGGAGCAGGAGCATCTGGTAGAGGAGGAGGAGGAGACAGAGGACCCAGACGCACCGTGGCAGTATGCTGTGGAGATGGAGGCAGGGAGTCCCTTGCATTCCTTGGCACAAATGGCCCATAGCATGCTCGGTTGCTTGCGTAGCGACAGCCGAATAATAACCATCAGACAGAGGGATGACTTTTGGCTGTCCACCTTGTTGGACCCTCGCTACCATTCAAAAATGGTGGCCTTTTTCACACCTGCTGAGAGGGAGGCCAAAATAAAGTACTATAAAAACCACCTATGTAGTCATGCAGTATATAGCCCTATCAGCCACTTTCTGGCATCCAGTTGCTGTAGCCCCCATCACCACACTGTGCCACGAGCCCCTGTACCGCCTTCTCATACTGCTGCCAGATCCATCCTCTGCCATGTGCGTCTTTGTCGTCTGCTCACGCTGCTGGGTTCCAGTTTTAAACCTAGGCCTGTGTATGGCTTCCGAATACTGCTGCCTCCACCGCCACCCTGCGCCATGTGCCTCTGTCGTCTGCTCACGCTGCTGACGGCTTCCGCTTTTTAACCTAGGCCTGTGTATGGCTTCCGAATACTGCTGCCTCCACCGCCACCCTGCGCCATGTGCCACTTTCAGGTCTCCTTACACTGTTGGTGGGTTCCATTTTGTGATAGGGTGCTGTATGGCCTTCCATTGCTGCTGCCTCCACCGCCACCCTGCGCCATGTGCCTCTGTCGTCTGCTCACGCTGCTGACGGCTTCCGCTTTTTAACCGAGGCCTGTGTTTGGCTTCCGAATACTGCTGCATCCACTGCCACCCTGCGCCATGTGTCTCTGTCGTCTGCTCACGCTGCTGATGGCTTCCTCTTTTTAACCGAGGCCTGTGTTTGGCTTCCGAATACTGCTGCATCCACCGCCACCCTGCGCCATGTGTCTCTGTCGTCTGCTCACACTGCTGACGGCTTCCGCTTTTTAACCTAGGCCTGTGTATGGCTTCCGAATACTGCTGCCTCCACCGCCACCCTGCGCCATGTGCCTCTGTCGTCTGCTCACGCTGCTGACGGCTTCCGCTTTTTAAACTAGTCCTGTGTATGTCTTCCGAATACTGCTGCCTCCACCGCCACCCTGCACCATGTGCCACTTTCAGGTCTCCTTACACTGTTGGTGGGTTCCAATTTGTGATAGGGTGCTGTATGGCCTTCCATTGCTGCTGCCTCCACCGCCACCCTGTGCCATGTGCCTCTGTCGTCTGCTCACGCTGCTGACGGCTTCCGCTTTTTAACCGAGGCCTGTATTTGGCTTCCGAATACTGCTGCATCCACCGCCACCCTGCGCCATGTGTCTCTGTCGTCTGCTCACGCTGCTGACGGCTTCCGCTTTTTAACCTAGGCCTGTGTATGGCTTCCGAATACTGCTGCCTCCACCGCCACCCTGCGCCATGTGCCTCTGTCGTCTGCTCACGCTGCTGACGGCTTCCGCTTTTTAAACTAGTCCTGTGTATGTCTTCCGAATACTGCTGCCTCCACCGCCACCCTGCGCCATGTGCCACTTTCAGGTCTCCTTACACTGTTGGTGGGTTCCATTTTGTGATACGGTGCTGTATGGCCTTCCATTGCTGCTGCCTCCACCGCCACCCTGCGCCATGTGCCTCTGTCGTCTGCTCACGCTGCTGACGGCTTCCGCTTTTTAACCGAGGCCTGTGTTTGGCTTCCGAATACTGCTGCATCCACCGCCACCCTGCGCCATGTGTCTCTGTCGTCTGCTCACGCTGCTGACGGCTTCCGCTTTTTAACCTAGGCCTGTGTATGGCTTCCGAATACTGCTGCCTCCACTGCCACCCTGCGCCATGTGCCTCTGTCGTCTGCTCACGCTGCTGACGGCTTCCGCTTTTTAAACTAGTCCTGTGTATGTCTTCCGAATACTGCTGCCTCCACCGCCACCCTGCGCCATGTGCCACTTTCAGGTCTCCTTACACTGTTGGTGGGTTCCATTTTGTGATAGGGTGCTGTATGGCCTTCCATTGCTGCTGCCTCCACCGCCACCCTGCGCCATGTGCCTCTGTCGTCTGCTCACGCTGCTGACGGCTTCCGCTTTTTAACCGAGGCCTGTGTTTGGCTTCCGAATACTGCTGCATCCACCGCCACCCTACGCCATGTGTCTCTGTCGTCTGCTCACGCTGCTGACGGCTTCCGCTTTTTAACCTAGGCCTGTGTATGGCTTCCGAATACTGCTGCCTCCACCGCCACCCTGCGCCATGTGCCTCTGTCGTCTGCTCACGCTGCTGACGGCTTTCGCTTTTTAAACTAGTCCTGTGTATGTCTTCCGAATACTGCTGCCTCCACCACCACCCTGCGCCATGTGCCACTTTCAGGTCTCCTTACACTGTTGGTGGGTTCCATTTTGTGATACGGTGCTGTATGGCCTTCCATTGCTGCTGCCTCCACCGCCACCCTGCGCCATGTGCCTCTGTCGTCTGCTCATGCTGCTGACAGCTTCCGCTTTTTAACTGAGGCCTGTGTTTGGCTTCCGAATACTGCTGCATCCACCGCCACCCTGCGCCATGTGTCTCTGTCGTCTGCTCATGCTGCTGACGGCTTCCGCTTTTTAACCTAGGCCTGTGTATGGCTTCCGAATACTGCTGCCTCCACCGCCACCCTGCGCCATGTGCCTCTGTTGTCTGCTCACGCTGCTGACGGCTTCCGCTTTTTAAACTAGTCCTGTGTATGTTTTCCGAATACTGCTGCCTCCACCGCCACCCTGCGCCATGTGCCACTTTCAGGTCTCCTTACACTGTTGGTGGGTTCCATTTTGTGATAGGGTGCTGTATGGCCTTCCATTGCTGCTGCCTCCACCGCCACCCTGCGCCATGTGCCTCTGTCGTCTGCTCACGCTGCTGACGGCTTCCGCTTTTTAACCGAGGCCTGTGTTTGGCTTCCGAATACTGCTGCATCCACCGCCACCCTGCGCCATGTGTCTCTGTCGTCTGCTCACGCTGCTGACGGCTTCCGCTTTTTAACCTAGGCCTGTGTATGGCCTTCAATTGAAGCTGCTTCTGCTCCGCCACTCTGCCATTGGACTCTTGATAGTCGTCTCCCCACGCTGCTGCTGGGGGGACTTTTTAACATAGGCCTCTGTATGGCCTTCAATTTTAGCTGCTTACGCTCCGCCACTCTGCCATGGGCCCCTGTACCGCCTCCTCATGCTGCTGCCAGGCCCGTAATCTGCCATGGGCCCCCGTACCGACTCCTCATGCTGCTGCCAGGCCCGTAATCTGTCATGGGCCCCTGTACCGCCTCCTCATGCTGCTGCCAGGTCCAGAGTGTGTCATGGGTCCCTGTACGGCCTCCCATTGCTGCTGTCTCCATCGCCACACTCTGCCATGTGCCACTTTCAGGTCTCCTCACACTGCTGGTGGGTTCCATTTTGTCATAGGGTGCTGTATGGCCTCCCATTGCTGCTGCCTCCACCGCCACACTGTGGCTCCACACTCTGGTTTTGGCCCCGTGACTGCCCAAATGAGTGAAGTGTGCGGTGATTCTAAGATCGACGGCACTCATCTGCATGTCATATTGACTGACAGTATTATTTTTCTTCCCCAGCAGACTCCAAGGGCATTTAAATTAAAGGTACAGTGTTCTGCACTAATATAAAGGCTCTCTGAAGCCTAGAAACACCCTTTTTATAAGTTAAATTCACAGCGAATATATTCGGCACGAAGCGAATTTAATCGGCGAATTCGGCGAATCAGCCGAACCGAATTTTTGAATAATTCGCTCATCTCTAGCCCACGCCCAATAGTGAATCAGGGCCTTTGTGTCTGCTGTTGGCTTCCTTTATTCCACCCCTGGGAGCTACTATAGTTCTAAGCCATGCACATTACTTTGCATCATACTGTAGAGGTATGCTCTGACCCATATATAATACCACTCCCAGTGTTTTGGTAAGGGCAGCCACCTTTGCTAGCTGGCAGCAAGGCCCCTTAATCATTGGAACAAAGGAGGCAGCTGCCCCAGTCCCATCACTCCAGCACGCCCCAGCCCCAGAATCACTTTCTGTGCCCTGCCTGTTCTTGTTTCTCCTACCACTCCCACCATCCAGACTCCAGCATTGCTTATAATTTGAAGCTGGTGTGGGGGTTTGGCATGAGCAGATGTACCACTCCCAGGACGGGCTCTAGGTTTTTGTATGGCTAGTTTTGGTCCAGGTAGAGTGGTACAGGACGATTGTTATTTTCGGTACATGTGCCCAAAGGGGAGGGGTCTACTCCCTTCCATCTTTCTCCCCCCGCCCACTGTCCTCCCCTATTCCTTGGGCCCCCTTTCTGGGGCTCCCTTCCCATTTCCTCCCTCTGGTAACATCTTTTCCCTCTTATTGGGCCCCTGTCCCTGGTGGGACCTCTTTCCTTTCCCCTTCTTTCCCCTGTGCGGGGTGTGGGAGCTGCCCAGTATCACATTCCCTTAGGGTATGTATGTTCTCTGCGTGGTATAGCCCCCATATTATTAATTATTATCTCCCCTTAAGTGGATTTTTGATAGGTATTCCCTCTGGCTTACACACTGATAAGATGGCTTATCAAATTGATGAAGAGATAGAGAAAGAAATGAGGGCAGTCTTCTCGAAGGATGAACTTCAGATGTCTAATAGGAATAAAGATTTTAGACAGGCATTTAGGACACATAGTAATTTGACGTTTAAACATCTGAGGCAGAAGTGGAATAAAGTCTCTCTGGAGTCCTATGTGGAATCAATCCGCTGGGACTCAGGGAAAGAATAATACTAGCAGAACATTTACATAATGAGCAGTTTTTAAAGAAATGGCAGGAAGAGGCAATTATACATGGTATACACATTATGCAGACGATAACTGAAGAGAAGAAAATACAACTTAAAGAAACAGAAGAACAGTTACAGGAAAGTGTAAAAGACTTGGAGGGATATAATGAATTAGATGAGTTCATAACATTAAATGAAAAGCTGAAAAAAGAAGTAGCTGAGTTTCAAAAAGAACAAAAAAATGGGGAAACATAAGAAATTCCATCGTGACCTGGTGGACTTTGAATCTGGACAAATATTGGACCTACAGGGAAGAAGGGGTAGGAGTAGGTCTAGGAGTAGACATAGATTGCGGAATAAGGATGGAACAGTTTCAGATGAGGAAGTAGTCAAAACAGTATCTTTTTTAGGAACCCAGGAGAAAAAGGAAAAAGGAGGAGGAGATACACTAAACAGAGGGGGCCATACGGAACAACTGACAAATATAGCCAACAGAATGGAAAAGAACATTGCGACTTAAGAGTACCAGAAAGCAAACGTGCAGACAGGCCAAAAAGAGGTAGCCAATACGGGTAAATCCCTGAATGTAGTCAACCTCACTGAAAAAGAGGTTTCAAGACATCATATATCCCTTTTACAAAAGGGTCTAGGTTTTTCACTCAGTTGTCCTGGGGATCAGTTTGAAATCTATAAAGATGTATGTTCTTAGAAAAGTTAGCTTTAAGCTCATGTATATGCAGAAAGAGGTACAGAACAGTGGAGATACCATCAATATTGAATACCATGATATTGACCTCAGGGATATTGATGAGCTTGAGTACATACAGGGTAATACCTGGTTGGATTCAAATATTTTGGATCCACCACCCCCATCGGGCTTAGTAAATAAGTCCAAGACTTTTCCAAGTATAACTAACAATAGGTACCTCCAGACATTCTTGGAGGCAGTAACAAGAGATATTAGGGAGATGGATTGTGACAATTTCTTACCAGACCAGGATAATCTATCGACTGTGAAAAGTCGAGCATTTAAAGAACTTAAAAACCTTAAAGAGGTAGTGATTAAGTCCAGTGACAAGGACGGGAATGTGGTGATTTGGAAAGAGAAAGAATATGTTGATGAAGTCAATAGACAATTGAATAATGAATTATGTTACGAAAGAGGCATCAGTAACCCATTTCCTGCCCTTGTCACTGAAATGAATTACAAATTGGAGAGAGTATTTGAAGTGGGACTAATTAGGAAAAAGAACGGGACTACTTACATATAGAGAAATACAATATCCCTACTTTTTATGTGACCCCAAAGGTCCATAAAAACCTAACCCAAACACCAAGGAGACCTATAATCTCAGCGGTGGGTGGACCCACAGAATGTTTGGGACAATATGTAGATAGAAGAATTAAGCACCTAGTAGAAGCTTTACTATCATTTGTCCTAGATACAAGGCATCTCTTGAGTATGTTGGCTGATTTGAAGGTACCAGTAGACTGCTTACTAGCAGGAGTGGACATAGAATCCCTCACCAGACAGGAATTCAAGCTATTTCAGAGTGGTTGGAACTCAAGCATCCACTGTCTGGTCTTCATAATGAATTCCTGGTAGAATTATTAGATCTTATCCTTCATAATAACTTCTTCATGTTTGATGGGCAATTTTACCGTCAAACTCGGGAAGTTGCAATGGGTGTAGCATGTGCACCCACATATGCATGTCTGCACTTAGGCTGGTGGGAAAAAAACTGTAGTATATACTAACCCCAGATATCAAGATCATGTTGCCATGTGGGTTTGCTACATGGATGATGTCTTAGTGGCATGGAGAGGGTCACTGGAGGAATTCAAATTGTTCATACATGAATTAAATTCTAATATTAAAAATATCTATTTAATGTATAAAGTGGATCAATGTGAAATAGAATTCCTTGATTTGAAAATAAAAAAGGTGGGAGATAAGATTGAAACCACCACCTTTCGTAAACCCATAGCAGGTAATACCCTTCTTCATGCCACAAGCTGTAAGGGAATTCCCGTGAGACGGCTGGTGAATAGACGTGCGCATTTGCACAGAAATGCACGATCACGCACATGCACGGTGAAGATTGGCGCCAGACAGACTATTTAAGAGGTGCCTCTGCCTGTGCTGAGTGCTGACTGGTCTTCAGCTGTTCCCTGTTTCCTGCTCGTTCCTGTGTGATTTCCTTGTTGCTGACCCGGCTTGTTCCTGACCTGACTCTGATTACTCTCCTGCTTGATACTGGTTCCTGACTTCAGCTCTGCTCCTGACTTTGGCTTGTTTATGATTTGGTACCTCGCTGTCTGCCCGTTGATGACCCCGGCTATTCCTATGAAATTGCTCCTGTCTCCCATCCCAGCTTCCTACCTTGCTCTGGTGCATACCTGGCTACCCACCATACCAGCTCTGCATATTACTACTGTGCCTGAATCAGAGGTTCACCAGTCTTCCAAAGCCTCCAACTGCAAGAGCTGCAAACAACATCTGCTGGCGCTCTTGTCCCCCTGGTCCCTAGACACCCTCTGTTCCATTTCCAGTGGAGTCAGGGCTAGTGACACAAGTGAGGCCGACCTCGTCATTTCAGTCTCCAACCAAGTACGTGACACAAGCCATCATCCTTGGTCACTTATTAAAGGGATTCCCTATGGACAGTTCCTCAGGAACCGGAGAAACTGTTCAAATATAGATGACTATCATGTTGAAAGCCAGGAACTGAAGGAAAGGTTCAAAGCAAGAGGATACCCCAAGTCAGTATTGAAGGCAGGTAGAGTAAGAGAACTAAAACAAGAAAGGATACAGCTACTACAACAAAACAAAGATAAAAAGAAACAAAAACATGAGAAAGTTGGTTTGGTCACTAGATATGAAACTCATTGGAGTCAATTAAAATCGGTTTTAAATAAACATTGGCACATCCTTACGTTGGATAAGAGAATACTGGACATAATAGGGAATAGGCCTTGGATTATAGCCAAAAAGGCCCCTACCATAAGGGATACCTTAGTGTGCAGTGAATATAGAAGGAGTAGAAGTGAACCAATGTATATACAACCCATAAAAGGCATGTTTCCATGTCTACATTGCCCCATATGTAGACATGTCGATAAGATTAGAGAATTTCAGGATTTCACAGGTATGAGAATATATTCTATTAACTCTTCCCTTAACTGTTCATCATCATGCATAGTATAAAGAATTGTATGCCCATGTAATAAGATTCATATCGGTAAGACTAAAAGAGAATTTAGACGTCTAGCCAGTATTAGGAGTAATGATGATGAGTCCCCACTAGCCATTAATTTTGAACATTATCATAATACATCCTTGAAAGGAATAAAATGTGCAGCCATCTTTCAGTTGTCGCTGTCAGAGAGGAGAGGTGATAAGGACAAGATCTTGTTACAAAAGGAAGAAAGATGGATCTTTTTATTAAATACTATGAGTCCTCTGGGACTTAACAATGCAGCCATTTTTATGAAAAGAGATGGTTATGAAAAGAGATTTTCGCCTATCGATGCTAATGTGATGATGGTGGATGTGTGGAGCCTGTGATATGGAGAGGAGACATACAAGTACCTTTACGATTCCCATGCAGGGTAGCAGGTATTTGATCTGTATTTGCCATATACCTAAGACTGGAGGATTGTCTCCTTATAGGACTCCACACATGGACCAACCAGGAGGGGGCACTCCCTTGATGTATAGTGTTTAGATTTATCCCAGATGACTGCTTTAAGAGGTGGAACATAGTGTGATGATGTAGCTATATAGGAATGTCAGCCATCCAATCTAGAGCTATGCCCCGAGAAAGCCCCAGTCAGTGGGAGGGATGAAACATGTAGGTGGAAGGGATGACGTCCTCTGTCCACGTGCAATCCCCTGCTGAGAAACCAGAGTGCACAACGGCTCTCCGGACCTGCTGTGTGCATATTGCATTTTGTGCTGCAAGTTGTGCTGTCTCATCCCCAAGATACAGCTACCTGGGACTGCATGTTAATCCGGTTTACTTTGCCTGAGATCCACATGGTGAGACTGATCTATTTACCTACTGCATTGAGTGATGGACTTATCTTACAGTCTATGGACTACAGAGTCAATCAGCTACCAAGGTGTAGGCTGGACCTGTCAAGTACTGATTACATGTCCTTTCTGAAGCTCTGTTTATGGTGATGTGAACACAGGAGGACTTGAGCATATCTTACACGGAGTTACATGTGAACTTCCTTTGGCACCTTGTCACTTCATTGCCTTCCTTTAATATTTCTGTGGAGTTGACACCATTGCTGGTGATTAGAGATGAGCGAATCGAACCAGGCGAAGTGGAATTCGTTTCGAATTTCAGGAAAAATTCGATTCGCGTCGAATCCGAATATTTGCATAATTCGGGTGCGCGAATCGGATTTTTCCCGATCAGCCGGCAAAAGTGTCCCTGCAGAGAGCTCCGCTATTTCTGACAGTTCTCTGACAGTTCCTTCACATGTACAGCGGTTGAAACATTGTATCTATTTGTTTCCATTTAGGATACAGATGTTTTTATTCGGAAATAAATAGATACAATGTTTCAACCGCTGTCAACCGCTGGAACTGTCAGAGAACTGTCAGAAATAGCGGAGCTCTCTGCAGATACACTTTTTGCTGTACTGGAATACTTCTTCTTCTCATTCTTCTTTTCATTCTTCTTCTTCTTCTTTTCATTCTTCTTTTCATTCTTCTCATTCTTCTTTTCTTCTTCATGAAAAGAAGAATGAGAAGAAGAATGAAAAGAAGAATGAGAAGAATGAAAAGAAGAATGAAAAGAAGAAGAAGAATGAAAAGAAGAATGAGAAGAAGAATGAAAAGAAGAATGAAAAGAAGAATGAGAAGAATGAAAAGAAGAATGAAAAGAAGAAGAAGAAGAATGAAAAGAAGAAGAAGAATGAAAAGAAGAAGAATATTTTCATTCTTCTCATTCTTCTTTTCATTCTTCTTTTCATTCTTCTTCTTCTTCTTTTCATTCTTCTTCTTCTTTTCATTCTTCTCATTCTTCTTTTCATTCTTCTTCTTCTTCTTTTCATTCTTTTCATTCTTCTTCTTTTCATTCTTCTTCTTTCCATTCTTCTTTTCATTCTTCTTCTTTTCATTCTTCTTCTTCTTCTTTTCATTCTTCTTTTCATTCTTCTTCTTTTCATTCTTCTTTTCATTCTTCTCATTCTTCTTTTCATTCTTCTTCTCATTCTTCTTTTCATTCTTCTTTTCATTCTTCTTTTCATTCTATTTTCTTTTCATTCTTCTCATTCTTCTTTTCTTCTTCATGAAAAGAAGAATGAGAAGAAGAATGAAAAGAAGAATGAAAAGAAGAAGAAGAATGAAAAGAAGAATGAGAAGGAGAATGAAAAGAAGAATGAGAAGAATGAAAAGAAGAATGAAAAGAAGAAGAAGAATGAAAAGAAGAATGAGAAGAAGAATGAGAAGAATGAAAAGAAGAATGAGAAGAATGAAAAGAAGAATGAAAAGAAGAAGAAGAAGAATGAAAAGAAGAATGAAAAGAAGAAGAATCTTTTCATTCTTCTTTTCATTCTTCTTTTCATTCTTCTTCTTCTTTTCATTCTTCTTTTCATTCTTCTTCTTCTTCTTTTCATTCTTCTTCTTCTTCTTTTCATTCTTCTTTTCATTCTTCTTCTTTTCATTCTTCTCATTCTTCTTTTCATTCTTCTTTTCATTCTTCTTCTTCTTTTCATTCTTCTTCTTCTTTTCATTCTTCTCATTCTTCTTTTCATTTTTCTTCTTCTTTTCATTCTTCTTTTCATTCTTCTTCTTCTTCTTTTCATTCTTCTTTTCATTCTTCTTCTTCTTCTTTTCATTCTTCTTTTCATTCTTCTTCTTTTCATTCTTCTTCTTTCCATTCTTCTTTTCATTCTTCTTTTCATTCTTCTTTTCATTCTTCTTCTTCTTTTCATTCTTCTTCTTTTCATTCTTCTTTTCATTCTTCTCATTCTTCTTTTCATTCTTCTTTTCGTTCTTCTTCTCATTCTTCTTTTCATTCTATTTTCTTTTCATTCTTCTCATTCTTCTTTTCTTCTTCATGAAAAGAAGAATGAGAAGAAGAATGAAAAGAAGAATGAAAAGAAGAAGAAGAATGAAAAGAAGAATGAGAAGGAGAATGAAAAGAAGAATGAGAAGAATGAAAAGAAGAATGAAAAGAAGAAGAAGAATGAAAAGAAGAATGAGAAGAATGAAAAGAAGAATGAGAAGAATGAAAAGAAGAATGAAAAGAAGAAGAAGAAGAATGAAAAGAAGAAGAAGAATGAAAAGAAGCATGAAAAGAAGAATCTTTTCATTCTTCTCATTCTTCTTTTCATTCTTCTTTTCATTCTTCTTCTTTTCATTCTTCTTCTTCTTTTCATTCTTCTTTTCATTCTTCTTCTTCTTCTTCTTTTCATTCTTCTTCTTCTTCTTTTCATTCTTCTTCTTCTTCTTTTCATTCTTCTCATTCTTCTTTTCATTCTTCTTCTCATTCTTCTTCTCATTCTTCTTTTCATTCTTCTTTTCATTCTTCTCATTCTTCTTTTCTTCTTCATGAAAAGAAGAATGAAAAGAAGAATGAAAAGAAGAAGAAGAATGAAAAGAAGAATGAAAAGAAGAATGAGAAGAATGAAAAGAAGAATGAAAAGAAGAAGAAGAATGAAAAGAAGAATGAGAAGAAGAATGAAAAGAAGAATGAGAAGAAGAATGAGAAGAAGAATGAGAAGAATGAAAAGAAGAATGAGAAGAATGAAAAGAAGAATGAAAAGAAGAAGAAGAAGAATGAAAAGAAGAAGAAGAAGAATGAAAAGAAGAAGAAGAATGAATGAAAAGAAGAATGAAAAGAAAAAGAATGAAAAGAAGAATGAGAAGAAGAATGAAAAGAAGAATGAGAAGAATGAAAAGAAGAATGAAAAGAAGAAGAAGAATGAAAATAAGAATGAGAAGAAGAATGAAAAGAAGAATGAGAAGAAGAATGAGAAGAAGAATGAGAAGAATGAAAAGAAGAATGAGAAGAATGAAAAGAAGAATGAAAAGAAGAAGAAGAAGAATGAAAAGAAGAAGAAGAATGAAAAGAAGAATGAAAAGAAGAAGAAGAATCTTTTCATTCTTCTCATTCTTCTTTTCATTCTTCTTCTTCTTTTCATTCTTCTTCTTCTTTTCATTCTTCTTTTCATCCTACTTCTTCTTCTTCTTCTTCATCCTCATCCTCTTCTTCTTCTTCTGAGGATGAGGATGAAGAAGAAGTAGGATGAAAATAAGAAGAATTCCAAGCCAGAGCTCCTCTATTCTGCAGATACACTTAGAGGAGCTCTGCAGATACACTTTTTGCCGGTTTGGAATTCTTCTTATTTTCATCCTACTTCTTCTTCTTCTTCATCCTCATCCTCATCCTCAGAAGAAGAAGAAGAGGATGAGGATGAAGAAGAAGAAGAAGAAGTAGGATGAAAATAAGAAGAATTCCAAGCCGGCAAAAAGTGTATCTGCAGAGCTCCTCTATTTCTGACAGTTCTCTGACATAGAACTGTCAGAAATAGAGGAGCTCTGCAGATACAGTTTTTGCCAGCTTGGAATTCTTCTTATTTTCATCCTACTTCTTCTTCTTCTTCATCCTCATCCTCATCCTCTTCTTCTTCTTCTGAGGATGAGGATGAAGAAGAAGTAGGATGAAAATAAGAAGAATTCCAAGCCGGCAAAAACTGTATCTGCAGAGCTCCTCTAAGTGTATCTGCAGAATAGAGGAGCTCTGCAGATACACTTTTTGCCGGCTTGGAATTCTTCTTATTTTCATCCTACTTCTTCTTCTTCATCCTCATCCTCATCCTCAGAAGAAGAAGAAGAGGATGAGGATGAGGATGAAGAAGAAGAAGAAGAAGAAGTAGGATGAAAATAAGAAGAATTCCAAGCTGGCAAAAAGTGTATCTGCAGAGCTCCTCTAAGTGTATCTGCAGAATAGAGGAGCTCTGCAGATACACTTTTTGCCGGCTTGGAATTCTTCTTATTTTCATCCTACTTCTTCTTCTTCATCCTCATCCTCTTCTTCTGAGGATGAGGATGAAGAAGAAGAAGAAGAAGAAGAAGAAGAAGAAGAAGAAGTAGGATGAAAATAAGAAGAATTCCAAGCCGGCAAAAAGTGTATCTGCAGAGCTCCGCTAAGTGTATCTGCAGAGCTCCACTAAGTGTATCTGCAGAGCTCAGCGGTTGAAACATTGTATCTATTTGTTTCCATTTATGGAAACAAATAGATACAATGTTTCAACCGCTGTAAATGTGAATGTCAGAGAACTGTCAGAAATAGAGGAGCTCTGCAGATACACTTAGCGGAGCTCTGCATATACACTTTTTGCCGGTTTGGAATTCTTCTTATTTTCATCCTACTTCTTCTTCTTCTTCTTCTTCTTCATCCTCATCCTGATCCTCAGAAGAAGAGGATGAGGATGAAGAAGAAGAAGAAGAAGAAGTAGGATGAAAATAAGAAGAATTCCAAGCCGGCAAAAAGTGTATCTGCAGAGCTCCACTAAGTGTATCTGCAGAGCTCCGCTAAGAAATAGCGGAGCTCTGCAGATACACTATTTGCCGGCTTGGAATTCTCCTTCTTCTCATCCTTCTTCTTCTTCTCATCCTTCTCCTTCTTCTCATCCTTCTTCTTCTTCTCATCCTTCTTCTTCTTCTCATCCTTCTCCTTCTTCTCATCCTTCTTCTTCTTCTCATCCTTCTTCTTCTTCTCATCCTTCTTCTTCTTCTCATCCTTCTTCTTCTTCTCATCCTCCTTCTTCTTCTCATCCTTCTCCTTCTTCTCATCCTTCTCCTTCTTCTCATCCTTCTCCTTCTCCTTCTTCTCATCCTTCTCCTTCTCCTTCTTCTCATCCTTCTCCTTCTTCTCATCCTTCTCCTTCTCCTTCTTCTCATCCTTCTCCTTCTTCTCATCCTTCTCCTTCTCCTTCTTCTCATCCTTCTCCTTCTTCTCATCCTTCTCCTTCTCCTTCTCCTTCCTCATCTCCAAGGGCATTTAAATTAAAGGTACAGTGTTCTGCACTAATTTAAAGGCTCTCTGAAGCCTAGAAACCCTTTTTATAAGTTAAATTTGTAGCGAATAAATTTGCATCGAATCGAATTTCTTCCTCAAATTCGGCGAATCAGCCGAATCGAATTTTTGAATAATTCGCTCATCTCTACTGGTGATCATCCTGGTCTTTAGCACACAATACAACAGGGAATAGGGAGTTTCCATCAGCACAGTAAAGGAGGACAGGGAGAGGTGTGGAGGGCTGGCCCATGTCACCCGGATCCCTCCACTTTTGGGAGGGTAGGGAGGGATTGTAGGGGGGAGGGAGGGGTCTCTCTTTGGGAGTTTGGGGTGACCTGAGAAGGGTGGGGTGGAGTACTGGGGTCTCAATTGGGGGGGGCTCCGGTGGTTTGGGGAGGGGATGGATGGGTTTATGCACTGAACTGTTCATTGTTTATGTCCTACAATAAATATATTCTGTTCATTAGCCATGCAGGTGCTTTATCCTTTATTGTGAAGGGTTTTTGCAATTACTTCTTTTTTGGATGCGCCTTCCCCTTAATATTTGTGTTGTGTGGGTTTGGCATGAGCAGATGTAATACTCCAAGGATGGGCTCTAGAGCCGTTAGGGTTTTTTTTTAATATGTTGAAGCTGCAGCAATCAGATGCTGCCCCCACACACACACACACACACTCACAATATAGATTGAGGAAAATCAAACTCTTAGCTAACAAGAGTGTCAGTTCCAAAACACTGCACATTTCTTTTTAATATTGGCCAAAGGAAGTTCTTAAATGCAAACTAAACTCATAAATAAGCATGTAGCTCAGTATCTGTCTGTCCATGGAGTCCGTGAAGAGGTGGCTGAACAATAGATTCCAAGGGGCTGAAAGAAAAGCTGTGCATGGCTGGACTGCATGTATACTGGGCTGGGGGGATGGAAAGTATAAGAGGGGCAACTACAAGTGCCAGCAGATGCACAGCCATAGGTGGGTAAATAAATATCCAAATGGTTGCCAAAGTAGCTACATCAAAGTAACCAATAAATAATAGACTAATACAAAGTTCATAGTGCAAGAAAGTGCAAAGTCCATGCGGATTCATTCCAACATGTTCCAAGAACAAACTCCTCCACCGGGACTCACTCAGCCTCTTACCGAAAGCTGTTGATCTCCTGAGTTACCAGAGATTAATATGCACTCAATGGTGTGTGTGTCTTTAAGAGTCATCTGTCAGGACTGCTGCAATCATCCAGAATTCCAGCCAAACACAAATAGGGTTAATAGTGCAGTCCATGCGGCATATTCATCCTCCGAGAAGAACCGCCACACAGGTTTTTGTTATTATTTAAATTCACAATGTACAGGCACTTACATAGCCATAGCGACAGAGTACACAAGCAGAGAACACCACACCATCCAGACACGGCCAGGCGTGATGACATTGCCAGCTAACATGTCTAACATGTTTTGCTACCAATAAGCATCTTCAGGGGAATGGAGAAGGCTGGAGATGTCATCATGCCTGCTATGTCATGGTTTTGATACATAAAAATCCATAAGCTATATAAAATACAGTATACATCCAATGAGACATTCAAAATCACAAGTGTTTTTCCCAAGACATAGGAGTCCCCTGAACAATAGTAATTTAAGCAGTCGTTGCTAAAATATGCCGACCAAACAAATGGCCACGTAAAAAGGCCACGTAAAAACAATAAGAGACCTTGTGAAATGGTTCTAAGCAAACACTCTGTTGATCAAGTCCAAACATTCAATCCAAAACTCTGAAAAAAAGACAAAAGTCCATCCAGTTCAACCATAGAAAAAAAAAAAGTTATAATCCTATACCCACAGTTGATCCAAAGGAAAGCAAAAAAAATCCAGCAAAGCATGATCCAATTTGCTCCTTCTGGCAAAAAAATTCCTTCCTGATCCCCAGAGAGGCAATCGGATATTCCCTGGATCAACTTTATCTATTTTTTTTTTAATTTAAATATTTATTTATTTTCCGTATATAATACATATTTCATCAATATTCTCATACAAAAACCATTTCCAAATCATTAATTACATTTCTTACTATCTTTATTCCCATTACCTCCCCACCCCAATCTAATACCCCCTCCCACCTCAAAAATCCACCCTACCCCCTTATAAACCCACCCACTCTGCATTATTCTGTTACCTCTTTTCCTAGATAGAATATAGACTACTGTATATAAATAAATACTTCCATCTCTCTCACACTGCTACTTCATATATTTCACCATAAATTCTTCCCATTTTCTCCACTTCTTAGAGAATAGCCCCATCTTGTCTTCTTGCATATAATACAATTTCTCCATCCTACATATCTGATTCGTTCTCTCCACCCAATCCTCTACCTTCGGCACCTCTGGTCTATGCCAATACCTAGGTATCAGACCCTTCGCCGCATTCAGATAGTACCATATACCAGAGTCCTTGTATTTATTTACTGATAGCTCTGTACTATGCAGTAGACACACCTCTGGGTCCAGTCCCATCTTTATCCCAGAGATTGTCTCAATTAATTGAACCATTATCTCCCAGAAACCTTGGATCTTTGGGCACTTCCACCATATATGATATAACGTACCTATCTTTCCACATCCCCTCCAGCACTCTAGTGTATTTTCCCCACTCATCTTACCCTCAACGTTCGATGTAATGTGCCATCTTGTTAAACACTTATAATTTACCTCCACCTCTCTCATACTTATATTCTCGTGTATTAGTCTATATATTTTCCTTTGTTTGTCTTCATCTAACTCTATTTCCAAATCTCTTTCCCATTTTGCTATATACATTGGCTTTGTGCGTGTGTCTAACTCAGTGAGAATCTTATAAACTTTTGCCGTGCCCCGTTTCCCATCTCCACGTGATTCCAACAACCTCTCAAACAGATTCCAATCCTTTCTCAGTCTCAACGGTTTCGGAAGGTTTCTAACAAAGTGTTTTAATTGGTGATATCTCCACTCATCTATTTTAATGAAAAGTTCCCTTTTATCTTTTTTCAGATCCTTAAGTGTTCTCAATTCCTGTCCTTCCATAATATCTCTCAATTGGATATCCTCTTTTTTAAACCATTTTCCTGTGCTCTCCTCCCTACCTGGAGGGAAATAATCCGTGTTCCTCAGTGATATTAATTGTGAGTTAAAATCCCATTTCATAAGTTTATGCAGTTTATCCCAAACCTTTAAAACATTTAATGTAACAACACTCGTGGTATCTTTTAGACCTCTATATTGTGCTGATGCCCATATAATTTTACTCAAGGTACCTCCACTTAATTCATTCTCAATCTTAACCCACCTTTTCCCCTCTGAGTTATGTGTCCAGTCATAAATTCTCGCTAGAACTACTGCTCTATAATACCTCTTAATGTCTGGCACTCCCAAACCTCCCTTCTCCTTATTTCTACTCAACAATTCATATGATATTCTAGGTTTTTTATTTTTCCATATGTATCTTGTTAACATCCTTTTTATTACTTTAAAAAAAACCTCCGGGATTTTGACTGGAATCATCTGGAATTTATATAGGATTTTTGGTACAATTATCATTTTTATCAGGTTTATACGCCCTATCCAAGACGGATTGCCTCCTCCCAATCTCCTTAATTCCTCTTTGATCTCATTTAAGAGTGGGATATAGTTTAATTTATACAAGTTCGTATATGAAGCAGAAAGTTTAACCCCAAAATACTTTACCTCTCTGTTTTTCCATATAAAAGGGAATTCTTTTTGTATTTTTTCTTTTTCACTCTTTGGAAGATTTACATTTAGGATCTCAGTTTTTGTTGGATTGATTTTCAAATTTGATAACTCCCCATAATCCTTTAAGCTCTTCATTAAATTTTGGAGTGTTATCCTAGGATTTCCCACATAGAACAACAGGTCATCCGCAAAGGCAGCCACTTTATGTTCAACTCCTCCTATCTGAACTCCTTTTATATCTATATTCTTCCTAATTGTTGCCAATAAAGGCTCCAACGACAATACATACAATAGTGGGGACAGTGGACATCCCTGTCTAGTTCCATTTGACATCCCAATAGGTTCCGACCTCTCTCCATTAACCATGATAACTGCTGAGGGCTCTCTATACAACTTTCCTATCCACTCTCTCATTCTTGCTCCCATTCCTAGACTCTCCAGAGTATCTATCATAAAGCTCCAATCTACTCTATCAAATGCCTTTTCAGCATCGATCGAAAGCACTACTACCGGGTTTTCTCCTTCCTAGCTTTCTGGATAAGCAACAGAGTTCTCAACCCATTATCTCTACCCTCCCTCACTGGAACAAATCCTACCTGATCCCCCTGGATCCATTCTGGCATTAAGTCTTTTAGCCTATTTGCTAGAACCTTTGCGTATAGCTTAGTGTCTATGTTCAAAAGTGATATCGGTCTATAGCTAGAGCACTGAGAAACATCCTTCCCTTCCTTTTGTATCAGCACCACATGGGCATGCAAAGATTCTCATCTCATCTCCATCTCTCCTCCCAGGGCATTCATATATTTCTTCAATTTAGGTAGTAACAAGTCACTGTATTTTTTATAGTACCTCACTGTATAACCATCTGGGCCTGGGCTTTTCCCCGTCATGGTACTTTTTAATGCTCTTATTATTTCCTCCTGCGTAATTTCCAAATCAAGGGAATTCAGTTGATCCTCATTTAGCTTCGGTAGTCCTGCATTTTTTAAATATTCCCTTCTTTTTTCTCTTCTCTCATTTCCACTTATATTTATTGGATCTTGGGAGGCAATATTATACAGCTTACTATAGTATTCTTTAAACACCTTAACAATCTCTTTAGTAGAATAAACCATTTCCCCCTTGGGGTTTTTTATTTTTTCTATATAGTTCCTGTTTTTCTTTTCCCTCAAGGCTCTCATTAAATATTTTCCTGGTCTGTCTCCCCATCTATACCTCTCACTTGCAACTTTGTTAAAAACTCTTCTCTTCTCCTCCTCCATCAGTAGCTCTAGTTCTTCTTTCTTTTTTATTACCTTCTGTCTTATCTCTTCTGTTCTTTTATTTTTATGTATCTGCTCCAGATCAAATATTTCTTTTAACAGCCCAGTAAGTTTCTCTCTTCTTTCCCTTTTCTTTTTTGAACCGGATGCAATCAATATACCTCTTATATAGGCCTTATGGGACTCCCACACTGTAGCCACCGACACCTCCCCTGTCTCATTCTCCTGAAAAAATCTTTCGATCTCTTCTCTAATTTTCTGATCAAGAGCCTCATTCAACTTCCATCCTATCCCACCTGTCGATCGTCCTCCCCACCTCACTTTCAGTGTAACAGGGGCATGATCTGAAAGAGACATCGCCTCTATATTTACTTTATCTACCATTTCTATAAGTTGATGATCTACCAATATAGAGTCCAATCTGGAATACATCTCGTGTGCTTTAGAGAAGAAGGTATAGTCTCTCTCTTTTCCATGAATCACTCTCCAAATATCCACCAGTTGACACTCATGTATCACCCCCTTCAGGATTCTCAGAGCTCTACCTCACTCTCGCTGCACAGAAGAGGTCGTATCCATCTGTGGGTCCATACAAAAATTCAAATCCCCTGCCACTTCTTAAAGGCCATCAGTTTTCTCAAGACTCCCTTCAGAAAAACTTCTGGTCTTTTATTTGGGCAATAGATATTCGCAATTGTACATTCCTGCTCTTGTAGTCTACCCTTCAAAAACAAAAATCTCCCCTCAGGATCTACCTCTCTCTCTTCTATCTCCAGCCTTATGTTTTTTGCAAACCCTATTGCTACTCCCTTAGCTCTCTTGATTGGGGAATCCGCATAAAACCATGTTGGATAATTTCTAGAGTACAACTGTATATTTGTCTTAATCTCAAGGTGTGTCTCCTGCAAGAATACCACCGAAGCCTCTCTATACTGTAGCTCCTTGAATAGTTTAAATCTCTGCCCAGGACAGCTCAATCCCTTTACGTTATATGTTATAAATCGTAAATCTTCCATACGTCTTGTATCCCTACTTTTTTTTTTTCCCTTCTATCATGCAGAGTGTTGTCCCTAAAGCCCCTCCCACCCCCCTCTTCTTTCTAACTGTGTCCCACCTCCCAATAATCCCCTCAACCCCTTTCCCTCCCCTCTCCATCCACCCCCCCTCCTCCCTCCCCCCCTTTTTAGGCCTTTAATTTGCCTATCAATCATTTGTGAAAATAAGTCCACCTTTGATTTAATCCTTAGGGCTTCACTCCTCCCAAAGGCGGCTTCCCCTCTATCCAAATCCCCCATTAGCCCCCACTTTCTGCAAAAGACATCTCAAAAAAGAGAAAAAAAGGAGATAGGCCGGGCGGGTAAGGGGAGAAGAGGAAGGCGAGAGAGAGAGAAAAAAAAAAACACTCTCTCCCCCTCCCCCCCCAACCTTTCTCCCACACAAGCTGCCAGTCCTCTTGTCTTTCAGGTCTGATTTCCCCCAGTTCTTCTTCCCAACCGATAATTTCCATTCTTTGCAATTTCAGTCTATCACAGAAGGTTCTCATATCCTCTGGGAACCTTAAATAAGCTGTAACTCCGTTCTTCCATCCTATTAAACACTCTGGTGTCCCCCATCTATATTGAACATTCTGTTTTTTCATCTGTTTTAGCAAAGGTCTCAGAGCTCTCCTCCTCCACAAAGTCTCTGGTGATAAATCCGCATATATCTGAATATCTATTTCTCCAAACTTGATTACCGGTTTTCCCTTAATTTTCCTCCAGATTTTTTCTTTTTCCTGAAGATCATACAATTTCACCAATATATCTCTCGGCCTTTCCTTCGCAAGATGGGGTTTCCCTTTTCTAAAAATTCCTTCCATTTTAGTCCTTTCCATATCAGAATTTTCCATTATAGAGTTTAATATTTTGCAAGTCACCTTATACAGTGTTTCTCCTTTTGGGCTTTCTGGAACCCCTCGTATCCTGATATTTCTCCTCCTTTCTCTGTTCTCTTGTATTTCCGCCTTATACAGCAATTTTTCCTGAGTTTTCCCCATATTAATTATCTTCTTTTCTAATTCAGATATAATCTGGGTCTGATTTTTAACTTTCTGCTCCGTTTCTTCCACTTTTACCAACAGCTGCCCAGATCATTCAGAATATTTACCATTTCTTGCTTTATTGTTCTCTCTAGTTCTTTGAACATTTCTGCCATCTCTTTTTTGTTTGGTATTTGTAAATCTTTTTCAAGCTCTATATTTTCTGATATTTGCTGATTACTAATGTCCAGATCCAGTGACTGTCTGGAACTATTTTGCGGACTAGGGACTATTTCTCCTTTTTCATTTCTACTCTGAGGCCTTTCTGGGGTCACGTTTCCCTGAGACGTATATTTTTTGATCGTGCCAGTTTGGGTCCCTTTAAGCCCACTCCCCTTTGCACTTTTATTTTTCATTTCTTCTGTGACTTTTACCTTTTTTTTTCTTTTTTTTTCCTCTTAAAACTCGTCGTTAAAGAAAGACAGCCATTAACATGCAAGTCCCAGCCCTGTCTATTCACCTTTTCTTTTAGCCCTTTCCTTCCCCAATCTTCTTCTCAGTCTCTTTCTTTCATTCTCAGTCTTTCTCTTTCTATTCTTCTGGGAGTCCCCCCTATTTTTCTCACGTTCTGCTTCCCCACCAGCTCAATACAAGATTTATGCATAAAGTCACAGCCAGTCTCACTCACCCCTTTGCATTTCTCTTCCTGTGAGATGGCATCAGGCTCTCTTCATCAGTCCATACAGTAGATCAGCCTTTCTTCTTTTCCTCCTCAGGGGGGCTCCACATGGTGACGCTGGGAGTTGTAGTGCTGGGGGTGGTAAGGGAACGCTGGGAGTTGTGGTGCAGGGGGGGAATGGAGCACTGAGAGTTTGGAATGCTGGGGCTTGTGGTGCAGAGGGCTATGGAAACATTGGGATTTATGGTGGAGGGGGGCTGGGCCACTGTAAATTGCTGTGAAGGAGTCTGCTGCCCAGAGGGCTGCAATCTCCTCTGCCCTCTCTCCCCCCAACCACTCCGTCTCTCTCCTCTCTGCAGCTCTCTCTCCCAGCTCTATGCTAGCTGGGCAGCAGGCGGCTCAGCTTCTCTCCCTCCACTTGTCAGACGCCGGCCGGCTTCCTCGCCTCCCAGCAGTGCATTTTGGCCAGCTACACACTCGAGCCTTGCCCCCTCACTCCTCGGCATCCAGTCACAGCTTCCCTGCAGAGCTGCCCTCCAGCTGATCTCTGGTTTCCAAGTTCCCTTTCCCACGGCCCCCACTCGTCCCAGGGTACCCGGGATATAGTGCCCAATATCGTTTATAAATATATTAAAAAGTAAGGGTCCCAACAATGAACCCTGGAGTACACCACTGATGAGCCCAGACCATTAAGAGTATGAATCATTAACCACTACTCTCTGAATACGATCTTTGAGCCAGTTTTCTGCCCATTTACATATGGATTTTTCCAAGCCTGTAGACTTTACTTTACACATTAGCTGTGTGTGGGGAACTGTGTCAAACGCTTCTACAAAATCCAAGTATAGTCAACATAGTCAAATACCACCATTGACTGATTTCAATATGGTGCAATATCAATTCTTGCCACCAATATCATGTAAGAATTCAGTCTTCTAGCTTTTTTTCAGGTATTTCATTATCTAGTTTCTGGAAGACTAGTGGAAATATCAGAAACTTGGTTTGACAGCTCACACAACTGGCTTGTGACTATCCAGGGTACTCCTTGTGTTGGAGGGACAGGGAAGGTACAAGGGGGAGGGATGTGCCTGTATGTCAAGTATGATTTGCTAGTGAATACAAGGGATTGCTAACGGGGCAAGGGAGGAAGTGGAATCCTTGTATCTGAAGCTTCAAGGGGAAAAGACAATGGGAAATTAATAGTGGCTGTATGCTTCAAGCCCCCTAACCTGAAGGAGGAGGAGTCGGATCTCTTGTCACAATTAGGAATAGCAGCGAGGCAGGGCAATGGTATTATAATGGGGGACTTTAGTTATTCCAGTACTGACTAGGCTGGAACTGCTCAGTCATTTAATGCTTGTCATTTCTTAAATGTCTTGCAGGATAACTTCATATATCAATTGACGGATGTTTCAACTAGAAATAATGTACTACTAGATCTACTAATTAATAATAACAGATCTCATTGCAGATGTGTAAATAAGGGACAACTTAGGAAACCGTGATCACAGTGTAATTACATTCAATGAAAATCATAAAAAAGGAGGCATGATGGTAAAGTAAGAACAGTAAACAGTAAGAACAGACAACTTTTCCAAACTGCACTCCCTGCTACAAGATATTAAATGTGATTAAATTCTAGAAACAATGAACACTAAGGAAAAATAGGTGTGGTTTAAGGACATATTAAAAAATGGCATTAGCCAGTACATTCCAGTGGGTAGCAAATATATATATATATATATATATATACATATATATATAAGAGCTAAGGTTAACCTTTAGTGTAAAAGGGCACATAAAAGAGAGAAAAAAAGGCCTTTAACCACTTGCCGCCCTGCCACTGTAGAAATACGGCGGCAGGGCGGCACGGGCAGGCAAAACCACGTTTTAAAACATGTGTTTTGTAAACAGGTAGGGGGCGCCGCCGCCCTACCTGTCCCACCGATCACAGCACAGCTGCAGTAGCTGTGCTTTCTGTCACTTCCCTGACAGCTCGAGGACAAGCTGATCGAGACAGAAGAGTTTCACTCTCCCGATCAGCCGTGTCCCCTGCAGTACACCCCCCCGCCCCCTAGTAAAACACTCCCCTCACACAGATAACCCTTCCCTGCAAAATAAACTTAACCCCTTCCTCCCCAGTGCCATTAGTACAGTGTCAGTGTTTTTTCTTTGCACTGATCACTGTATTGGTGTCACTGGGGATGTCAGTGACCCCAAGTCAGTACCCCCCCAGTGTCAGAATGTCCGCCGCAGTCCCGCCATAAGTCGCTGATCGCCGCCATAAGTCCCTGATTGCCGTCATAAGTCGCTGATCGCCGCCATTATTAGTATAAAAAAAAAACTAAAAATCCCAGTATCTTTCCGGCCATTTGTAAACGCTATAACTTTAACGTAACCAATTAATTTACACATATTGTTTTTTTTTTTTAGCAAAGACATGTCGCAGAATGCATTTTGGCAGAAATTTATGACTAAATTTGATTTTTAAATTTTTTTTACTGGACATGTTTTATAGCAAAAAGTCCAAAATATTGTTTTCTTTCCTCAAAATTGTCAGCCTTTTTTTTTATAGCGCAAAAAATAAAAACCGCACAGGCAATCAAATACCACCGAAAGAAAGCTCAATTTGTGGGAAAAAAAAGGATGTAAATTTCATTTATTTACCGTATTGCATGACCGCGCAATTGTCCATTAAACTAGCGCAGCGCTGTATAGCAAAAAAATGGCGTAAATTGCAGTATCTATACCATAGTTTGTAGACGCTATAACTTTCACACAAAGCAATCAATATACACTTATTGGGATTTTTTTTACCAAAAACATGTAGCAGAATACATTTTGGCCTAAATTTATAACCAACTTTGAGTTTACTATATATTTTTTATAGCTGAAAGTAAAAAATATTGTTTTTCTTCAAAATTTTGGGCCTTTTTTTTGTTTACAGCGTGAAAAATAAAAAGCGCACAGGTGATCAAATACCACCGAAAGAAAGCTCTATTTGTGTGAGAAAAAGGACGTAAATTTTCTGGAGGTCAAGTGGTTAAACAATATAAAGACGAGGGGTTATCATGGGCATATAGCGGACACATAGCAAGGAAAGCATTAAAAAAAAAGAAAAAAAAAACCTCCCTAAATTTTTTAAATATATTAACACAGGGCTTACAATTTCAAGTCCTGAGCTACTAGCCAGGCCTTAAGAGTTGCTCGCCACCAGTTGCCCCACCCATCCCCTACCCTGCCCCACCCCTAATTCTGCCCCTAAACATGCCCTCGTAAATTATCTCATGAAATGACACTGTTAAATGTTACCCACATTACATCAGGGTCCCCAGAGTCCCCCCACATTACATCAGAGTCCTCAGAGTCCCCCCACATAACATCAGGGTCCCCAGAGTCCCCCCACATTATATCAGGGTCCCCAAAGTCTCCCCACATTATATCAGGGTCCCCAAAGTCCCCCCATATTACATCAGGGCCTCCAATGTCCCCCTAAGCACTACATCATACTTAGACCATGCACCGCATACAACCATAATCTCTCGCTCACCAAACCATAACTCTACCAAGCATATGCTACCTTCTATCCAACCCAGCAGTTCCTCAAATGCCCCATCCTCTAACACCCATAATAACCACATCATCCTGAACCTGACCAAACCAGCCATACATATATGCTTAGACACACACATACAGACACATGTACACACTCACACACACACACACACACACACAGAAACATGTACACACATGTACATACACACAAACGTATACACACAGACACAGACACATGTACACACACACATGTACAAACACACACACACACATGTACATACACACACAAACACATGTACATACACACACACAGCCCTATAAAAAGTTGCAGTACAGTACTTTACCTTCACTCACAGAGCCGGGTACTGCACTCTAGGGGGAGGCAGAGAGCAGTATTGTCATTTTCCAAAAACTTGTGGTAAAAAAAATAAATCCCTCTATTGATTCAACATGTCTCTCAGTAAATACACCGCGTTCCAAATTATTATGCAAATTCTATTTAAGTGTCACAAAGATTAAATATTTTAATTAGATTGGCCGGTGAGCCCAAATTTAAGGAAAAACTACTAAAGGAGGGTGTTCCACATTATTAAGCAGAGCACCATTTTCAAGCAATATGGGGAAGAAAAAGGACCTCTCTGCTGCCGAAAAGAGTGAAATAGTTCAATGCCTTGGATGAGGTATGAAAATATTAGATATTTCACGAAAACTTAAGCATGATCATCGCACTATTAAGAGATTTGTGGCTGATTCAGAGCACAGACGGGTTGGTGAAGATAAAGGCACATTGAGGAAGATTTCTGCCAGATCCATGCATCGGATCAAGAGAGCAGCTGCTAAAATACCATTACATAGCAGCAAACAGATATTTGAAGGTGCTGGTGCCTCTGGAGTCCCACGGACATCAAGGTGTAGAGTCCTCCAGAGTCTTGCAACTGTGCATAAACCTTCTATTCGCCCACCACTAACCAATGCTCACAAGCAGAAATGGCTGCATTGGGCAGAAAAATACATGAAGACTAATTTTCAAACAGTCCTGTTCTCTGATGAGTGCCGTGCAACCCTGGATGGTCCAGATGGATAGAGTAGTGGATGGTTGGTGGACGGCCACCCTGTTCCAATAAGGTTTCGACGTCAGCAAGGGGGTGGTGGAGTCATGTTTTGGGCCGGAATCATGGGAACAGAGCGGGTCAGCCCCTTTAGAGAGCCTGAAGGTGTAAAGATGACCTCTGCAAAGTATGTGGAGTTTATGACTGACCTTGTCCCAAGTCCAAAACTATCTTGGCACTGTTCTCGATGTAGTCTGGGCATCCGGGGAGCTCCACATGACTATCTTTTCTCTCGTAAATCTGAAACGTATATGTATAGCCTGTTGCCCTCTCACAGGTTGTCTAGATCTTGACCCCATATCTGGCACACTTGCTGGGGAGGAATTGTTTGAATGCAAGGCAGCCGGAAAAATTAATGAGGGACTCATCATCGCAGATTTTTTGCTGGGGAGTATAGACATCTGCAAATTTTTGGTTAAGGTGATTTACGAGGGGCTGAATTTTGTGGACCGGTCAAATTCAGGATCACTTCGAGGATGACAGAGTGTATTGTTGTTGCAATGCATAAAACACATTATACTCTCATATCTATTCCTGGCCATGGCAGCATCGGGTCTGTGGACCAATATAACCGCAATTCATTATTTTTAGTAATGCCCATGTTGAGGGTAAGGTCCAAAAAAAATGTAAATTCAGAAACCGTAAAGAGTTTCCATGCCAATGGTCTGGCAAGGATGGAATTTGGGTTGGCGGTAATAAATGGTTATGCATATAAATTGCTTTGATCAACAATCAATGCATACAGATCTTCCATGAAAAACAGCTCCAAAAAATCAAGGGGGGTAGTTAAATTTGCTGTTTCCACCTTAATTCTGGGCTGGGCAGTGGATGTGGGTAAGTACGGGTGCTGCTGAATTTGTGGGCTGCCAATCGGGATTTGCAAGCACATCCGGAAGGATACTAGGGGCTCTATGGGCCTGTGTGCAAATTCTTGGCGGTTGCGGGACAATACTTGTTGCTCACCACCGCACCAGCTTGTACTACACTTATGGGACTCACCCCATCACCAAGTGATACTACAGTGCTGGTATGTGAAAGACCAGGATGTACTAGGCTACTGGTGCTCGCCAGTTCACCAAAAGGTAGTGTGGCACTAGTACTGGCACTCTGCTGCATATGAGATCAAAATTTACCGGCAAGTGCTAACAGAGATCAGGCCTGATTCTGACAACACTGCAGTTTTGTGTGCAATGTATCAAGTGACAGTGACCTACTGACACTGCACTTGCTGGGGTAGAAGGGGGGGTAAGCATAGGGGCTAAATGCAGGTGCTGGCAGGTACCGGGGCTGATCCCACTAACGCTGCATTTTTGGGGATGCTATACTAATGTGAATGCTGGTATAGTGCTGATCTGATCAAAGATATTGATCCTTGCAGACACTATACCAATAATGGAGGTTTATTGTGTATAAGCGTGTTCCTGGCAATCAAGGGGTTAAATGTGATTACTGGTGTACTGACGGGCAATCTGACGCTATCTGGGAGGGGCATGAAAACCACAGGAGAGCGAATCACGTATATATATGCGATTTTGCGCACCCGTGCCGCCCTGTAGCAGTATTTCTGCTATAGGGCAGTCAGGAAGCGGTTACATAAGCAGTTTGTGTTATGGCACTACGTTACTTTAACTGACAATTGCGTGGTCATGCAATGCTGCAACCAAATTAAATTTACATTCCTTTTCCCCATGAATTGAGCTTTCTTTTGGTGGTATTTGATTGCCCGTGCGTTTTTTATTTTTGTGCTACAAAAAAAAATGGCTGACAATTTTGAGAAAAAAAAAACAATATTTTCGACTTTTTGGTATAAAACATGTCCAGCAAAAAAAGTAAAAATCAAATTTCGGCATAAATTTAGGCCAAAATGTATTCTCTGACATGTCTTTGTTAAAAAAAAAAATCACAATACGTTTAAATTAATTGGTTGACGTGAAAGTTATAGCGTTTACAAATGGCGGTATAGATACTGGATTTTTTTAAAAATACTAATAGCAGCGGCGATCAGTGACTTATGGCGGCGATCAGCGACTTATGGAGGGACTGCGGCGGATATTCTGACACTGGAACTGGAACTGACTTGGGGTCACTGACACCAATACAGTGATCAGTGCAAAAAAAAAAAAGCACTGACACTGTACTAATGGCACTGGGGAGGAAGGGGTTAACATTAGAAGGCAATCAAAGTGTTAACTGTGTAAGGGGAGTGTTTAACTAGGGGGCGGGTGGTGTGTGTACTTCACTGTTACACACTTATCCGGAAAGCTGAACTCAGCAATCTGGAACAATGTGCTGAAAACTGACAGGGAGGAGAGCTCCATTGAAAACAAAGCAGCCTTCCTCCCTGTCAGTGTTTGCCAGCAATCGCCGGGCTCCGGCGGGTAATCATCGGCAGCCACAATCAGTGCCGTGGGTAGGGCAGTCGCGCACCCCCTACCCCGAAATCAGGATGACATTTATAAACGTGATCCTGCGCACAGGGGCCACCTTGCAGCAGTATATGTACTGTGGGCGGTCCCCTAGTGGTTAACATAAGGCTGAAAAAATATTGGACTTTCATTGTTATGGGTAGCCAGAATTTTGGATTTGAAGTTCAATTCTTCAGTAGTAATACTTTTCATTTGTAGATAGACTAACACAATTTCATGGTTGTAATTGGCAACACTATATTTGTATTGTGAATTAACTATAAATACAGTTAGATATTCTTCGTATTATTACCTAAATCTCGATGTAGTCACAAATACAGTAAGGTTATGATGGTTTCATAGTCATTCACTGAAAACTTACATTTCAAAGTCTGACAAACTCTGATCTTCTGATGTTTGACTCAAATCTCCAGGGACCTGAAAAAAAAGAAGAGTCTATTGTACTGTACTGTATGCCTGACATACTTGTAAAAGGTTTCTATTATGCAAAGTAACAAGAATAAACTAACTATGGACTTGTTCATTAAATAAAGAGTATGTGTTTTAAATGTTATATTTACATATCAAATTTAGCAATGTTTGGGGCTGCTGTATGGTAACATTTCTATAGTACATGGGTTGTGTAACCACATAGAAGACCGTTTGAGATGCCAGTCATTAATTTTAACATAATGGTAAAACAAATATCCGTTTTTAATAATTATTATTTAAAACAATCCAAATTAATATTCTAAAAGTCCTTTCTTACAATACAATTTTTAATAGCAACATTTATATTTCAACAGACTTTCTCTACAGTACATGACTAATCCTCTAATTACATGTTCTAATTTATTATTAGGCCTGAATGAGCCCTTTACAATATTCCAGTCATCAAATTGCTTGCTGAAGAGTGTAGTCGTCCATCTCCAAGCATTTCACAGTTTAACTATCTCAGGAGGATAAAAAGAGCTAATCTATAACAATAACTTTAGTAAATACATAATTAGCTTCTCAGAGTTGAAAATAAAGATGAAAATAAAGTTATCCTAATACAGATCTTAAAAGTTTCCTTACATTACAAATACCTTTATGAGTATATCACTCTGAAGTAGACAAGCAGGACCACCTAGGATATTTTGTGAGAACCTGTGGTCAATGAGCATGATCACTGGATTTGTTAAAAAAAAAGAGTAGTATATAGTACCATAAATCCTCAAACTAAACCTTGCTAAAACCGAGCTCCTAGTTTTCCCCCCAGTCCGCACCCCCCCGACCTCTCCATCACGACCAACAATGCCACCATCAGCCCCACCCCGCAAGCCAAAGTACTAGATGTCATTCTAGACTCCAATCTGTCTTTCCAGCCCCATATCCAATTGCTGACAAATTCATGTAGACTCCACCTCCGCAACATCTCCAAAATACGCACGTTTCTAACTCCAGAAACCACAAAGCAACTCATTCAGTCCCTTATCATATCACGACTTGACTACTGCAACTCCCTCCTCGCCGGCTTACCCCAACACAGACAATCCCCGCTTCAGTCTATCCTGAATTCTGCGGCCAGACTCATCCCCCTCACCAACCGCTCCATATCCGCCTCCCCCCTCTGCCAATCCCTCCACTGGCTTCTGATTGCACAAAGCATAAAATTTTAAATATAAACATTGACATACAAAGCTGTTCATAACACTGCCCAAAACTACATCACCAACCTGATATCCATCGACCACCCAAAACGCACTCTCCGCTCCTCACAAGACCTCCTACTCTCCAGTTCCCTGGTCTCCTCCTCCCATGACTGTCTCCAGGACTTCTCCAGGGCTTCCCCCATCCTCTGGAACTCACTACCCCAATCCATCAGACTGTCACCTACCCTCCTCACCTTTAGGCACACCCTGAAAACCCATCTCTTCAGAGAAGCCTACCCAGCCCTCACCTAATTGCTGATCTCCTCCGCTCTTCCCACCACTCCATCCCCCACAGCTATTTCCTCCTGTACCACTCTCCCCTCCCTCCTAGATTGTAAGCTCCAAGGAGCAGGGCCCTCGAACCCCTCGTCTATTGTACTGTATTGTTACTGTACTGTCTCATGTACTGTCTCCCATTATAATGTACAGCGCTGAGCAAATTATTGGTACTATATAAATACTGTATAATAATAAATTACCATATTTTATTTACAATATTCAGTTAAATAATTACCTTATACATGGTAGATCCTGTTTAGCCCAACGATAATTGTGTATTTCTGTGGTAACTGCTGGTCTGTATAGCTCTTTGTCTCTTCATTCATTAGATGGCTAATCGTCCAAGGGCATTGAAGATATGCAGTAAGATCTGTAGGTCTGAATGGGTCTTCATCAGTGGTTTTGATTGGGGTGCTGATTCACCATTTTTGTATTGTAAAGTCATTGAGATGTATATTGGGAGAACTTTATTTTCAACCATGAGAAGCAAATATAAGTAGACGGATTTGCTCTTACAGGTTTTGAACAATAGAAATATTGCATTCACTCTAGCGTGCCTGGTGATATATAACATGTGCAGTGCAACTTTACAAGTAATTTTCCATTTTACTTTTATATAGGCACACCTGATGCGCGCATTCACATATGTACTGTATATACTGTACATGTCAAGGGGGACTCAATTTTTTTTTTAAGTCTCCCTCCCCGCTAATCGCAGGTGGGATATTGGAGCCCAGAAAACATGGTGTGGGGTCCATGGAAATGATCGGGTAGCTGCTTCCATCTAACAAATGGCAGTTGGCTTGTGACATTTACATGCATGCTGCTGTAGCAGCTGGAAGTGTATGTAAAACCATCCAATACATTCAAAGCACATAGATGGTCACGAAGGGGTTAACATGTCTGTCTTTGTTCACATCTATGACATTGGGGATGATGGCATTAGTAGTTTAGAAAAGACAGATAAGATTGTTTTACCATTTGTCCAGCTCACAGGAAATGACAAGGACATAACATTTCTGGCAAGAACAGTAGTAACTTTCTGTAATTACTGAAAATGTTTTTAGCCGGTAAAATTAAAACTAATGCAGCCACCACATATCAGCAAAGTTAAGGTGCAGATTCAGTGCAATTTCGTTGATGGTCAGTGGCAGTGATACGTTCAGGGTTTGTAGCATTCACTTGTTGCTGAACAGATGTCTTTTATAGTCAGTACACTGCTGCATTGCTGTGTGCTCACCTCACAATTGCCATAGTTTACATTGAAGCTAGGCATTCCATTCACCTCCAAAAATACTACAACAACAGGTTAATTTAAAATGAGATTCAGTGTAGTAGTAGGAAGCAAGCATGTCCTGCAGAAAATGACCAGGCTACAGAGTCGGAGAGAGGATAAGCAAGAGGAGCCGCTGACCACTGACCTTTCCACCTTGTTCAGCGTGACAGCCAGTACAGTGACCGGACGGAACACTGCATGTGAGGCCGGAGAACCTGTAGGGGACCCCACCCCACGAGAGAGACAGCCAGGACCTGCTGGAAGTCACCGATTGGGTGAGAGGGTCCCATACACCAGTTAAGCAAGAGAACACTGATGTACTCCTTATACATGTCACTTTACCTGCACACAGTTGTGAACATTGCATTCAGTTAACACATGTTGCGGTCTAGTTCCCATAGCCACTGCTGTTAAACACATTTGCAGTACATTTAAATCATCAGAACTGACCGCAGCGCATGCCTCCTGCAGGCCAGACCACATCAGTGCCTCCTGAACCATTGGCCTATCCTCCTAAAGAAGCTTCTATCACCATTGCCCTTAGTCACAGCATCCCAGTGTGGAGTTGCCCTTTTTCCACCAAAAGCAAAATAGACAAACCACTAGGCGCTAAATCCCACAAACCACAAAGGGTAATGCAAGACAAAACCATTAGGAGTGCAATGTGATATCGATAAAACCAAGAAAAACAGAGCACTTGTGATGAAAGCCAGAGTGATGATATAATGACATACACAACCAACAGTCAATATGCCCGATTCCAGTGCTTTAATAAATCACTAAAACTATAATAACCATATTCCAGGAATCCCATGTAATAATATGGCACTAAATGAAAAATTGGCACAAGTGCTGAAAAGGAGTAATGGCTGTGGCTTATTGAGATGATGACATGGCTGTGGAGAGTTCTGGATGGTGTATTCGATAGATGGAAGGATGGAAAAAGGGCAGCGAATGGTAAGGAGTATATCTACGGTCCAATAGCCCAGTCGAAAGCCACCATAAAACCCTCAGCTGCAGTGGGAGTGGCCAAAATAAATCCCGGTTACCATGACAACGCATTTTGCATGAATCACCCAAAAGTATCAAATCTCTTAATAATCCCAATTCAGTTAGATTTAAAACTGGGTTCGATAATAAGTATAAGGCCATCTTAGGCATTATTCGCAAACACTGGTATATTCTTAAACTGGACCTTAAATTAGGGTCATTATTATCATCAAATCCTACAGTCACTTTTAAACGTGCACGCACACTAAAAAATGTTTTAGCCCCTAGCAAATTAGCATCACAGAAGAAAAATAGGTACTTCAGATATATGTTCCTTTTTTGATAATGGAGTAGGTATTTTCCAGTGCCGTAAAAGGGATGTTTAACCTGCCAGTCCATATATCATGAACGATCTAGCTTTGAGGATAATAAGGGGAATCAATTTGCGATTAGTCAGTTTATCACCTGTTCTTCTGAATATGTGATTTATGTCCTACATTGTCCATGCAAATTGTTATACGTTGGCCGCACCAAGCGCACATTACGTAAACATTAGAGATGAGCGAAGAAATGAAAAATTCGATTCGACTGATTCGGCGAATTCGTGGACAATATTCGATTCGAGTCGAATAAACTCGCTGTGAATTTAACTTAAAAAAGGGTGTTTCTAGGCTTCAGAGAGACTTAATATTAGTGCAGAACACTGTACCTTTAATTTAAATGCCCTTGGAGTCTGCTGGGGAAGAGAAATAATACTGTCACTCAGTATGACATGCAGATGAGTGCCGTCGATCTTAGAATCACCGCACACTTCACTCATTTGGCCAGTCACGGGGCCAAAACCAGTGTTTGGAGCCACAGTGTGGCGGTGGAGGCAGCAGCAATGGGAGGCCATACAGCAACCTATGACAAAATGGAAACCAGCAGGAGTGTGAGGAGACCTGAAAGTGGCACATGGCAGAGTGGGAGCAATGGGAGGCGGTACAGGGACCCAGGTCACACTGTGGGCCCAGCAGCAGCGTGACCAGGCGGTACGGGGGCCATGGCAGATTTGGGGCCTGGCAGCACCTATGGGAGGCCTGTAACCTGCCAGCAACCTATGACAAAATGGACAACCGCAGGAGTGTGAGGAGATTTCAAAGTGGCACATGGCAGAGTGGAAGCAATGGGAGGCCGTACAGGGACCCAGGTCACACTGTGGGCTCAGCAGCAGCGTGACCAGGCGGTACGGGGGCCCATGGCAGATTTGGGGCCTGGCAGCACCTATGGGAGGCCTGTAACCTGCCAGCAACCTATGACAAAATGGAAAACCGCAGGAGTGTGAGGAGACCTCAAAGTGGCACATGGCAGAGTGGGAGCAATGGGAGGCGGTACAGGGACCCAGGTCACACTGTGGGACCAGCATCAGCGTGAACAGGCGGTACGGGGGCCCATGGCCGATTTGACCTCGTTCATCCCATAGTCCTGCCGACTCACGAATAGCGTGGCCTCCTCAAAGGGCCTGAGCAAGCGCAGGTGTCACGCATGAGCTGACAATGGCTGACATCTAAGTTACACAGGGAGTACCTTTATCCGCTTTTAACATCAGGAAATCTGTGATGGCCTTTCGCTGTTCGTAAAGGCGGTCTAACATATGTAGTGTTGAATTCCACCTTGTTGCAACGTCACAGCATGAGGAGTCGGTACGGGGGCCCATGGCAGATTACGTGCCTGGCAGCAGCAATGGGAGGCCCGTAATCTGCCAGCACCCAATGTCAAAAAATTGAACACACCAGCAGTGTGAGGAGACCTCAAAGTGGCACATGGCAGAGTGGAAGCAATGGGAGGCCGTACAGGGACCCAGGTCACACTGTGGGCTCAGCAGCAGCGTGACCAGGCGGTACGGGGGCCCATGGCCGATTTGGGGCCTGGTGGCACCTATGGAAGGCCTGTAATCTGCCAGCAACCTATGACAAAATGGACAACCGCAGGAGTGTGAGGAGATTTCAAAGTGGCACATGGCAGAGTGGAAGCAATGGGAGGCCGTACAGGGACCCAGGTCACACTGTGGGCTCAGCAGCAGCGTGACCAGGCGGTACGGGGGCCCATGGCCGATTTGGGGCCTGGCGGCACCTATGGGAGGCCTGTAATCTGCCAGCACCCTATGACAAAATGGAACCCTGGGCTGGGGCAGGCAGAACCGCCGTATCTTGGTGGTAGGCTGCAGTGGAGCTGGTGCTCTACTCCGTGGCCGTTTGCCTCCACTGACACTGCTGCGACCCTGCTGCCTCCTGGCAGCAGCAATGGGAGGCCGTACAGGGACCCATGAGAGACTCTGGACTTGGCAGCAGCATGAGGAGGCGGTATATAGGGGCCCATGGCAGATTAGGGGCCTGGCAGCAGCTATAGGAGGCCCGTAATCTGCCAGCACCCTATGTCAAAAAATTCAACACACCAGCAGTGTGAGGAGACCTGAAAGTGGCACATGGCAGAGTGTGGCGATGGAGACAGCAGCAATGGGAGGCCGTACAGGGACCCATGAGAGACTCTGGACCTGGCAGCAGCATGAGGAGGCGGTATATAGGGGCCCATGGCAGATTAGGGGCCTGGCAGCAGCTATAGGAGGCCCGTAATCTGCCAGCACCCTATGTCAAAAAATTCAACACACCAGAAGTGTGTGAGGAGACCTGAAAGTGGCACATGGCAGAGTGTGGCGATGGAGACAGCAGCAATGGGAGGCCGTATAGGGACCCATGAGAGACTCTGGACTTGGCAGCAGCATGAGGAGGCGGTATATAGGGGCCCATGGCAGATTAGGGGCCTGGCAGCAGCTATGGGAGGCCCGTAATCTGCCAGCACCCTATGTCAAAAAATTGAAAACACAAGCAGTGTGAAGAGACCTGAATGTGGCACATGGCAGAGTGTGGCGATGGAGACAGCAGCAATGGGAGGCCGTACAGGGACCCATGAGAGACTCTGGACCTGGCAGCAGCATGAGGAGGCGGTATATAGGGGCCTATGGCAGATTAGGGGCCTGGCAGCAGCTATAGGAGGCCCGTAATCTGCCAGCACCCTATGTCAAAAAATTCTACACACCAGCAGTGTGAGGAGACCTGAAAGTGGCACATGGCAGAGTGTGGCGATGGAGACAGCAGCAATGGGAGGCCGTACAGGGACCCATGAGAGACTCTGGACCTGGCAGCAGCATGAGGAGGCGGTATATAGGGGCCCATGGCAGATTAGGGGCCTGGCAGCAGCTATAGGAGGCCCGTAATCTGCCAGCACCCTATGTCAAAAAATTCTACACACCAGCAGTGTGTGAGGAGACCTGAAAGTGGCACATGGCAGAGTGTGGCGATGGAGACAGCAGCAATGGGAGGCCGTACAGGGACCCATGAGAGACTCTGGACCTGGCAGCAGCATGAGGAGGCGGTATATAGGGGCCCATGGCAGATTAGGGGCCTGGCAGCAGCTATAGGAGGCCCGTAATCTGCCAGCACCCTATGTCAAAAAATTCAACACACCAGCAGTGTGTGAGGAGACCTGAAAGTGGCACATGGCAGAGTGTGGCGATGGAGACAGCAGCAATGGGAGGCCGTATAGGGACCCATGAGAGACTCTGGACTTGGCAGCAGCATGAGGAGGCGGTATATAGGGGCCCATGGCAGATTAGGGGCCTGGCAGCAGCTATGGGAGGCCCGTAATCTGCCAGCACCCTATGTCAAAAAATTGAAAACACAAGCAGTGTGAAGAGACCTGAATGTGGCACATGGCAGAGTGTGGCGATGGAGACAGCAGCAATGGGAGGCCGTACAGGGACCCATGAGAGACTCTGGACCTGGCAGCAGCATGAGGAGGCGGTATATAGGGGCCTATGGCAGATTAGGGGCCTGGCAGCAGCTATAGGAGGCCCGTAATCTGCCAGCACCCTATGTCAAAAAATTCTACACACCAGCAGTGTGAGGAGACCTGAAAGTGGCACATGGCAGAGTGTGGCGATGGAGACAGCAGCAATGGGAGGCCGTACAGGGACCCATGAGAGACTCTGGACCTGGCAGCAGCATGAGGAGGCGGTATATAGGGGCCCATGGCAGATTAGGGGCCTGGCAGCAGCTATAGGAGGCCCGTAATCTGCCAGCACCCTATGTCAAAAAATTCTACACACCAGCAGTGTGTGAGGAGACCTGAAAGTGGCACATGGCAGAGTGTGGCGATGGAGACAGCAGCAATGGGAGGCCGTACAGGGACCCATGAGAGACTCTGGACCTAACAGCAGCATGAGGAGGCGGTATATAGGGGCCCATGGCAGATTAGGGGCCTGGCAGCAGCTATAGGAGGCCCGTAATCTGCCAGCACCCTATGTCAAAAAATTCTACACACCAGCAGTGTGTGAGGAGACCTGAAAGTGGCACATGGCAGAGTGTGGCGATGGAGACAGCAGCAATGGGAGGCCGTATAGGGACCCATGAGAGACTCTGGACTTGGCAGCAGCATGAGGAGGCGGTATATAGGGGCCCATGGCAGATTAGGGGCCTGGCAGCAGCTATAGGAGGCCCGTAATCTGCCAGCACCCTATGTCAAAAAATTTAAAACAAAAGCAGTGTGAAGAGACCTGAATGTGGCACATGGCAGAGTGTGGCGATGGAGACAGCAGCAATGGGAGGCCGTACAGGGACCCATGAGAGACTCTGGACCTGGCAGCAGCATGAGGAGGCGGTATATAGGGGCCTATGGCAGATTAGGGGCCTGGCAGCAGCTATAGGAGGCCCGTAATCTGCCAGCACCCTATGTCAAAAAATTCTACACCCCAGCAGTGTGAGGAGACCTGAAAGTGGCACATGGCAGAGTGTGGCGATGGAGACAGCAGCAATGGGAGGCCGTACAGGGACCCATGAGAGACTCTGGACCTGGCAGCAGCATGAGGAGGCGGTATATAGGGGCCCATGGCAGATTAGGGGCCTGGCAGCAGCTATAGGAGGCCCGTAATCTGCCAGCACCCTATGTCAAAAAATTCAACACACCAGCAGTGTGTGAGGAGACCTGAAAGTGGCACATGGCAGAGTGTGGCGATGGAGACAGCAGCAATGGGAGGCCGTACAGGGACCCATGAGAGACTCTGGACCTGGCAGCAGCATGAGGAGGCGGTATATAGGGGCCCATGGCAGATTAGGGGCCTGGCAGCAGCTATAGGAGGCCCGTAATCTGCCAGCACCCTATGTCAAAAAATTCTACACACCAGCAGTGTGTGAGGAGACCTGAAAGTGGCACATGGCAGAGTGTGGGGATGGAGACAGCAGCAATGGGAGGCCGTATAGGGACCCATGAGAGACTCTGGACCTGGCAGCAGCATGAGGAGGCGGTATATAGGGGCCCATGGCAGATTAGGGGCCTGGCAGCAGCTATGGGAGGCCCGTAATCTGCCAGCACCCTATGTCAAAAAATTGAAAACACAAGCAGTGTGAAGAAACCTGAATGTGGCATATGGCAGAGTGTGGCGATGGAGACAGCAGCAATGGGAGGCCGTATAGGGACCCATGAGAGACTCTGGACTTGGCAGCAGCATGAGGAGGCGGTATATAGGGGCCCATGGCAGATTAGGGGCCTGGCAGCAGCTATAGGAGGCCCGTAATCTGCCAGCACCCTATGTCAAAAAATTCAACACACCAGCAGTGTGTGAGGAGACCTGAAAGTGGCACATGGCAGAGTGTGGCGATGGAGACAGCAGCAATGGGAGGCCGTATAGGGACCCATGAGAGACTCTGGACTTGGCAGCAGCATGAGGAGGCGGTATATAGGGGCCTATGGCAGATTAGGGGCCTGGCAGCAGCTATGGGAGGCCCGTAATCTGCCAGCACCCTATGACAAAAAATGGAACACACCAGCAGTGTGTGAGGAGACCTGAAAGTGGCACATGTTTGAGGCATGATTCATGGCGGATTTAGTCAGTTCTGTCAGGAACTGGTGGTTTGAAATCTAGACTAATCCACGCCTGATTCATTTTCACAAACGTGAGTCTCTCCACACTTTGGGTGGACAGTCGTGTCCTCCGCGGAGTTACAATACCTCCGCGGAGTTACAATACCTCCTGCCGCACTAAACACGCGCTCCGATGCCACGCTACTGGCCGGGCATGACAGCCTTTCAAGGGCAAATTCAGCTAGTTGGGGCCAAAGGTCAAGTTTCGTTGCCCAGTAGTCAAGGGGATTGTCTACCTCGGTTGGCAGGGTGCTGTCCAAGTAGGCCCAAGCCTGTTGTTTGAGGTCCTGCTCCAGGTCCACCTGATGCTGCTGCTGCTGCTGCTGCGGCTGGTTAGTAGTTTCCTCACTGCGCTGGTGAAGAAAGCTACTCATCATCGACTGCAGACTGAGGCAGCCGCTGCTGGTGGAGCTGCCACTGCTCCTACCACCCCACCCCTCCCCTGCTGCCATGGCAGCGGAACGCGAGCGCACAGGGCCCACAGTGTCTGAGGATGGACGTTGGCGCACAAAGGCAGAGACCAACTGACTACATAGGTGGTTTTTATAGTACGTTATTTTGGCCTCCCTCTCAGCAGGTGTGAAAAAGGCCACCATTTTTGAACGGTAGCGAGGGTCCAACAAGGTGGACAGCCAAAAGTCATCCCTCTGTCTGATGGTTATTATTCGGCTGTCGCTACGCAAGCAACCGAGCATGCTATGGGCCATTTGTGCCAAGGAATGCGAGGGACTCCCTGCCTCCATCTCCACAGCATACTGCCACGGTGCGTCTGGGTCCTCTGTCTCCTCCTCCTCCTCCTCTACCAGATGCTCCTGCTCCTCCACTCCTGTCCGCTGAGTGGAAAAACCACCCATTTCACTCAATAATTCCTGAGCACAAATGTCCTCCTCTACCTCCTCCTCTTCTTCCTGTCCTGCCCCCACAGGGGTCATGTGGCGTTGAGATCTGTGCGCCACGTCTACCGCACCCTGACCAGCCATTGTTAACAGCATTTGTTCAAGGACGTGCAACAGAGGAATGACGTCGTTCATCCCATAGTCCTGCCGACTCACGAATAGCGTGGCCTCCTCAAAGGGCCTGAGCAAGCGGCAGGTGTCACGCATGAGCTGCCAATGGCTGACATCGAAGTTACACAGGGGAGTACCTTTATCCGCTTGTAACATCAGGAAATCGGTGATGGCCTTTCGCTGCTCGTAAAGGCGGTCTAACATGTGTAGGGTTGAATTCCAGCTTGTTGCAACGTCGCAGATCAGGCGATGATGTGGAATTCCGTTCTGCCGCTGCAGCTCAAGGAGGGTGTGCTTTGCGGTGTAGGAATGGCTGAAATGCATGCAAAGTTTACGTGACATTTTAAGGATGTCTTGCAGTGGGATGGTGGATTTTAGGAACCGCTTGACAACCAGATTGAACACGTGAGCCATGCATGGCGCATGGCACAACCTTCCTTGACGCAGAGCAGACACCATGTTCTTTCCGTTGTCGGTCAACATGGTTCCGATTTTCAATTTGCGCGGAGACAGCCATCTGTCGATTTCTCTGTTCATTACACTCAGAAGTTCCTCCCCTGTGTGACTACGTTCGCCAAGGCATACCAGGTGCAGAACAGCGTGACACCGTTGCGCCCTGCACATGTGATATGCCGGTCGGGTAATGGGACTTGGCACGGGGGTGGCGGCTGAGGACACGGCGGAAGAAGAGGTGGTAGAGGCGGACATCTTTGCCGGACCAAGGACGTGCAAACGTGGAGGCAAAAGCGGCGTGACCTGTCCAAGTTGCTGGTGCGGCTGTGACGGCACCACGTTCACCCAGTGGGCCGTAAATGACATGTACTGTCCCTGACCGTAGTTACAGCTCCACACTTCGGCGCTGCCGTGCACTTTGGCAGAGACCGACATGCTCAAAGACTGGCCCACCATGTCTTCTACATGTGAATGCAGGGCTGGCACTGCCTTTTTGGCGAAGAAATGACGGCTTGGCACTCTCCACCGCGGCGCGGCACAAGCCATCATTTCTCTGAAAGGTGCTGAGTCCACCACTTGGAAAGGGAGGGACTGCAGCACCAGCAACTTGGACAGGAGGACGTTCAGCTTTTGCACCGTCAAGTGCGTGCTCGCAAACTGTTGTCTCTTGGAAACGGATTCCAAGAAAGACTGCTGACGGAATCCGTGAAGAGGAGTAGCAGGAGAAGGAGCATCTGAACGAGCGGAAGATGCCAACGAGCGACAACTCCCCTCAGCAGAGGTGTTGGAGCCTTGACTGGCTGATGGAGGGCGATTGACGTCGGGTGAAGGAGCAAGTAACGGAGCGGGTGATGGAGCGGGGGCTGGGGCGAGCAGAACCGCCGTATCTTTATCACGGTTTTCCCAGGCCACCAAATGGCGACGCTGCATATGCTGCCGCAACGCTGTAGTCCCAACATGGGCCCCCTGGCCACGCTTGACTTTCTGGCCACATAGTCGACATACGGCTACGTTTACTTCCTCGGGCGGCTTGACGAAAAATTGCCACACCGCCGAGTAGGAAACTTTGCCCCCGATACTCCTCACTGGCTGACTGCTGCTTCCTCCGTGCACACCGGCACCACTACTGGCCGTGGTGGTAGGCTGCAGTGGAGCTGGTGCTCTACTCCGTGGCCGTTTGGCTCCACTGACACTGCTTCCACTGACACTGCTGCGACCCTGCTGCTGTCTCCTGGGCAACCCACCGACTGTTTCGCTCACTGCCAAGCTGCCACCCTCTTCTCCTGATGATGCGGAAGAAATTGCCTGATGACGACGAGGCTGCCAAGTGCGATCAACCTCCTCATCATCAAGTAGGGTCTCCGCCTCACTACTAGCCCCCTCGGCTGCATCTGGGTCAGGAGACAGACCTGTCTCTAGACCGGCTACCGGGCCACTCTCCTCGCCACTACTTCTTCGCCTGGCTGCTGAAAAGGCAGATGTCTCCCCCCGTTCCTGACCGCCCTCTGTTAGCTCTTCCTCAATGTACAGTGGGGCTGAGCCCACAGCATGCGATACTTCGCTTGGTGAGGGAACACCAAAGGACAGGGGCAGGTAGAGGACACGTGATTTCAGTGGGCTTGGTCCCGAGCCATGCCAACTAACGGTTGTGTCTGACGTACCCACCGACCGTTGGCTGTAGGTGTCAGAGGTGACCTGGGAAGAGGAAGACGACCGAGCCAACCAATCGATGACGGCAGGGTTGTCGGTGGAGACACGACCGCTGGATGACACCGGGAGCACTGGCCTCTGGCTGCGAATAGTGCTGCCTCGACCCCTTCCTCTGCTGCCACGTCTGCTCGCTCCTAAAACATTGCCTCCTCTGCCACTCCTCTGCATGTTGTCTGACATACTCTTTAATTCAACGATTCTGTGTCCCTGAGTAACAATTCTGTGTCCCTGAGTAACAATTCTGTGTCTGTCCCTGAGTAACAATTCTGTGGCCCTAAGTAACGGTTCTGTGTCCCTCAGTAACAATTCTGTGTCCCTCAGTAACAATTCTGTGTCTGTCCCTGAGTAACAATTATGTGGCCCTAAGTAACGTTTCTGTGGCCCTCAGTAACAATTCTGTGTCCCCCTGATTAACATTTATGTGGCCCTAAGTAACGGTTCTGTGGCCCTCAGTAACGGTTCTGTGGCCCTCAGTAACAATTCTGTGTCCCTGATTAACGTTTCTGTGGCCCTAAGTAACGGTTCTGTGGCCCTCAGTAAAAATTCTATGTCCCTCAAGAAACAATTCTGTGTCTGTCCGTGAGTAACAATTCTGTGGCCCTAAGTAACGGTTCTGTGGCCCTCAGTAACAATTCTGTGTCCCTGATTAACGTTTATGTGGCCCTAAGTAACGGTTCTGTGGCCCTCAGTAACAATTCTGTGTCCCTGATTAACGTTTATGTGGCCCTAAGTAACGGTTCTGTGGCCCTCAGTAACAATTCTGTGTCCCTCAGTAACAATTCTGTGTCTGTCCCTGATTAACGTTTACGTGGCCCTAAGTAACGGTTCTGTGGCCCTCAGTAACAATTCTGTGTCCCTGATTAACGTTTCTGTGGCCCTAAGTAACGGTTCTGTGGCCCTCAGTAAAAATTCTGTGTCCCTCAAAAAACAATTCTGTGTCTGTCCGTGAGTAACAATTCTGTGGCCCTAAGTAACGGTTCTGTGGCCCTAAGTAACAATTCTGTGTCCCTGATTAACGTTTATGTGGCCCTAAGTAACGGTTCTGTGGCCCTCAGTAACAATTCTGTGTCCCTGATTAACGTTTATGTGGCCCTAAGTAACGGTTCTGTGGCCCTCAGTAACAATTCTGTGTACCTCAGTAACAATTCTGTGTCTGTCCCTGATTAACGTTTACGTGGCCCTAAGTAACGGTTCTGTGGCCCTCAGTAACAATTCTGTGTCCCTGATTAACGTTTCTGTGGCCCTAAGTAACGGTTCTGTGGCCCTCAGTAAAAATTCTGTGTCCCTCAAGAAACAATTCTGTGTCTGTCCGTGAGTAACAATTCTGTGGCCCTAAGTAACGGTTCTGTGGCCCTAAGTAACAATTCTGTGTCCCTGATTAACGTTTATGTGGCCCTAAGTAACGGTTCTGTGGCCCTCAGTAACAATTCTGTGTCCCTGATTAACGTTTATGTGGCCCTAAGTAACGGTTCTGTGGCCCTCAGTAACAATTCTGTGTACCTCAGTAACAATTCTGTGTCTGTCCCTGATTAACGTTTACGTGGCCCTAAGTAACGGTTCTGTGGCCCTCAGTAACAATTCTGTGTCTGTCCCTGATTAACGTTTACGTGGCCCTAAGTAACGGTTTTGTGGCTCTCAGTAACAATTCTGTGTCCCTGATTAACGTTTCTGTGGCCCTAAGTAACGGTTCTGTGGCCCTCAGTAAAAATTCTGTGTCCCTCAAGAAACAATTCTGTGTCTGTCCGTGAGTAACAATTCTGTGGCCCCAAGTAACGGTTCTGTGGCCCTCAGTAACAATTCTGTGTCCCTGATTAACGTTTATGTGGCCCTAAGTAACGGTTCTGTGGCCCTCAGTAACAATTCTGTGTCCCTGATTAACGTTTATGTGGCCCTAAGTCACGGTTCTGTGGCCCTCATTAAAAATTCTGTGTCCCTCAAGAAACAATTCTGTGTCTGTCCGTGAGTAACAATTCTGTGGCCCTAAGTAACGGTTCTGTGGCCCTCAGTAACAATTCTGTGTCCCTGATTAACGTTTCTGTGGCACTAAGTAACGGTTCTGTGGCCCTGAGTAACAATTCTGTGTCTGTCCGAGTAAAAATTCTGTGGCCCTAAGTAACAGTTCTGTGGCCCTCAGTAACAATTCTGTGTCCCTGAGTAACAATTCTGTGGCCCTAAGTAACGGTTCTGTGGCCCTCAGTAACAATTCTGTGTCCCTGTGTAACAATTCTGTGTCTGTGCGAGTAACAATTCTGTGGCCCTAAGTAACGGTTCTGTGGCCCTCAGTAACAATTCTGTGTCCCTGAGTAACAATTCTGTGTCTGTGCGAGTAACAATTCTGTGGCCCTAAGTAACAGTTCTGTGGCCCCCAGTAACAGTTCTGTGTCCCTGAGTAACAATTCTGTGTCTGTGCGAGTAACAATTCTGTGGCCCTAAGTAACAGTTCTGTGGCCCTCAGTAACAATTCTGTGTCCCTGAGTAACAATTCTGTGGCCCTAAGTAACGGTTCTGTGGCCCTCAGTAACAATTCTGTGTCCCTGTGTAACAATTCTGTGTCTGTGCGAGTAACAATTCTGTGGCCCTAAGTAACAGTTCTGTGGCCCTCAGTAACAGTTCTGTGTCCCTGAGTAACAATTCTGTGTCTGTGCGAGTAACAATTCTGTGGCCCTAAGTAACAGTTCTGTGGCCCTCAGTAACAATTCTGTGTCCCTGAGTAACAATTCTGTGGCCCTAAGTAACGGTTCTGTGGCCCTCAGTAACAATTCTGTGTCCCTGTGTAACAATTCTGTGTCTGTGCGAGTAACAATTCTGTGGCCCTAAGTAACGGTTCTGTGACCCTCAGTAACAATTCTGTGTCCCTGAGTAACAATTCTGTGTCTGTGCGAGTAACAATTCTGTGGCCCTAAGTAACAGTTCTGTGGCCCTCAGTAACAATTCTGTGTCTGTCCCTGAGTAACAATTCTGTGGCCCTAACTAAAGTTTCTGTGGCCCTAAGTAACAGTTCTGTGGCCCTCAGTAACAATTCTGTGTCTGTCCCTGAGTAACAATTCTGTGGCCCTAACTAAAGTTTCTGTGGCCCTAAGTAACAATTCTCTGGCACTCAGTAACAATTCTGTCTGTCCCTGAGTAACAATTCTGTGGCCCTAATAACGTTTCTGTGGCCCTAAGTAACAGTTCTGTGGCCCTCAGTAACAATTCTGTGTCTGTCCCTGAGTAACAATTCTGTGGCCCTAACTAAAGTTTCTGTGGCCCTAAGTAACAATTCTCTGGCACTCAGTAACAATTCTGTCTGTTCCTGAGTAACAATTCTGTGGCCCTAATAACGTTTCTGTGGCCCTAAGTAACAATTCTCTGGCACTCAGTAACAATTCTGTCTGTCCCTGAGTAAGAATTCTGTGGCCCTAACTAGCGTTTCTTTGTCCCTAAGTAACGATTCTGTGGCCCTCACTAACAATTCTGTGTCCCTGAGTAATGGTTCTCTGTCCCTAAGTAACGTTTCTCTGTCCCCAAGTATCATTTCTGTGGCCCTAACTCTGTCCCTAATACAGAGCGGTCTGCCTCTGTTCAATGACTGCAGGCAAATGAAGAATTCCAAAATGGCCGCTATTTATAGCTCGACCATTACACAGTGCTGGCTGGCTGGCTGCTGATTGGCTGATGCGATCACATGTCATTGAGGAATGCATTATGGGTCAGCGCGCCTTGTGTGCGCGCCTTCCCAGACATCCCCGCTCCGTCGCCGCACATGTCCGCCGCCATTTTCGGAAAAATTTCGATTCGCGCGTCCGAAGTAGGCTATTTTTCCGATTCGGCGCGAATCGAAATTTTTCCGATATTCGACTCGAATTCCACTTCGGCTACTTCGATTCGCTCATCTCTAGTAAACATATTAGGAAACATCGCCAACTTATTACAGATGGTGATGATCAACACAGCGTGCCTTGCCATTTTCTCCAACATCACAATAAAGATTTTAAAAAAATGGAAGTTTTGGCCATAGAGTGCATTGATGATAGATCATTAACTATGGATTAACTAAGAATGAAAGATTCTAACTCCTCTGCAGGAGAGAAACCTTTTGGATATTTAAATTAGGTACAATGACACCGGATGGGTTATATGAGGACCCTTAAGTGCACTATATACTGTAACACCATGCATTGTGAGATAGGCATTCATTAATGTATTTGTTATGGTTGTTTTTTCTTTCTTTTTCTGAATATATATATATATCTCTCGATACTTCAGTTATAATTTTACATTAGACATATAATCAGATTGGATGTCTTATATGGTATATACTAGTGCATTATAAAATTCGAAAAGTGGTTTACTGTAATTTTATAGCCTTTTGCTTTATTTGTTTATTTATATTTTTATAAATGCATATATATTTTATATAATTCTTTTGTTCAGCAATATGTATTCATATTTTATGTTTTATGATGAACTTTAAATTTCCGGCCTCAGTTTTCCCCCCTCTCTCCCTGAGTTCTGCCCCAATTTTATGCTGAGCATTTATATTCCTCCTCACCCCAGTTACCAATTGACTAACAAAGCACTGATTTGTGCAAAACGTGTAACCGGGATTTGTTTTGGCCAGTCCCACTCCAGCAGAAGGTTTCATGTGGCTTTCGCTGGCTTCCCTGTGATTCACTGAGGTCATTTCCAATGCGCGATCTGCGGTTGTACCGAGGAGGTCCTCCTGGCCTTTCCTGAGACACTAAATCGAGCTATTGGACCGTGTATATACTCCTTACCATCCGCTGCCCTTTTTCCATCCTTCCATCTAGATTCTCCATAGCCATGTCATCGCTCATATACTTCTTTTTAGCATGTTATTTGTGACAGTTTTTCATTTAGTGCCATATTATTACATGGGATTCTTGGAATATGGTTATTATGGTTTTATTGATTTATTAAAGCATTGGAATCGGACATATTGACTGTTGGTTGTGTATGTCATATCATCACTCTGGCTTTCACCACGAGCGCTCTGTTTTTATTGGTCCTTTTTCCACCAAACCTTTTTACCAGTTTAACACTTTATTTGCCTAAAAGCTGCTCTCTTCCCATCGCATTAAAGGAGATAACGCGCAAGTGTCACTTAAAGGGAAAATCCTTGTTTTTTCTTCTACGTCCCCTTTGTATCAATCTTGTCAAGAACTATCACCTACATCATCTACATCCCTGCCTACTTGTGCACCAACTGGGTCCCAGCGAGCGTGCAGTCCTCACTGCACTTGAAGGGAAATTGACTATCCTGGTCAAAGAGCTCTTTTACCTCAGATTCAAAACTTGCCATCAGACTCAGAGGGCCCAAAATGAGCTAGTCCCATTGTTGTTGTAGTTCTTATTGCTCACTGGGGTTGACATCACCTCAGGTCGGAGGCATTGGGTTAATTTCTGAAAAGCAGGCCTGCTAACATTGATTGAATTTCTGCAATATGTGTTACTTCTTTGCTTCGAGTTGCTAAGAGTAATTATTGCCATTCCAAGTATCAATACCAGTCTGTAATGTTCAACCAAGTTTACATTGAAGTTTAATATAAACCTTATATCAGTTTACTCTAAACTGTGTTCGACTTTACTTTCTGGTGTTAGGTTACTCTGGTTAAAAGATTCTTGTGGTGTCAACAGGGGTTGGGTTTTCAGAAAAGGGTCCAGTGTGACAGGGAGCCTGAAAATAACTCAGCAACTCCTAAGGGGTTAGTGTTACATGTGGGGGCTCATCCGCAATATCCCTGTCCAGAGGATCTGTGAACCCCAAGAAGAGAGCATGGAACCCTTCCAGATCACTGTGTGGTGCCAAGAGGAAAATGGAAGACCAGAGCATTGTGTGGTGCTGATCCTTCTCGGGGACAACTGGGTTGAACAGCAGGTTAAGCAGATGCTGAAGGCTTGTGTCCCTGACCAGAGAGTAAGCACCCTCGATACCAGATGTACTTAATGTGTTGGTACTGACTGAATGGAAAAAAGGAATTACACCTTGCTCAAAGAAGACAGCATACACTTGTCTGACACAGTGATGGCATGGGTGCTGCAGCCAGGACCCACTGGCGACAACACAGGGAGTTCAAGGAAAGTGGCCCCTGAACTCGGGCAGTCTACCTCAGCAGACATGGTGGGGGGCATACCTGCCACTTCACTGGCCGAACTAGGGAAGTTTATAGAGACACTACTGAAGAACTCTACCTCTATAACCAGTCATAACTACTGAAGACTGAGGTTCTTCTCTGGTAAGCCCCTACAACCCTGGGGGAAGATGACTGACACTTGGGTTGATCAAGCCTTCCAACCCATAGAGTGGGCAGTAGCAGATGAAGTGAAGAGGCAGAGGGTCGTGGAGAACTTACGGGCCTCTGTCTCTGACATTGTGCGGAATCTAAAGTGGGACAAGCCAACTTGTACCACTTGTGATTGTCTGGAAGACCTACAGGAAGTATTCAGGCGCGTTGAGAACTGTAAAGTATTGACTTATTAATTTGAGCACACATATCCACAAGAAGGAGAGAAATTGTCTGACTTTGTACAAAGGTTGGACAAGATCCTGCTCCAAGTAGTTGTCCAAGGAGGGGTGAAAGTGGAGAGTGCTAACAAGGCCCTCTGGACCCAAGTACAGAGGGGGCTCAACCATTTGATCCAATTGTACAGAAGCTTATGGTCAGCTACCCTTATATCGCTGTGAGATATTCAAAGTTGTTGAAGACCATCTGTGAAGAGGAAGCTCTAATGGCAGCTAAGGCCAGGAAGGCAGAAGTTCAGGGAGGAACCCAGCTCAGGGCCTCCTCTTGTGTAAATCAAACTTTCCTGACTATGGAGGGGGTACCCAAGGCACAGGCCATAGCTTCAATGGATGGCATAGTGCAGACCTTATCTCAGTTGGCCCAGGCCCAAGCTCTGATTCAACAGTCCTTCTGTGAGGTTGAGAAGACAAGTTATGGAGGCTCATGTTGCCATGCAGAAGGCCATGTTAGAAATGGGACAAAAGTGTCCACAATGGCAGCCAGCCGGGTGGAATCCAACCCTCGATACCCCAGATGTTGTTTCCAGGGTGGAGAACCAGGACACTTTCAAAATCAATGCCCTCAGACTGAGCCAATGGCCAAAATTACAGATGAAGTAGTACAAGCATTAAAGAAATTATTCTTTCCAAAGATGGCAGGAACTTCCAGGGGCCTCAGTGAAGAAGCCAGCTGATGACCCGAAGAAAATTGTGAGCTATGATTCTCAGGGAACACAGACCCTAGAGACTAAAACCACTCAAACATCTGCCATTAGTTGTCCCTTAGAGCCAATTCAGCTCCCAACTGGGACTCTAACACAGGAAACTGATACATACTACTCCACAAAGCTGGGATAGTCAACCCCTAAGAAAAGAGCCATCCAACACAGGAAAATCTGGATCAGAAGTGCAAAGTCTCAACCCAAAGGACTTCAAGATGAGCTAGTAGGCACACCCCTGTGGTCTCCATTCAAGCGGAGGGAGTGTATACCAAAGCTTTGCTGGATATGGGAGCTCGAGTGACCCTAATCTATAGGGACTTCTACAACAAACACTTGAAGCACATACCCCTATGGAAGCTAGAAGAGCTAGAGATTTGGGGACTCAGACCCAGAAATGTCCTTATGATGGCTACATACCCATCCACCTGGTTTTCGGCCCGGCTTTATCCAGGAGAATAGAAACCTTTGATACGCTGGTGACAGTCTGCCCCAGGCCCTCAGGGATAAAGCAGTGCTCCTTACTTATTAGGACCAATATCAACTTAGTACGCAGGCTACTTACTCCATTAGCTGAGCAGAACACGGTACCCATAGAGAGCATCCACCCGCAACTGCGCCAAGTCTATCAAAGGGTTGGCAGAGAGTTGCAGGCTTCAGAAGAGGAAGAGGGGGTGAAAATCGGAATATATTGGCGACTACTCCTATTTGCCATAAAACACAGTATCTTGGCATCCACCCCTGCTTCAGACCTGACTGCCCCTTCAAGAAGCTCCCCTCCAGAGACTTCTTCCTTTACAGAGACTAGCCCCACTGGACTTTGAGCCTACTCTTCAACTAGATCCCACTCTTTAAGACTTCCTCCTTCCTGAGCCTGCAATAGAAGAAGCTTTAGAGCTTATGAGAGTGGAGGTAGGAGATAGTGTCACCACAGAGGAGGAGCCCAGGGAAAGAAGGGAGATAAAAAGCATACAAGAGACTGACTTTTGATGTTTACGGTGAGAGTTCTGAAGATGCCTTCATACTAGCCAAAGAATTTTAGAAGCTCCCATTTACAGTATATTGGAGTGCATGAAAGAATCTGTAAGCCCCCCTGCTGACACCATCTCAGGAGGTCTTCATACCAATGGCCTTACCTCTTGATCAAGCAGAGTCTCCTAATCCTTGTTGAGAGTCATTCCTGCAAAAGTTAATTAATAATGAACATTTGCCAATTGTTGTTCCTCCTGATTAAGGTGGTCAATTTCTTTGTTAAATGTATGTTATATCAAATGTTATCAGTTTGTTTTCTCTCTTCAGCTGCAGGATGTATAAACCAACAAAAGATGGCAGTGTTCTGCAAGCTCAGTGGCACTCACATTCTCCATGGACCTTGTATGCTGAATCTCAGGACTTTGCTGGGGAGCAGGGTATCAAGTGACTACTTTTCCCAGAAGTGGTGGCGTGTGGGTAGGGGCATATATATATATATATATATATATATATATATATATATGCCCAGGAGACTGGACAGGAAGTGAGAGGGGTGAGAACTGGAGAGAGGAAGCAGAGAGTGAGTGGTGCTGACTGTCGTAGAACCAGACCAGGCCGCAGAGTCAGAGAGAGGAGAAGCAAAGAGGAGCCTCTGACCACTGACCTTGTGACTAAATGTCACTTAAAGGGAAAGTTCTTGTTCTTTCTTCTACCTCCCCTTTGTATCAATCCTGTCAGGAACTATCACCTACATCCCTGCCTACTTGTGTACCAACTGGGCCCCAGAGAGCGCACAAAAGAGCCCTCAGTGCACTTGAAAGAAAATTGGCTATCCTGGTCAAAGAGCTCTTTTACCTCATATTTAAACCTTGCCGTCAGACTCTGAGGGCCCAAAGGGAGCTAGTCCCATTGTTGCTAGTTCTTATTACTCATTGGGGTTGCCATCGCCTCAGGTCGGAGGCATTGGGTTAATTTCTAAAAATCAGGCCTGCTAACATTGATTGAATTTCTGCTATATGTGTTACTTCTTTGCTTAGAGTTGCTAAGAGTAATTATTGCCATTCCAAGTATCAATATCAGTCTGTAATGTTCAACCAAGTTTACATTGAAGTTTAATATAAGGCTCATATCAGTTTACTCTCTTCTGTGTGTGAGTTTACTTTCTGGTGTTAATTTACTCTGGTTAAAGGAATCTTGTGGTTTCTGCAGGGGCTGGGCTTTCAGAGAGGGGTCCAGAGCGACAAGGAGCCCTAAAATAACTCAGTGACTCCTAAGGGGGTAGTGCTACACACAGATTCGCCAGTTGTTTACCAGCGTTACTAACGTGCCATCATCACCTCTTCCTTCTTCTCCACAAATCCAACTATAGGCCCATAAACTGGGGAGTCAGCAGAATTATTTTGTCATTCAATAGAAAACACATGACCACAGACATCTTGTCTTGGAAGGGCAGCAATGCTACATAGTATATTGTTCATTGCACACTTGGTGAACCATATGTTCCCTGGAAACCTCATTGTTTGATGGAAGCTGAATTCAGCTTTATAACGTCAACTCCCTTCTCCTCATTGGCCTCATCCTCAGTGTCCTCCTCAATATCAGGAATACCAGGCTTCCACAAATGATTCCTAATCAGCATCTAGGCAACATGCTGCCATGCAATGCTGCAGCTGGCATGACTGAGGAAAAGTAACCACACCAGGCTAGAGATACTGACATTTCCCCAGACCCGGGTTGAGTAGTGGCCTACCCTATTCCAGCTGAAAAGGGCAAGGTGGTGTGTGAAAATGCTTTTGGGTTTCACCTGGGTAACCTCACATATGACCTTGCCTGGTCCATCTCTTAAACCTCATAATACAGTGCTTCCTGTCAAAATACTCAGATTTTCAAGACATGCTTTGCCATGCCAGAAGGGTTTACCCACACTTTCAGTTGATTTAGATCTCATAGAAAGAGATCATTTTTGCCTGGCTACCACATAGCTATGATATCTTCAGAAAGAGAGATCCAAATCATCTGGTTGGGAGCTTGTGAGCAAATGTGGAACACTGTGAGATACATACTAGTTTGCAATATTGTTTCGGGCACTTCATTCCTTCCACAAAATTTGACATTTGTTTATTACAGGATTCATTATGGGACTTGCACTATTAATTGTTTGCATCATATGCGTTGATTTCACTCCTGGATTTGAAATATATGTCATAATTTACGCACACATCTTTAGTGTTCCATAACTTTTTGGGTGAGTAGTGGTTAAGATTAGTTTTATTTAAAGAGCCAGTGCACCTACTTTTTGTTTTTGTATTTGTGGTCCAGTAGTGTTTTCACGTTTTGGGTACGCACTAAGCAAAGGATATATTTACTTATTTATAGTTTCAAAATCATTATGGAAAAATGCTAAATATCTATCACTGTGTGAATACCAGCTTTGGGTGAAGTTGCTAAAAATATGGTATTTGTAAAATTGTATTCAATTGCGTTTATTCAAATGATTGTAAAGTTTTTTTCCATTGGATGTTTTAAATTATGTTGGAAGACCAAAGAGTTAATGGTGACAAGAAGTATGAGTTTATATATATATATATATATATATATATATATATATATATTATATATATATACACACACACACACACGCATAAACACACACACAGTGCTCAGCATAAATGAGTATACCCAAACAGATTTGTCAGATAACCTTTACTTTCCTTTCAGAATCATTTTCTATGGGACACTATACTACAAAATACTCTCACAAAATGCAGGTTATTTATTGCAAACAAGATTTGTTAATTTGCACACACAGAAAAGCATTTTTTCTAATATATTAATTCAAGACCATGTTGCAAAAATTAATACACCCCAATGACAGTCTTAGGAGCAAAGCAACAAAATCCTAATTAAAAGAAATTCAACAACGGCTGAGTCTAATTATTTATTAAACAGGTGTCCAGCAGCCAGTTTATTATAAAAGGGCACTACCTAACAAAGAGAACCCCTTCCCATTTCATACTGTCAGTAATGGTACCACATGGAAGAGAAATGTCACAAGACCTGAGAAAGAAAATAATTTCTTTACGCAAGAAAAGTGGAGGCTACTAGAAGATCAGCAAAGCTTTACTTATCAGTCAGAACTGTAGCAAAAGTGATACAAAAATTTAACAAAGGTGGAACTGCAACCATCTCACAGAGACGTTCAGGCCATCCACGGAAGTTAACACCTCAAATGGAATGTCTTCTGTTGAGAAGGGTTGAAAAAAATCACCATGCAAATTCACTGCAGTTAGCTAAAGAAGTAAAAAACAAAACCGGGAAGGTTGTTTCCCATGGCACAGTATGGCGTACACTGCAGAGGAATGACATGCATGTCATCCATGAAGGAAGCCTCTCCTAAAGCCCATGAACAAAAAAGCCCACCTAGAATTTGAGAGGGCCCATGCTGAAAAAGAAGATGACTGGAACTCTGTACTCTGGAGTGATGAGACCAAAATAAATGTTTTTGGAGCTGATGGCTTCAAAACTGTATGGCGTCGCAAAGGTAAGTTGCACAAAGAAAAATTCATGGTGCCTACAGTGAAACATGGTGGTGGCAGTGTCCTTCTGTGGGGCTCCATGGATGCTGCCGTTGTTGGGGAACTGCATTTTATTGATGGTATCATGAATTCACAGATGTACTGCTCTATATTGAAAGAGAAGGTACTACCATCACTCCGTGCCCTTGGTCATCGTGCACTTTTCCAACATGACAATGATCCAAAAAACACATCTAAGGCCACTGTTTCATTTCTGAAGAACAGAGGAATGTGATTCAGTGGCTAAGTATGTCTCCTGATCTGAACTCACTAGAACACCTATAGGGAATTCTGAAGAGAAAAGTTGAGCATCACTCTCCGTCCAGCATCCAGGCTCTAAAAGAGGTCGTTCTTGAAGAATGGAAAAAGATAGATGTTGCAATATTTCGCCAATTTGTTCATTCCATGCCTAGAAGACTTGGTGCTGTCCTTACAAGTCATGGAGGTCATACAAAATACTAGATGTAGTAGTTTTTGTTGTGGGGTGTATTTTTTTCTGCGTAAACTAATTTGAGTGAAACTGAAGATTGTGTACGCTAAATCATATTATTAACCTTACGTTTGTGTAATGAGCTAAACAAATGTTCTATAAAACTCAGTTTTGTCAATTGTTGAAAACTGTTCTTGTGTTCATTGAGATATTGATTAAAATCGTACTTTCAAAAGGGGTGTACTCATTTATGCTGAGCACTGTATATATATATATATATATATATATATACATACACACACACATACACACAAACACACTATATTGCCAAAAGTATTGGGACACCCCTCCAAATCATTGGATTCAGGTGTTCCAATTGCCTCCTTATACACGGCCGCAGGTGTATAAAATCAAGCACCTAGAAATGCAGACTGCTTCTACAAACATTTGTGAAAGCAAGGGTCGCTTTCAGGAGTTCAGTGAATTCAAGTGTGGTGCTGTTACCCCCTGTGCAATAAGTCCATCTGTGAAATGTCCTTGCTACTAAATATTCCACGGTCAACTGTTAGTGGTATTATAACAAAGTGGAAGCAACTGAAAACAACAGCAACTCATCCATGAAGTTGTAGGCCATGTAAAATGACAGAGCGGGGTCAGCACATGCTGAAGCGCACAGTGTGCAGAAGTCGCCAACTGTCTGCAGAATCAATAGGTAAAGACCTCCAAACTTTTGTGGCCTTCAGATTAGCACCACAGGGTGTACAGAGCTTCATGGAATGGGTTTCCATGGCCAAGCAGCTGCATCCAAGTCTTACATCACCAAGTGCAATGCAAAGCGTCGGATACAGAGTGCTGTAAAGAACACCGCCACTGCACTCTAGAGCAGTGGAGACATGTTCTTTGGAGCGACCAATCACGCTTCTCTGTCTGGCAATCCAATGGACACGTCTGGGTTTGGCGGTTACCAGGAGAACAGTACTTGCCTGACTGCATTGTGCCAAGTGTAAAGTTTGGTAGAGAGGGGATAATGGTGTGGATATGTTTTTCAGGGTTTGGGCTTGGCCACTTAGTTCCAGTTAAAGGAACTCTTAAGGTTTCAGCATACTGAGACATTTTGGACAATTTGATTCCCCCTAACTTTGTGAGAACTGCTTGGGGATAGCCCCTTCCTGTTCCAACATGACTGTGCACCAGTGCACAAACAATAGAACACCTTTGGGATGAATTAGAGTGGTGCCTGACCTCACAATTGCACTTCTGGAAGAATGGTCAAACATTCCCATAGACACACTCCTAAACCTTGTGTATAGCCTTCCCAGAAGAGTTGAAGCTGTTATAGCTGCAAAGGGTGGGCCGACTCAATATCGAACCCTATGGACTAAGACTAGGATGCCATTAAAGTTAATGTGCGTGTAAAGGCAGGTGTCCCAATACTTTTGGCAATATAGTGTGTATATATATATATATATATATATATATATATATATATATAATATATATATATATATATATATATATATATATATATATATATATATATTTAAATATTTTTGTTGAATGGATGCAGTCTGTGATGTCCTCATATCCAACTGGCAATATCAGATCCACTCCTGCATAAAGGTATATATATATTTTTTTTCATTTGTTTAACTAGATGGACTTGTGTCTTTTTTCAACCTGACTAACTACATAACAACTTAAAGAATATGTAAGAAAACCCCTGGGGATAGACCGGAGCTAGACAAAGGGAAGGGCACACAATCTCATGAAAAAGATGGAAGGAGAAGACCACCTTAGGCAGAAAACACAGTCACACAAAGTTATTGCCATCAGAAGGGCAACCTTCTGAAACTGTGTTAGCAAGTGAATGTTTTTGAAGCTTACAAATGGCGATCTATGCAGAACAGCAAGCACGAGGTTGAAGCCTCATTAAGAAAAAGATGGTTTAATACAAGGTGCATTAGAAGAGTAACTCCCCGAACAAAGGTACATTTGAGGGAATCATCGGACAAAGAATATTGTAATAGGATAGCCAAAGCCAATAGCTGACCTAAAATGGTGCTCGGTGCAAGATGCTGATACACCTTACATAGTTACATAGTTAGTCTGGCTGAAAAAAGACAAAAGTCCATCCAGTTCAACCATTAAAAAAAAAAAGTTATAATCCTATACCCACAGTTGATCCAAAGGAAGGCAAAAAAAACACAGCAAAGCATGATCCAATTTGCACCTACAAGGGAAAAATTTCCTTCCTGATCCCTCGAGAAGCAATCGGATATTCCCTGGATCAACTTTACTTATAAATGTTAGTATCCAGTTATATTCTGTGTATCGGAGAGAGAATCCAGACCTTTTTTAAAGCAATCCACTGAGCTGGCCAGAACCAACTCTTGAGGGAGTCTATTCCTCATTTTCACAGCTCTTACTGTGAAGAAACCTTTCCGTGTTTGGAGATTAAATTTATTTTCCTCCAGACGTAAAGAGTGCCAACCTTGTCCTCTGTGATGATCTCAGGGTAAATAGCTCTACACCGAGTTCACTGTATGAACCACTGATGTATTTATACATGTTGATCATATCCCCCCTTAATCTTGCCTTCTCAAGAGAGAATAAATTCAGTTCCTCTAATCTTTCCTCATAGCTGAGCTCCTCCATGCCTCTTATCAGTTTGGTTGCCCTTCTCTGTACTTTCTCCAGTTCCCCAATGTTCCTTTTGTGAATTGGTGCCCAAAACTGAACTGCATATTCCAGATGAGGCGGTACTAATTGCTTTGTACAGGGGTAATATGGTATGTCTCTCTCTGGAGTCTATACCTCTTTTAATACAAGAGAGGATTTTGCTCGCTTTAGAAATTGCAGCTTGCCATTGCATGCCATTATTAAGCTTGTGATCTACCAGAACTCCCAGATCCTTTTCCACCATTGATTCCACCAGTTGTACTCCCCCTAGTATGTATGATGCATGCATATTCTTAGCCCCCAAGTGCATAACCTTACATTTATCAACATTAAACCTCATTTGCCACATACAGTAGTTGCCCAATTAAACAGGTCATTGAGGTTGGTTTATAAGTTGAAGATATCCTGTAAGGACGTTATTCCACTGCACAGCTTGGTGTCATCTGCAAAGATTGAAATGGGATTTTTAATATCAGACCCTATATCGTTTATAAATATATTAAAAGGTAAGGGTCCCAACCCTGAACCTTGGGGTATACCACTGACAACCCTAGACCATTCAGAGCATGAATCATTAACCACTACTCTTTGAATATAATCTTTTAGCCAGTTTTCTATCCATTTACATACAGATTTTTCCAAGCCCGTAGACTTTACCTTACACATTAGCCATGTGTGGTGAACTGTGTCAAATGCTTTTGCAAAATCCTAGTATACGACGTCCATCGCCACCCCTCTGTCCAAGGTTTTGCTCACTTCCTCATAAAAAGAAATCAGATTTGCTTGACAACTTCTGTCTTTCATGAATCCATACTGTCTATTGCCTAAAATATTTTTTTCCTGCAAGAACTCATCTATGTGGTCTTTTATTAAACTCTCCAGTATCTTCCCAACTATAGAAGTTAAATTAACAGGTGTATAATTACTTGGTAAAGATTTTGACCCCTTTTTAAATATTGGCACCACATTGGCCTTACGCCAATCCAGTGGTACTATGCCAGTCATTAAAGAGTCCCTAAAAATTAGAAACAATGGCTTTGAAATTAAAGATCAATTCTTTAAGGACCCCTGGGTGTACGCCTTCCGGTCCAGGTGCTTTATTCACCTTTATACTGTCTAAATATTTTTGGATCATATCAATTGTGAGCCAATGTGGATCAACTGGAGCTGTGTCAGTACCATGCCCATTATGGACAAGAGCTCCACCATGCTCCTTTGTATAAACAGAAATGAAGAAGGGATTTAATAAATTTGCCTTCTCTTTGTCCCCAGTCACCCACTCTAGATTATTTTGTGCAGGGCCTACATGCTTGGCCCGGACTGTTTTACTAATAATATATTTGAAGAATTTTTTGGGGTTGGTCCTGCTATCTTTTGCAATCTGTCATTCATTTTCAATTTTTGCGGTCTTTATTTCCTTTTTGCATATTCTGTTATATTCTTTGTAATGTTTAAACAATGGTAGCGTTCCTTCATTTTTATACTTAATAAAAGCTCTTTCCTTATTATCTATAGCTTTTTTAACTTTGGCCGTAAGCCACATAGGTTTGATTTTAGCCTTTTAAATTTGTTGCCCATGGGAATATATTTTGCAGTGTGTTCACATACAGTCCTTTTGAAGAACTCCCATTTCTGTGTTGTGTTCATCGAAGCCAATATTCCCTCCCAGTCTAAGTCTTGGAGAGCAGCTCTCTGCCTTGGAAAATTAGCTCTCTTAAAATCGAGCGGTTTTATTTTTCCCGTATGTGCTCGCTGTTTACAGCTAACAATAAATGAAATCATGTTATGGTCACTGCTACCCAGATGTTCTTTTATATAAACATTCATAACAAGCTCTGCATGGTTTGAGATTACCAGGCCCAGCAGAGCATCATTCTTAGTAGGGGCTTCTATGACCTGTACCATAAAATTGTCCTATAGTAGGTTTAACCATTTTTGCCCTTTAACTGTTCCTGCAGTACCATTACTCCAGTCAATTTCCGGGTAGTTAAAATCCCCCATTATTATCAAAATTGGACAGTGCTGTTGCATGAGATTTTTCATCCGCAGTTAAAAAAGAGCATATATGCTGAAGCATGGGGGCCTGGGGTAGCCAGTGGGTGGATGGCCCCTATGCTTCGTCATATATATTTTATAATATTTTTTGGCACATTTCATGTGTGCCCACCATTCAAAGTGGGTGGATGCAGAGCGGTATATTCTAATGGTGGGCATACCACACACTTTCTCTGGCAGAGATTTCTTCTCTTTTTTTCATTCAGCCCACAGGCTGCATAAAAAAAAAAAAGAACATTGCATATACTGGTACATCACTGGACTTTGAGTGGTTATACCAGGGTGATGCCTACAGCTGCAGGCATCATCCTGGTATCGTTTTTTCAGCTGGTGATCGACTTTCATGTAAAAGCAATGCTAGTGGCTGATTTGGCTGCAGGATTGCTTTTACAAGCTGCGGGAGAAGATATCCCCCCTCCCCCGCTGCCTTCATAATAACATCCAATCCCTGACCCCTTCTGCTCTGCATTTTCCTGTTCATTTCTGGAGATTGTAATCCCTATAAAAGAAGAACAAAATATGTTTCCATATTATTCTATGTTAATCCCCCATAACCTCTAAGGCTAGCCTTGACTTTTTGAATTTCTCCCATTTGTTCCATCTTGTATGGTGACTCTCCATCTTGTCTTCATTCAAATGATAAAGTTCCTCCAATTTACATATTTGATTTACCCTATCCACCCAGTCTTTTATTTTTGGCACCTCCTGTCTCCTCCAATACGTGGGTATCAGTCCCATTGCTGCATTCAAATAGTACAATAAACCAGATTCTTTGTATTTTTTAACTGAAAGCTTAGTACTGTGAAAAAGGCAAATCTCTGGGTCTACTAGAATATTAACCTCTGTAATTTTTTGAATCAAGCTTACTATTTTCCCCCAATACTCTTGTATTTTAGAACACTCCCACCACATGTGATACATTGTGCCATTACTTCCACATCTACACCAACATACAGGTGAATTATCTCCACTCAATCTATGTGCCACACTCGGTGTGATATACCATCTTGCCAAACACTTATAATTCATTTCTACCTCCTGCATATTTATATTTCCATGGATTATTCTATACATTTTCCTCTGTTTTTCCACATCTATTGTAACTCCTATTTCTCTTTCTCATTTTTCTATATATGGAGAACTTATATCTGCGTTTATTTCAGTGAGAGTCTTATATATTTTAGAAGTTCCGTGTTTCCCATCTCCCCATTTATCTAACAAGTGCTCAAAAGAATTCCAATCCTCTCTTATTCTTAAAGGCTTTGGAAGCTTTCCTATTGTCACGTACCTGACTGGAGGCTGTAGTAGAGAGAGGGCTACCCTTATGGCTATGTGCAGTGCGCCCCTGGAGGTGGAAACAGGAGGTGCAGTTCCCAAAGAAGCACGGGTTGCCATTGATGTTGCTGCTTGGAAATGCCTGATGATATGGAACCCGTGGGTGCTCCAGTTGCAGGATGCGTTTCTCCAGAGAACATGTGCATCCCGAAGGATGGGTAGAATAGTCAGTAGCCAGAGCCAGGATTAATATAGAACAGCAGCCAGGAGCAACGTCAGGATCAAGCCAGGGTCATACACAGGGTAGTAGCAGACAGGAGCAAGGACAGGATCAAGCCGTGGTCATACACGGAGCAGCAGACAGGAGCAAGGTCAGGATCAAGCCAGGGTCATACACGGAGCATCAGACAGGAACAAGGTCAGGATCAAGCCAGGTCAGTAACAGGAAGTCAACAGGAAACTCAGGAACTAAGAAACACAGGAACGGGAGGCACCGACGATAATCCAGCAACCACTGAGCAGAGCTGCAGTCCTTATAAAGGCCACTGAGTGTCAGCAATTAGTGCACCCTGCGTGCGCTGGTGCGTTTTCGTGCACAGGAATATTTTATTACAGGTCGCCTGCCTATGCACATGCGCACTTCTTTGTGTGAATTGGAGTGGTCATATTGCGCATTGGTGCATTTGCCCGGGCTTCCTCGTCTTTTCCTCTGACAGTGCCCTCCCCCAAGTGGCAGCCTTCGGATGCCCAGGCGGGCTCGCTTTTCAGGGAATCTGTTAAAAAATTCTTGAAGCAGTTTAGGAGCATGCACATTTCTTGCTGGTTCCCAGGAACTATCCTCCGGTGGATACCCTTTCCATTTAACCAGATATTGAATCTGTCTCCCCTTTTTCTGACCATCCAAGATGGTTTCAACTTCAAATTTGATGTTTTCCCCTACCGCGACTGGCGGTGGGGGTGGTTCCTCTCTTCCAGGGATAGGGCACATTACGGCTGGTTTGAGTAGGGAAACATGGAAGACTGGGTGAATATTATAAGAGTCGGGTAAGTCCAGTTCGAAGGTCACAGGGTTAATCTCCCTTTTGATTTTAAAGGGTCCAATGAACCTGGGACCTAGTTTTTGTGAAGGGCAAGCAAGTTTGAGATTAGTTGTAGCAAGCCACACTTTGTCGCCCACTTTCCACCCAGGGTTACCTCTCCTCCTTTTATCAAACTGTTTCTTGTAATCCTCCTGAGCTTTTTGCATGGTCCTCTGGAGTATCTGGTAATTGGATTGTATGAAAGTTAACCTATCCTGGACTGCAGGTACTGATGCTTCTGAAATGGCATCCGGAATGAAGGAAGGGTGAAAACCGTAATTTGCTCAGAAAGGGGACTGGTTGGTGGAAGCATGGACAGAGTTGTTGTAGGCGAATTCTGCACAGGGAAGAAGAGATGCCCAGTTATCCTGAGAGAAAGTGGAGAAGCATCTTAGGTATTGCTCCAAAGTTTGGTTAGTCCTCTCTGTTTGCCCATTACTCTGTGAATGATAAGCAGAAGAGAGACATACCTTGATATTCAGGGTTTTGCACAGAGATCTCCAAAATTTGGACGTAAATTGTACTCCCCTGTCAGAAACTATATTATTGGGTATCCCGTGTAGTCTTACTATCTCCTTAATAAATGTTTGAGCAGTTTCAGTAGCGGAAGGAATACCCACCATGGGCAGGAAGTGAGCCATTTTGGACAGTCTATCCACTACCACCAGGATGGTGGTGAATCCCTCAGAGGGAGGTAGATCCACAATGAAGTCCATATAAATCATCTTCCAAGGCTGTTCAGGAACTGGCAGGGGTATCAGCAAGCCCCAGGCTCTGGTATGGCTGCCCTTATTGCGTAGAGAAGTTGCACAGGAGTTAACATAACAGTCCTGTCTCAGGTTGGGCCACCAAAAGGATCTTTGGACAAGTTCAGTTGTTTTCCATACCCCGAAGTGACCTGCAAGCAAGTGGTCGTGGCATATCTTAAATATTTGTGGCCTGACTTCTTGGGGAACGAAGATCTTGTCCTCATGCCACAAGAAATCCTCATGCTTCCTTAAGGATAACCTCTCAGACCGGGCATATGAAAGTGAAGCTTGTTTAATTGCTGCTTTTAGATCAGGCTGAATGAGCATGAAATTATGTGGGGATAAAATAGTACTGGGAGCGGGGGCGTGTCCGAGCCGCACAGGAAGATGGCTGCCTGAGACAGGAGCTCCTCACAAACCCTGCTGTAATAGCAACCCGAAACGACATCAGGCATCAGAGATAGCCGATAACAGCGACAGACCTCAGACCAGTAACGCTTACCACCCGCAATGACAAAGGGGAAGAAAATCACTAAAGGACCAAAGAAACTCACAGAGTTCTTCTCACAGCCTCACACAACAGACAGGCAAGATGGTGCCGGCTCTAACACACAGGAACTGTCAGAGCTGCAACAGGAAGACACATCATTATCCTCATCAGCCTCTGATACAGATATAGCTGATCCTCTGTCACCAGTGAAAGAAAAGAGCAAGAGACCAGCTTCATCTCCTCTCCCATCACCATGTACAAAGGCTCCTGTAAGTAAAAAGAAAACAATTCACACTTCTGCTGAAACAACAGATCTGACTGAAGCAATACATTTAATGGCAGAGCTGTTAGCTTCAGACTCTCCTGTCACAGCCATTACACTGAAACAGATGCTATTGTTTCCCTTCATAAAGACATACAATCTGATCTTCAAAAATCTGTACATTTTATTCAAACACAAGTCACCCAAATTGAAAAATGTACAGATGCAGCAGAAAGGAAAATTCAGGATTGTGTTGTAGCACACAATTCCTTGATAGATGCTTATGAGACACAATCACAAGAAATCATAAAAATGAAAGAAAAAATGGCTGACATGGAAGACCGCACAAAGAGGAATAACGTTAAAATCAGAGGGATCCCTGAATCAGTCACTCCACCAGAGTTATCCATCTACCTGGGGAGACTACTGAAAACACTTCTACCAAACACGTCACAATCTGAGCTCATTATTGATAGAACACATAGACTGATGAAACCTAAACATCTGCCAGAATACATTTTTTTCATGCTAAGGATAGCTATGAGAAAACTTAAAACACTTCCAGCTCCATATGAAAAATTTGCTATATTTTCGGACATATCAGCCTATACCGCACAAAAACGCAAAGAATTCAAACGCATCACATCAGCTCTAATAACCCATAAAATAAGATATCAGTGGGGATATCCCACAAAAATCTTAGCCAACTTTCAAGGGAAATGAATCCCAATTCTGACTCCTGATGATGGGATAAAAATTTTGGCATCATGGAATATCGCTATACCAGCAGAGCCGCAATATATGCGTAAAGAAACGCACACCAAAATATACGCAGACTGGGTTACAATCCCGACAACCTGAACACTGGGACTTTTGGTCTCTTTTATCTTTTTCCTATTGGGATGTCTCAGTGCCTACTTCCGCATTAGCAGGGAAGAGTTAGCCCCTATACTGCTCAGGTATACCACACACTCCACCAGATAATGAGTCTGCTATGCACACTCATACAAGTTTTTGTTTTGTTGATGTTTTCTTATACTTCTTACTCTTTTATATTCTTACTATGCTTATTACATTCTCCTTATCTTCATATTCAGATAACATTTCTATTGAAGAATACATCTCAAAAACCAGATACCCTTCAGAGCATGATGAGGGATGATCAGTGCTGTGCTTGGTACCTACAACTTATAACTACAATACTAGCTACTTTAGAGCAGTTATATAAAACCCAAAAATGGTCATCATAACGTCCTTTAATGTTAAAGGACTTAATAGCCCTTACAAACGCAAATCTCTATGGAGAGAATCTTTAAAAACCAGCTGTGATATATTGTGTGTACAAGAAACACATTTTAAAAAAATTAACCCACCTACATGCAAACATAGGAAATTCACACAATACTTTTTTGCAAATGCTAAAAAAAAAACAAAGGAGTAATGATTGCAATAAAAGACACAATAGCTATACAATTTCAATCAATATTCTCAGACCCACAAGGTAGATATATTATCTTAGTTGCACATATCGACAATTTCTTAATACACTGGTAAGTGTATATGCACCAAACAAAGGACATAAAACCTTCTTCCAAAGCTTATCAAACAAAATTAAACTACTAAGACAAGGAGCTTTAATCATTTGCGGAGATTTTAATGAGGTAATAGATACAAACCTAGACTCCACTAACAAACTATGCAGACAATCACATACTCTAACATCATTTATAGAATCAGAAGATCTATATGATACATGGAGATGTCTCCATGGTGACAAAAAAGACTATACATACTTTTCTCACTCCCAAAATTCATACTCACGGATTGATTTATTTTTAACAGATAAAAGATCTTTACAGAAAATATCTAGAACCGAAATTGGCTCCATCACATGGTCAGACCATGCCCCGCTCACATCAGAAATGTTTACAACACCATACCCCAACAACCTCTCTGTATAGAGACTAAACTCAGCCCTAATTACAAACCAACATTATAAATCTCAAATAGAGAAGGAATTACTCTCCTATTTCCATATCAATAACAATACAGAGGTCGATGATTTTGTCCTGTGGAATACACACAAGGCATACATGAGAGGAATACTCATCAAATTAGGGGCTTACGAAAAAAAAAGGAAAGCTAAAACAATTACAGACATATTATCGCAAATTAAACTCCTGGAATCACAACGCAAACAAAACCCAGACCAAATGATTTTATCTCAGCTACGCTTTCTACGAGAGAAACTAAGGATTCAACTCATGGAGCAATATGACTTTATGATAAAAAAAATTAAATTTATATCATACATGCAAGCAAATAAAGCAGGACCACATTTAGCAAAACAATTTAAGAGATATCAATCCAAATCGAAAATTGCATATCTAAAAGACCCATCTAAGGGAAAACTTATAAATCCACTAGATATAGCCAATGCTTTTAGCAGATACTATGCAACACTATATAACATAAAAATCTCTCAAGAATTTACACCTCCTACTGATAACCAAATCAATACATTTCTGGAATCACTCCAACTTCCTAAGATCTCCACAGCACAACTAGACTCCTTATCACAACCCTTCACCACCTCTGAAATTAATAAAATATTTAATGATCTCCCTTCTCACAAATCACCAGGACCTGATGGTTATAGCAATGAATATTACAAAACCTTTGCTCCAACCCTTATCCAATATCTACATAAATTTGTTAATAAATTCACAACATCTGAAAATATCCCCAAAGAAACACTAGAAGCCCTTATTATCACACTGCCGAAACCAGGCAAACCTCCCACATCACCAGCCAACTTTAGACCTATATCACTTTTAAATACAGATACAAAAATTTATGCCAAACTACTAGCCAACCGACTTCAATCATTATTACCAAAACTAATTAATTCAGATCAGGTTGGATTTATCAACGGACGTCAAGCACCAGACGGCACATGTAGATTCATAAATTTAGCTCAATGGGCAAATTACACACAAACAAAATCTCTACTAATCTCATTAGATGCAGAAAAGGCGTTTGACAGAATCTATTGGCCATACCTACAACTGGTACTAGAAAAATGTGAAATAACAGGTTCGTTCAAGAAAGCAATTATGGCTTTATATACATGCCCTAGTGCTAGAGTATGGTCATCTGGTATACTCTCTGACCCATTCCAGATATCGAATGGTACAAGGCAAGGGTGTCCCTTATCACCTTTAATCTTTGCTTTATGCATAGAACCATTGGCAGAAGCGATACGTATACAACCTGAGATTGGAGGTATCAAAATAGGTCACGAAACACATAAAATAGGACTATATGCTGATGACATCATAATTGCTATGACCGACCCCATCATCTCAATAATAGCATTGCAAAAGGTTATCTCGCAATTTAGCTTATTATCCATGTACAAAGTAAATGAAGCCAAATCCTCCATGCTGCCGATAGCAATCCCACCTAAACTACATAAACAAATTTCATCAATCTCCCCCTTCTCATGGGCCACATCATCACAAATTACATACTTAGGAATAAAATTAACATCTCCCCACTCGAACACATTTAAGATCAACTTTTCCAATCTACTCATTAAAATAACAGAACTATGTAAAGAGTCCTCCAACACCACCATTTCATGGGTTGGGCGAATTGCTATTGTAAAAATGTTTATCTTACCACACATTTTATATTTCTTTCGAGCCATCCCAATACCATTACTATCTTCACCCATATAAAAGCTACAATCACTATTAAACAGTTACATCTGGGAACACAAAAAGGCACGGGTCAAAAAATTTACACTATACACTTCTCGATCAAATTTAGGTATGGGAGCTCCCAATCTACAATTATACCATAAAGCAATAGTGTTGGATCAGGCACAGCATTGGTGGTCACCTCAAATAAACAAACGATGGGTACAGATAAAACAGTCCCTTATCCATAGTGACACTCAAGCCACATTGGGAGGTCTTACTCTCACCCATAGAGCCCCAAGATACTGCCTAGATACAGTCAATGTGACTCTCCGCACCTGGGTGTCTATTCTACGAACCTCAAAGGGAAATCACCCTACAATTAATGGCTTCATTCTTCTACTCTCCATATCATCGATGACACCTGATCTAGAACTTAAATCCTGGTCAAAAGCAGGCCTTCAAAATCTTGCCCAACTATATGCCAATGGTACCCTACAAACATTTCAACAACTTTCTGAAACATACAAAATTACGCATAAGGACATTTTCAAATACTGTATCTAAGAATTCATCATGCATTACGCAACCTGGAATACCAAGAAGATTCTCTCCTCAGATCTTTGACTAACTTTTATGAAAGAATAGATTCTCACAAACAAGGTATCTCATTCATATATAATATCCTTCTTCAACATCGTCACCAAGGAAAATTACCAACAATGAATAAATGGGAACGAGACACTGGGAAACAATTCCAGACTCAACAATGGCAAACAGCAGGAAACTGGACTAGGAAAACTACCAGATGCATTAACCATTGGGAATCAGCCGAAAAGATATTACACAGATGGTAACTCCACAACATTTGGCAGCACGTTCATCCAACCGCTACTCCTCATTATGCTGAAGGAACTGTAACCAACAAGGATCCTTGTACCATATATGGTGGGAATGTCCACAAATTACTCCATTCTGGTCACATATCTTCACGTTTATAACATCCATTACAAACTCCTCTCCAATTCCTGATCCAGCCCTGGCACTTTTGGGAATAGGAATAGACTCCTGGCCACCACAGTCCAGAACTGTACTAATGCATATTTTGATAGCGGCACAATTGAGTATTGCCAGGCTTTGGAAACAAACTACAATGCCATCCATTCACACAGTAACTGAAATCCTGAACAAAAACACAGCCTTCGAAAAAACCTTTGCTCAAATACACAACTCATCTGCTAAATTCCGGAAACACTGGGACTTATGGCTCAAAGATCATTGATGTACCGTTACATAAGAAACTACAAGATGTACCAATCAAACACCACTAGAGATACAGCTACTCCACTCTATTATTATCACTAGAGATGAGCGAATTATTCAAAAATTCGATTCGGCTGATTCGCCGAATTTGCGGGAGAAATTCGATTCGATGCAAATTTATTTGCCGCGAATTTAACTTATTTAAAGGGTTTCTAGGCTTCAGAGAGCCTTTATATTAGTGCAGAACACTGTACCTTTAATTTAAATGCCCTTGGAGTCTGCTGGGGAAGAGAAATAATACTGTCAGTCAGTATGACATGCAGATGAGTGCCGTCGATCTTAGAATCACCGCACACTTCACTCATTTGGGCAGTCACGGGGCACGACGAAGAAGAATGAAAAGAAGAAGAAGAAGAATGAAAAGAAGAAGAAGAAGAATGAAAAGAAGAATGAAAAGAAGAAGAAGAAGAATGAAAAGAAGAAGAAGAAGAATGAAAAGAAGAATGAAAAGAAGAAGAAGAAGAATGAAAAGAAGAAGAAGAAGAAGAATGAAAAGAGGAATGAAAAGAAGAATGAGAAGAATGAAAAGAAGAAGAAGAATGAAAAGAAGAATGAAAAGAAGAAGAAGAATGAAAAGAAGAATGAAAAGAAGAATGAGAAGAATGAAAAGAAGAATGAAAAGAAGAAGAAGAATGAAAAGAAGAATGAGAAGAAGAATGAAAAGAAGAATGAGAAGAAGAATGAGAAGAATGAAAAGAAGAATGAGAAGAATGAAAAGAAGAATGAAAAGAAGAAGAAGAATGAAAAGAAGAAGAAGAATGAAAAGAAGAATGAAAAGAAGAAGAAGAAGAATGAAAAGAAGAAGAAGAATGAAAAGAAGAATGAAAAGAAGAAGAATGAAAAGAAGAATGAAAAGAAGAAGAAGAATGAAAAGAAGAATGAATTATATTACTATATCAGTCTCTAATGGATGCTGGAGAGTTAAACCCCCTAACACCTGCTGTGCCCATTATGAGGGGTTCCCACCATCCCTGTGCTGAGGTTCTGGGTATGCACACCTGCTGTGCCCATTATGAGGGGTTCCCACCATCCCTGTGCTGAATTCCTGGGTCTGTATGTACACCTGCTGTGTCCATTGTGAGGGATTCCCACCATTCCTGCACTGAGTACCTGAGTCTGTACACCTGCCAAAAGAAAGTTTCAGGATTTTGAAGGAGCAAAATACAGTAATACTGGAACAAAAATGAGCTGCGTGGTGGAGTTGCCAGAAGAAGAAGAAGAAGAAAAGAAGAAGAAGAAGAAGAAGAAGAAGAATGAAAAGAAGAAGAATGAAAAGAAGAAGAAGAAGAATGAAAAGAAGAATGAAAAGAAGAAGAAGAATGAAAAGAAGAAGAAGAAGAAGAATGAAAAGAAGAAGAAGAAGAATGAAAAGAAAAATGAAAAGAAGAAGAAGAAGAATGAAAAGAAGAAGAAGAAAAATGAAAAGAAGAAGAAGAAGAATGAAAAGAAGAAGAAGAATGAAAAGAAGAATGAAAAGAAGAAGAAGAAGAATGAAAAGAAGAAGAAGAAGAATGAAAAGAAGAAGAAGAAGAAGAAGAAGAAGAAGAAGAATGAAAAGAAGAATGAAAAGAAGAAGAAGAAGAATGAAAAGAAGAAGAAGAAGAATGAAAAGAAGAATGAAAAGAAGAAGAAGAAGAATGAAAAGAAGAAGAAGAAGAAGAATGAAAAGAAGAAGAAGAATGAAAAGAAGAATGAAAAGAAGAAGAAGAAGAATGAAAAGAAGAAGAATGAAAAGAAGAATGAAAAGAAGAAGAAGAATGAAAAGAAGAAGAAGAATGAAAAGAAGAATGAAAAGAAGAAGAAGAAGAATGAAAAGAAGAAGAATGAAAAGAAGAATGAAAAGAAGAAGAAGAAGAATGAAAAGAAGAAGAAGAAGAATGAAAAGAAGAATGAAAAGAAGAAGAAGAAGAATGAAAAGAAGAATGAAAAGAAGAAGAATGAAAAGAAGAATGAAAAGAAGAAGAAGAAGAATGAAAAGAAGAAGAATGAAAAGAAGAAGAGGAAGAATGAAAAGAAGAATGAAAAGAAGAAGAAGAAGAATGAAAAGAAGAAGAAGAAGAATGAAAAGAAGAATGAAAAGAAGAGGAAGAAGAATGAAAAGAAGAATGAAAAGAAGAAGAAGAATGAAAAGAAGAGGAAGAAGAATGAAAAGAAGAATGAAAAGAAGAAGAAGAAGAATGAAAAGAAGAAGAAGAATGAAAAGAAGAAAAAGAAGAATGAAAAGAAGAATGAAAAGAAGAAGAAGAAGAATGAAAAGAAGAAGAAGAATGAAAAGAAGAATGAAAAGAAGAATGAAAAGAAGAAGAAGAAGAATGAAAAGAAGAATGAAAAGAAGAAGAATGAAAAGAAGAATGAAAAGAAGAAGAAGAAGAATGAAAAGAAGAAGAAGAAGAATGAAAAGAAGAAGAAGAAGAATGAAAAGAAGAATGAAAAGAAGAAGAAGAAGAATGAAAAGAAGAAGAATGAAAAGAAGAATGAAAAGAAGAAGAAGAAGAAGAAGAATGAAAAGAAGAAGAAGAAGAATGAAAAGAAGAAGAAGAAGAATGAAAAGAAGAAGAAGAATGAAAAGAAGAAGAAGAAGAATGAAAAGAAGAAGAAGAATGAAAAGAAGAATGAAAAGAAGAAGAAGAAGAAGAATGAAAAGAAGAAGAAGAATGAAAGAAGAAGAAGAAGAAGAATGAAAAGAAGAATGAAAAGAAGAAGAAGAATAATGAGAAGAAGAATGAAAAGAAGAATGAAAAGAAGAAGAAGAATGAAAAGAAGAAGAATGAAAAGAAGAAGAATGAAAAGAAGAAGAATGAAAAGAAGAAGAATGAAAAGAAGAAGAAGAATGAAAAGAAGAATGAAAAGAAGAAGAAGAAGAATGAAAAGAAGAAGAAGAAGAATGAAAAGAATAAGAAGAATGAAAAGAAGAATGAAAAGAAGAATAAGAAGAATGAAAAGAAGAAGAATGAAAAGAAGAATGAAAAGAAGAAGAAGAAGAAGAAGAAGAAGAAGAAGAAGAAGAAGAAGAATGAAAAGAAGAAGAAGAAGAATGAAAAGAAGAATGAAAAGAAGAATGAAAAGAAGAAGAGGAAGAATGAAAAAAAGAAGAAGAAGAATGAAAAGAAGAATGAAAAGAAGAAGAAGAAGAATGAAAAGAAGAAGAAGAATGAAAAGAAGAAGAAGAATGAAAAGAAGAAGAATGAAAAGAAGAATGAAAAGAAGAAGAATGAAAAGAAGAATGAAAAGAAGAAGAAAAATGAAAAGAAGAAGAAGAAGAATGAAAAGAAGAAGAAGAAGAATGAAAAGAAGAAGAAGAATGAAAAGCAGAAGAAGAATGAAAAGAAGAAGAAGAAGAATGAAAAGAAGAAGAAGAAGAATGAAAAGAAGAAGAAGAAGAATGAAAAGAAGAAGAAGAATGAAAAGAAGAATGAAAAGAAGAAGAAGAAGAATGAAAAGAAGAAGAAGAATGAAAAGAAGAAGAAGAAGAATGAAAAGAAGAAGAAGAAGAATGAAAAGAAGAATGAAAAGAAGAAGAAGAAGAAGAAGAATGAAAAGAAGAAGAAGAATGAAAAGAAGAAGTATTCCAGTACAGCAAAAAGTGTATCTGCAGAGAGCTCCGCTATTTCTGACAGTTCTCTGACAGTTCCTTCACATTTACAGCGGTTGAAACATTGTATCTATTTATTTCCGAATAAAAACATCTGTATCCTAAATGGAAACAAATAGATACAATGTTTCAACCGCTGTAAATGAACTGTCAGAACTGTCAGAAATAGCGGAGCTCTCTGCAGTGACACTTTTGCCGGCTGATCGGGAAAAATTCGATTCGTGCACCCGAAGTTGGCTAAAATTCGGATTCGATGCGAATCGAATTTTTCCCGATATTCGAAATGAATTCCACTTCGCCTGGTTCGATTCGCTCATCTCTAATTATCACCCTATTATTCAAAAAAAGGAAATATGTAATAATTTCAAATCTCATTCTTTATTCTACTTCTCTCTAATCTCTAATCTCCACTTCTCACAACCTTCCTTTCTTCTCTAAACTAATGACTTACTGAATATTTCAAACAAACAATGCATACTCATCAAAAAAAGAAATGTATTGATGACAGTAATGACTACAAAGTCACATTGTTTATAAGCTGAATTTTGTAAGATGTTGAATATGCTCATACTCTGTTATCTATATCCTTTACAAATCTGTAATACATTATTGCGACAATACTGTTAATTGTTGTAAACAATCAAATGACCAATAAAAAAAACAATAGTTATAAAAAAAATAGTACTGGGAGCAGCTGTTTGAGGCGTGTCTGGGAACATACAGAAAAGAATAAGGCCCATCGAGCGGGTGTTGGTTTTAACCGTTTTGCGGTTCGAAGATATTCCAAGTTCTTATGATTGGTAAAAATGATGATAGGGTGAGCAGCACCTTCCAAGAGGCAGCGCCACTCTTCCAATGCAGATTTAATGGCCAGAAGTTTGCGGTCCCCCACGTCGTAATTTTTCTCTGGTTGACTCATCTTTCGGGAGAAAAAGGCCACTGGGTGCAAAAGAGCCTTGGGCCCCTGACGTTGTGAAAGGATTGCTCCTGTGGCAATCTCCGAGGCATCGACCTCAAGGACAAAGTCGGTTTGGGGTGCTGTAGCATCAGAGCAGAGGTAGAGTCTTCAGCTTGTCAAAGGCCCCTTGGGCTTCCGGAGACCACTGGAATTGGGTATGTATCCGAGTTAATTGGGTAATGGGAGCAACGATAAATTAAAAGTTCTTAATAAATCTCCTGAAAAATTGGCAAAGCCCACAAATCTTTGAATATCTTTCTTATCGGTGGGGGCTGGCCAGTTGGTGATGGCAGCTACCTTTTGGGGGTCCATAGAAATGCCATCAGTGGAAATGATCAAACCCAGGAATTGGATTGACAGTTTTTCAAATTCTCATTTCTCCGCATATAATCCATGCTGTCTTAGGGTAGCTAGGACTTTTTTGACATGCACTTGGTGGAGTTCCAGGGTGGCAGAAAAGATAAGGATATCATCAAGGTAAACTATCAAGAAGTGATCCAAAAATTCTCGGAAAATATCGTTCACGAGGTGTTGAAAGGTTGCAGGAGCGTTACACAACCCGAAGTGCCCGAAGCGGGTTCTAAAAGCTTCCATTTATCAAAAACATCTAGGTATTCATGGTAGGATGGGGGCACAATTTGACTGGTGTCGGGCACCGTTTGAACGGTCAGGCAACTAGAAGAGTCTGTGTTAGGGATCCGGGTGTGACCAGAAATGTGTGGACTGACACAGGGAAGTAGCAGGCTTCAGGAACACAGGCGTAGTCAGGGCAGGAGAGGTGGAATGGTCAGGCAGGCCGTCAGGTACTGTCAGGCACTGCCCGGCGGGATCTCTAGTACTCACAGAACGGGATTCCCCAGGGCGCGGAGTCTAAGCCCCAGTCTGCCTTTTCACCAGAGCCCCTGATGGTGGGGATGGACTTGGCGCAGAACTGAGACCAGGTCGCGGCCCCTGAGTGCACCCAACTTTGGTAGAGGGGTCCGCCGAGGGTATGTACCGGGGGAAAGCCTGACATGAAGAGGCTAGCAGACCTGGTAACAGGGACAGATCCGTGCAGGATGGATGGATGGATTGTCTGGGTAGCGTCAGGCGTAGTCAGGCAGGCCAGGTCACCACGTGCGGGCAGCGAGGTACCGGAGGAGCAGGCAGAGAATAGTCAGGGTCACAAGCCGGGTTCAGTAACTCACGGGCAGCGCGGTACAGAGGATCAGGCAGAAGGATGGTCAGGCAAGCCAGGGATCAAGCAGGAGAAGTCAGCAGAGGTCAGGATCAGGCAGGGTCAGCAACAAATCAGATAGTCAGCAGAACAGGAACACAGGATACCAGGTACAGGGGCTCATGGGAAGCAATACACCAAGGCACTGATCACAGGCCTGGTCCTGCTTAAATACGCCTTCAGGTGATGGCTGACTGCAGGAGTGAGCTTCTGGTTGCTGAGAGCACCTGCTGTCCAGCCCTGGTACTGCAGCCCACACGGCAGGTGAGTCCCACCACCAGTGCTGAGTGCATTCCTGACAGTCTGTGAGTTCAGGGGGAAAGAATTATTGTAGACAGTAGATGGAGAAGGAAATCTTTCCTGTAGGCCAGTCCACATGAGGGTTATGGGCCCGAAGCCACGGTATTCTCAGGATAATCTGGAACATGGGGGAGCACAAAATGTCAAAGCAGAGAAACTCTTGAAGGCCTGAGTCTGTGGAGGTCAAAAAAGGAATGGTTTCCTGTGTTACAAGACCAGATCGAGGAAAAGTCCCATCGGCTAAATGGACTGCAAATTTTGGTTTTTATCTCTCAGTGGGACCTGCAACTTTTTTGCTAGGGTGATGTCCAAAAAACAGCTGCATGCCCCGGAGTCAATGATTGCTTGGAGCTTGACTTCCCTTCCTGTCACCTGCAATAATATAGGTAGAACAAGGTGAGCTGGTAATTAGAGATGAGCGAAGTATTCAAAAATTCGATTCGACTGATTCGGCGAATTCGTGGAAAAATTTCGATTCGAGTCGAATATATTCGCTGCGAATTTAACTTATAAAAGGGTGTTTCTAGGCTTCAGAGAGACTTTATATTAGTGCAGAACACTGTACCTTTAATTTAAATGCCCTTGGAGTCTGCTGGGGAAGAGAAATAATACTGACAGTCAGTATGACATGCAGATGAGTGCCGTCGATCTTAGAATCACCGCACACTTCACTCATTTGGGCAGTCACGGGGCCAAAACCAGAGTGTGGAGCCACAGTGTGGCGGTGGAGGCAGCAGCAATGGGAGGCCATACAGCACCCTATGACAAAAATGGAAACCACCAGCAGTGTGAGGAGACCTGAAAGTGGCACATGGCAGACTGTGGCGATGGAGACAGCAGCAATGGGAGGCCGTACAGGGACCCATGACACACTCTGGACCTGGCAGCAGCATGAGGAGGCGGTATAGGGGCCCATGACAGATTACGGGCCTGGCAGCAGCATGAGGAGTCGGTACGGGGGCCCATGGCAGATTACGGGCCTGGCAGCAGCAATGGGAGGCCGTACAGGGACCCATGACACACTCTGGACCTGGCAGCAGCATGGGGAGGCGGTACAGGGGCCCATGACAGATTACGGGCCTGGCAGCAGCATGAGGAGTCAGTACGGGGGCCCATGACACACTCTGGACCTGGCAGCAGCATGAGGAGGCGGTACAGGGGCGCATGACAGATTACGAGCCTGGCAGCAGCAACTTGGACAGGAGGACGTTCAGCTTCTGCACCGTCGGGTGCGTGCTCGCAAACTGTTGTCTCTTGGAAACGGATTCCAAGAAAGACTGCTGACGGAATCCGTGAAGAGGAGTAGCAGGAGAAGGAGCATCTGAACAAGCGGAATATGCCAACAAGCGACAACAGGGGCCCATGACAGATTACGGGCCTGGCAGCAGCATGAGGAGCGGAACGCGAGCGCACAGGGCCCACAGTGTCTGAGGATGGACGTTGGCGCACAAAGGCAGAGACCAACTGACTACATAGGTGGTTTTTATAGTACGTTATTTTGGCCTCCCTCTCAGCAGGTGTGAAAAAGGCCACCATTTTTGAACGGTAGCGAGGGTCCAACAAGGTGGACAGGGAAAAGTCATCCCTCTGTCTGATGGTTCTTATTCGGCTGTCGCTACGCAAGCAACCGAGCATGCTATGGGCCATTTGTGCCAAGGAATGCGAGGGACTCCCTGACTCCATCTCCACAGCATACTGCCACGGTGCGTCTGGGTCCTCTGTCTCCTCCTCCTCTACCAGATGCTCCTGCTCCTCCACTCCTGGCCGCTGAGTGGAAAAACCACCCATTTCACTCAATAATTCCTGAGCACAAATGTCCTCCTCTACCTCCTCCTCTTCTTCCTGTCCTGCCCCCACAGGGGTCATGTGGCGTAGAGATCTGTGCGCCACGTCTACCGCACCCTGACCAGCCATTGTTAACAGCATTTGTTCCAGGACGTGCAACAGAGGAATGACGTCGTTCATCCCATAGTCCTGCCGACTCACGAATAGCGCGGCCTCCTCAAAGGGCCTGAGCAAGCGGCAGGTGTCACGCATGAGCTGCCAATGGCTGACATCGAAGTTACACAGGGGAGTACCTTTATCCGCTTGTAACATCATGAAATCGGTGATGGCCTTTCGCTGTTCGTAAAGGCGGTCTACCATGTGTAGGGTTGAATTCCACCTTGTTGCAACGCCGCAGATCAGGCGATGCTGTGGAATTCCGTTCTGCCGCTGCAGCTCAAGCAGGGTGTGCTTTGCGGTGTAGGAATGGCTGAAATGCATGCAAGGTTTACGTGACATTTTAAGGATGTCTTGCAGTGGGATGGTGGATTTTAGGAACCGCTTGACAACCAGATTGAACACGTGAGCCATGCATGGCGCATGGCACAACCTTCCTTGACGCAGAGCAGACACCATGTTCTTTCCGTTGTCGGTCAACATGGTTCCGATTTTCAGTTTGCGCGGAGACAGCCATCTGTCGATTTCTCTGTTCATTACACTGAGAAGTTCCTCCCCTGTGTGACTACGTTCGCCTGGACCTGGCAGCAGCATGAGGAGGCGCTATAGGGGCCCATGGCAGATTAGGGGCCTGGCAGCAGCTATGGGAGGCCCGTAATCTGCCAGCACCCTATGTCAAAAAAATTGAACACACCAGCAGTGTGTGAGGAGACCTGAAAGTGGCACATGGCAGAGTGTGGCGATGGAGACACAGCAATGGGAGGCCGTACAGGGACCCATGAGAGACTCTGGACTTCGCAGCAGCATGAGGAGGCGGTATAGGGGCCCATGGCAGATTAGGGGCCTGGCAGCAGCTATGGGATGCCCGTAATCTGCCAGCACCCTATGACAAAAAATGGAACACACCAGCAGTGTGTGAGGAGACCTGAAAGTGGCACATGGCATGAGACACTGTGGACCTGGCAGCAGCATGAGGAGGCGGTACAGGGGCCCATGGCAGATTAGGGGCCTGGCAGCAGCTATGGGAGGCCTGTAATCTGCCAGCACCCTATGACAAAAAATGGAACACACCAGCAGTGTGAGGAGACCTGAAAGTGGCACATGGCAGAGTGTGGCGATGGAGACAGCAGCAATGGGAGGCCGTACAGGGACCCATGAGACACTCTGGACCTGGCAGCAGCATGAGGAGGCGCTATAGGGGCCCATGGCAGATTAGGGGCCTGGCAGCAGCTATGGGAGGCCCGTAATCTGCCAGCACCCTATGTCAAAAAATGGAACACACCAGCAGTGTGTGAGGAGACCTGAAAGTGGCACATGGCAGAGTGTGGCGATGGAGACAGCAGCAATGGGAGGCCGTACAGGGACCCATGAGAGACTCTGGACTTCGCAGCAGCATGAGGAGGCGGTATAGGGGCCCATGGCAGATTAGGGGCCTGGCAGCAGCTATGGGAGGCCCGTAATCTGCCAGCACCCTATGTCAAAAAAATTGAACACACCAGCAGTGTGTGAGGAGACCTGAAAGTGGCACATGGCAGAGTGTGGCGATGGAGACAGCAGCAATGGGAGGCCGTACAGGGACCCATGAGAGACTCTGGACTTCGCAGCAGCATGAGGAGGCGGTATAGGGGCCCATGGCAGATTAGGGGCCTGGCAGCAGCTATGGGAGGCCCGTAATCTGCCAGCACCCTATGACAAAAAATGGAACACACCAGCAGTGTGAGGAGACCTGAAAGTGGCACATGGCATGAGACACTGTGGACCTGGCAGCAGCATGAGGAGGCGGTACAGGGGCCCATGGCAGATTAGGGGCCCGGCAGCAGCTATGGGAGGCCCGTAATCTGCCAGCACCCTATGACAAAAAATGGAACACACCAGCAGTGTGTGAGGAGACCTGAAAGTGGCACATGGCAGAGTGTGGCGATGGAGACAACCCACCGACTGTTTTGCTCGCTGCCAAGCTGCCACCCTCTTCACCTGATGATGCGGAAGCAATAGCCTGATGACGACGAGGCTGCCAAGTGCGATCAGCCTCATCATCATCAATTAGGGTCTCCGCCTCACTACTAGCCCCCTCGGCTGCGTGTGGGTCAGGAGACAGACCTGTCTCTAGACCGGCTACCGAGCAACTCTCCTCGCCACTACTTCTTCGTCTGGCTGCTGAAGAGGCGGATGTTTCCCCCCGTTCCTGACCGCCCTCTGTTAGCTCTTCCTCACTGTACTGGATGACACCGGGAGCACTGGCCTCTGGCTGAGAATACTGCTGCCTCGACCCCTTCCTCTGCTGCCACGTCTGCTCGCTCCTAAAACATTGCCTCCTCTGCCACTCCTCTGCATGTTGTCTGACATACTCTTTAATTCAACGATTCTGTGTCCCGGAGTAACAATTCTGTGTCTGTCCCTGAGTAACAATTCTGTGTCCCTGAGTAATGTTTCTGTGGCCCTAAGTAACAGTTCTGTGGCCCTCAGTAACAATTCTGTGTCCCTCAGTAACAATTCTGTGTCCCTCAGTAACAATTCTGTGTCCCTCAGTAACAATTCTGTGTCTGTCCCTGAGTACCAATTCTGTGTCTGTCCCTGAGTAACAATTCTGTGTCCCTCAGTAACAATTCTGTGTCCCTCAGTAACAATTCTGTGTCCCTCAGTAACAATTCTGTGTCCCTGAGTAACAATTCTGTGTCTGTCCCTGAGTAACAATTCTGTGTCCCTAAGTAACGTTTCTGTTGCCCTAAGTAACGTTTCTGTGGCCCTAAGTAACGTTTCTGTGGCCCTAAGTAACGTTTCTGTGGCCCTAAGTAGCGATTCTGTGGCCCTCAGTAACAATTCTGTGTCCCTGAGTAACAATTCTGTGTCTGTCCCTGAGTAACAATTCTGTGTCTGTCCCTGAGTAACAATTCTGTGTCCCTGAGTAACGTTTCTGTGTCCCTAAGTAACAGTTCTGTGGCCCTCAGTAACAATTCTGTGTCCCTCAGTAACAATTCTGTGTCTGTCCCTGAGTAACAATTCTGTGTCTGTCCCTGAGTAACAATTCTGTGTCCCTCAGTAACAATTCTGTGTCCCTCAGTAACAATTCTGTGTCCCTCAGTAACAATTCTGTGTCCCTGAGTAACAATTCTGTGTCCCTGAGTAACAATTCTGTGTCCCTGAGTAACAATTCTGTGTTTGTCCCTGAGTAAGAATTCTGTGTCTGTCCCTGAGTAACAATTCTGTGTCCCTAAGTAACGTTTCTGTTGCCCTAAGTAACGTTTCTGTGGCCCTAAGTAACGTTTCTGTGGCCCTAAGTAACGTTTCTGTGGCCCTAAGTAACGATTCTGTGGCCCTCAGTAACAATTCTGTGTCCCTCAGTAACAATTCTGTGTCCCTCAGTAACAATTCTGTGTCTGTCCCTGAGTAAGAATTCTGTGTCTGTCCCTGATTAACGTTTCTGTGGCCCTAAGTAACAGTTCTGTGGCCCTCAGTAACAATTCTGTGTCCCTCAGTAACAATTCTGTGTCCCTCAGTAACAATTCTGTGTCCCTCAGTAACAATTCTGTGTCTGTCCCTGAGTAACAATTCTGTGTCCCTGAGTAACGTTTCTGTGGCCCTAAGTAACAGTTCTGTGGCTCTCAGTAACAATTCTGTGTCCCTCAGTAACAATTCTGTGTCTGTCCCTGAGTAACAATTCTGTGTCTGTCCCTGAGTAACAATTCTGTGTCCCTCAGTAACAATTCTGTGTCCCTCAGTAACAATTCTGTGTCCCTCAGTAACAATTCTGTGTCCCTCAGTAACAATTCTGTGTCCCTCAGTAACAATTCTGTGTCTGTCCCTGAGTAAGAATTCTGTGTCTGTCCCTGATTAACGTTTCTGTGGCCCTAAGTAACAGTTCTGTGGCCCTCAGTAACAATTCTGTGTCCCTCAGTAACAATTCTGTGTCCCTCAATAACAATTCTGTGTCTGTCCCTAAGTAACGTTTCTGTGGCCCTAAGTAACGTTTCTGTGGCCCTAAGTAGCGATTCTGTGGCCCTCAGTAACAATTCTGTGTCCCTGAGTAACAATTCTGTGTCTGTCCCTGAGTAACAATTCTGTGTCTGTCCCTGAGTAACAATTCTGTGTCCCTGAGTAACGTTTCTGTGGCCCTAAGTAACAGTTATGTGGCCCTCAGTAACAATTCTGTGTCCCTCAGTAACAATTCTGTGTCTGTCCCTGAGTAACAATTCTGTGTCTGTCCCTGAGTAACAATTCTGTGTCCCTCAGTAACAATTCTGTGTCCCTCAGTAACAATTCTGTGTCCCTCAGTAACAATTCTGTGTCCCTGAGTAACAATTCTGTGTCCCTGAGTAACAATTCTGTGTCCCTGAGTAACAATTCTGTGTTTGTCCCTGAGTAAGAATTCTGTGTCTGTCCCTGAGTAACAATTCTGTGTCCCTAAGTAACGTTTCTGTTGCCCTAAGTAACGTTTCTGTGGCCCTAAGTAACGTTTCTGTGGCCCTAAGTAACGTTTCTGTGGCCCTAAGTAACGTTTCTGTGGCCCTAAGTAACGATTCTGTGGCCCTCAGTAACAATTCTGTGTCCCTCAGTAACAATTCTGTGTCCCTCAGTAACAATTCTGTGTCTGTCCCTGAGTAAGAATTCTGTGTCTGTCCCTGATTAACGTTTCTGTGGCCCTAAGTAACAGTTCTGTGGCCCTCAGTAACAATTCTGTGTCCCTCAGTAACAATTCTGTGTCCCTCAGTAACAATTCTGTGTCTGTCCCTGAGTAACAATTCTGTGTCCCTGAGTAACGTTTCTGTGGCCCTAAGTAACAGTTCTGTGGCTCTCAGTAACAATTCTGTGTCCCTCAGTAACAATTCTGTGTCTGTCCCTGAGTAACAATTCTGTGTCTGTCCCTGAGTAACAATTCTGTGTCCCTCAGTAACAATTCTGTGTCCCTCAGTAACAATTCTGTGTCCCTCAGTAACAATTCTGTGTCCCTGAGTAACAATTCTGTGTCCCTCAGTAACAATTCTGTGTCTGTCCCTGAGTAAGAATTCTGTGTCTGTCCCTGATTAACGTTTCTGTGGCCCTAAGTAACAGTTCTGTGGCCCTCAGTAACAATTCTGTGTCCCTCAGTAACAATTCTGTGTCCCTCAATAACAATTCTGTGTCTGTCCCTAAGTAACAATTCTGTGGCCCTAAGTAACGTTTCTGTGGCCCTAAGTAACGATTCTGTGGCCCTAAGTAACGTTTCTGTGGCCCTAAGTAACGTTTCTGTGGCCCTAAGTAACGTTTCTGTGTCCCTCAATAACAATTCTGTGTCTGTCCCTAAGTAACAATTCTGTGGCCCTAAGTAACGTTTCTGTGGCCCTAAGTAATGTTTCTGTGGCCCTCAGTAACAAATCTGTGTCCCTCAGTAACAATTCTGTGTCTGTCCCTAAGTAACGTTTCTGTGGCCCTAAGTAACGGTTCTGTGGCCCTAAGTAACAGTTCTGTGGCCCTAAGTAACAGTTCTGTGGCCCTCAGTAACAATTCTGTGTCCCTCAGTAACAATTCTGTGTCTGTCCCTAAGTAACAATTCTGTGGCCCTAAGTAAAGTTTCTGTGGCCCTAAGTAACGTTTCTGTGTCCCTAAGTAACGATTCTGTGGCCCTAAGTAACGATTCTGTGGCCCTAAGTAACGTTTCTGTAGCCCTAAGTAACGTTTCTGTGGCCCTAAGTAACGTTTCTGTGGCCCTAAGTAACGGTTCTGTGGCCCTCAGTAACAATTCTGTGGCCCTCAGTAAAAATTCTGTGTCTGTCCCTAAGTAACAATTCTGTGGCCCTAAGTAACGTTTCTGTGGCCCTAAGTAACGTTTCTGTGGCCCTAAGTAACGATTCTGTGGCCCTAAGTAACGATTCTGTGGCCCTAAGTAATGTTTCTGTGGCCCTCAGTAACAAATCTGTGTCCCTCAGTAACAATTCTGTGTCTGTCCCTAAGTAACGTTTCTGTGGCCCTAAGTAACGGTTCTGTGGCCCTAAGTAACGGTTCTGTGGCCCTCAGTAACAATTCTGTGTCCCTCAATAACAATTCTGTGTCTGTCCCTAAGTAACAATTCTGTGGCCCTAAGTAACGTTTCTGTGGCCCTAAGTAACGTTTCTGTGGCCCTCAGTAACAAATCTGTGTCCCTCAGTAACAATTCTGTGTCTGTCCCTAAGTAACGTTTCTGTGGCCCTAAGTAACGGTTCTGTGGCCCTAAGTAACGGTTCTGTGGCCCTCAGTAACAATTCTGTGTCCCTCAATAACAATTCTGTGTCTGTCCCTAAGTAACAATTCTGTGGCCCTAAGTAACGTTTCTGTGGCCCTAAGTAACGATTCTGTGGCCCTAAGTAACGTTTCTGTGGCCCTAAGTAACGTTTCTGTGGCCCTAAGTAACGTTTCTGTGTCCCTCAATAACAATTCTGTGTCTGTCCCTAAGTAACAATTCTGTGGCCCTAAGTAACGTTTCTGTGGCCCTAAGTAACGATTCTGTGGCCCTCAGTAACAAATCTGTGTCCCTCAGTAACAATTCTGTGTCTGTCCCTAAGTAACAATTCTGTGGCCCTAAGTAATGTTTCTGTGGCCCTAAGTAATGATTCTGTGGCCCTCAGTAACAATTCTGTATCCCTCAGTAACAATTCTGTCTGTCCCTGAGTAACAATTCTGTGTCCCTAAGTAACGTTTCTGTGGCCCTAAGTAACGTTTCTGTGGCCCTTAGTAACAATTCTGTGTCCCTCAATAACAATTCTGTGTCTGTCCCTAAGTAACAATTCTGTGGCCCTAAGTAACGTTTCTGTGGCCCTAAGTAACGATTCTGTGGCCCTCAGTAACAAATCTGTGTCCCTCAGTAACAATTCTGTGTCTGTCCCTAAGTAACAATTCTGTGGCCCTAAGTAACGTTTCTGTGGCCCTAAGTAATGATTCTGTGGCCCTCAGTAACAATTCTGTATCCCTCAGTAACAATTCTGTCTGTCCCTGAGTAACAATTCTGTGTCCCTAAGTAACGTTTCTGTGGCCCTAAGTAACGTTTCTGTGGCCCTAAGTAACGTTTCTGTGGCCCTTAGTAACAATTCTGTGTCCCTCAATAACAATTCTGTGTCTGTCCCTGAGTAACAATTCTGTGGCCCTAAGTAACGTTTCTGTGGCCCTAAGTAACGTTTCTGTGGCCCTCAGTAACAATTCTGTGTCCCTCAATAACAATTCTGTGTCTGTCCCTAAGTAACAATTCTGTGGCCCTAAGTAACGATTCTGTGGCCCTCAGTAACAAATCTGTGTCCCTCAGTAACAATTCTGTGTCTGTCCCTAAGTAACAATTCTGTGGCCCTAAGTAACGTTTCTGTGGCCCTAAGTAACGGTTCTGTGGCCCTCAGTAACAATTCTGTGTCCCTCAATAACAATTCTGTGTCTGTCCCTAAGTAACAATTCTGTGGCCCTAAGTAACGTTTCTGTGGCCCTAAGTAATGATTCTGTGGCCCTCAGTAACAAATCTGTGTCCCTCACTAACAATTCTGTGTCTGTCCCTAAGTAACAATTCTGTGGCCCTAAGTAACGTTTCTGTGGCCCTAAGTAACGATTCTGTGGCCCTCAGTAACAATTCTGTATCCCTCAGTAACAATTCTGTCTGTCCCTGAGTAACAATTCTGTGTCCCTAAGTAACGTTTCTGTGGCCCTAACTAACGATTCTGTGGCCCTAAGTAAACGTTTCTGTGGCCCTATGTAACGTTTCTATGGCCCTAAGTAACGATTCTGTGGCCCTAACTAACGTTTCTGTGGCCCTATGTAACGTTTCTATGGCCCTAAGTAACGATTCTGTGGCCCTAACTAACGTTTCTCTGTCCCTAACTCTCTCCCTGCATACAGCCAGGTCTGCCTCTGTTGAATGACTGGAGGCAAATGGAGAATTCTAAAATGGCCGCTATTTATAGCTCGACCATTACACTGTGCTGGCTGGCTGGCTGCTGATTGGCTAATGCGATCACATGTCATGAATGAATGCATTATGGGTCAGCGCGCCTTGTCTGCGCGCCTTCCCAGACATCCCCGCTCCGTCGCCGCACATGTCGCCGCCATTTTAGGAAAAATTTCGATTCGCGCATCCGAAGTCTGCTTATTTTCGGATTCGACGCGAATCGAAATTTTCCTAATATTCGAAACGAATTCCACTTCGCCTACTTCGATTCGCTCATCTCTACTGGTAATGATCCGGAAATCTGAGTACATAGCGCGTGGAGAGATAAACTTACTAGGTCTCACAGGGCAATTTCGTAAGAAATGTCCAGACACTCCACAGTAGAGGCATAGGTTGGACTGTCTCCGATGTGTCTTTTCATCTGGGGACAAGGAGGAGCGAACTAGGCCAATCTGCATAGGTTCAGTTTCAGCAACAGGAGCCGGTGGCACAGTAGGCAGAGGGGCAGAGAAGGAAGGCACCTTGGGTAGCATCCAGGATGGACGGTAGAAATTAGATCTTTATGATCGCCGTTCCCGCAGGCGACGGTCTAGCTGGATGGCCAACTGGATGAGGTTTTCAAGAGAGGTAGGAGCCTCAACTCTGGCTAATTTGTCTTTGAGTCCATCAGAGAGACCAAGCCGATACTGGTATCTGAGGGCAGCTTCATTCCAGCCTGTGTCTGCTGACCATTTACGGAATTCAACCATATAATCTTCCACGGTTGGACGACCTTGTTGGAGGGAGTGAAGGGCAGCTTCTGCTGTGGCCATGCATTGGGGATCATAATATAGTTGGGACATGGTGTTGGAAAAGGTAGTAAAAGCATTCAGAACTGTGCTATTTTGCTCCAGGAGGTGATGTGCCCAGGACTGCGGTTCATCAGTAAGTAGCGAGGTGATGAACCCCACCTTCACAGACTCTAAAGAAAAAGTTCTGGGTTGAAGTGCCAAATATAACAGACTCCCTGAACTTTCGACAATCTTCAGAAAAGCGTTCCGGGACTGTTACTCTTGGCTCTGGCGGAGGTAGCATTACTGTAGGAGTGACTGCAGGGCCTTCTTGAACAGAATGCAGAGGGTGCCCTGGGTGGGTTTTGGTCAGCAGGAGATGAAGGCGTGGCAAGATTCTGCAGGCAACCTTCTAATTGGAAATATCCCTCTTGTAGGTTCTTGACCGCATGCGTGAGGGCGGCAACCTGCTGGCACAGAGCCTCTATCGGGGAGACACCTCTCTCAGCCTCTGACATTATGGCTGGATTATACTGTCACGTACCTGACTGGAGGCTGTAGTAGAGAGAGGGCTCCCCTTACGGCTATGTGCAGTGCTCCCCTGGAGGTGGAAACAGGAGGTGCAGTGCCCAAAGAAGCACATGTTGCCAGTGGTGTTGCTGCTAGGAAATGCCTCATGATATGGAACCCGTGGGTGCTCCAGTTGCAGGATGCGTTTCTCCAGAGAACACGTGGATCCCGAAGGATGGGTAGAGTAGTCAGTAGCCAGAGCCAGGATTAATATAGAACAGCAGCCAGGAGCAACATCAGAATCAAGTCAGGGTCAAACACAGGGTAGTAGCAGACAGGAGCAAGGTCAGGATCAAGCCAGGGTCATACACGGAGCAGCGGACAGGAACAAGGTCAGAATCAAGCTGGGTCGGTAACAGGAAATCAACAGGAAACTCAGGAACTCAGAAACACAGGAACGGGAGGCACTGACGATAATCTAGCAACCACTGAGCAGAGCTGCAGTCCTTATAAAGGCCACTGAGTGTCAGCAATTAGTGCACCCTGCATGTGCTGGTGTGTTTTCGTGCACAGGAATGTTTTATTATGTGACGCCCGCCTATGCACATGCGCACTTCATTGCATGAATTGGTGTGGCCATATTGCGCATTGGTGCATTTGCCTGGGCTTTTCCTCTGACACCTATAAAGTGTTTCAATTGAAAATAATGCCACTCATCCAATCTCGTAAAAACTTCTTTTTTTTCTAATTTTTTAAGTGATCCTATTTGCTGCATCTTCCTTCTTAATCCACTTCCCTGTGATACCTTCTTTACTCGGAGGGAAAAACTCTGTGGACTTTAAGGGCATTAACAATGAATTAAATTCCCATCCCATCTGTTTGTGTAAAACATCCCAAAGTCCTAAAACATTAAATGTGAACAAACTTGTACTGTCTGCTAATCCTCTGTATTGTGGAGGTAACCATACAAATCCACTTAATTTAGTATTACTTAGTATATTTTCTATTTTAACCCAGCTTTTCCCCTCTGCATTATATGTCCAGTCAAAAATTCTCGCCATTATTACCGAGTTATATGTCTTTTTAAATCTGGGACTTCCAATCCTCCTTTCTCTTTATTTCTACATAAAATTTCCTGGCTTATTCTCGGTTTTTTATTCCTCCAAATAAATCTTATTAACATTTTTTTAATTGATCTAAAGTATACTTCTGGTTTGTTTAATTGGTATCATTTGAAATTCATATAATATTTTTGGAACAATCACCATTTTTATCAAATTTATACAACCTATCCATGACGGGGTCCCCCCTCCTAATTTCCTTAGTTCATCCCTGATCTCATTTAACAATGGGATATAAGTACAATTATACTAGTTCTTGGAGGATACAGTTAATTTTATTCCTAGATATTTCTAGATATTTCAATTCTTTTTCTCTCCAAAGGGAAATTCCTCCTGTAACCTATTTTTCTCTCTATTTGGAAGATTTATGTTTAAAATTTCTGTTTTTGTTGGGTTAATTTTTAAATTTGACATCTCCCCATATTCTGTTAGTGATTTCATTAAATTTGGCAATGTTATCCTTGGGTTTCCCACATAGAACAGCATGTCATCTGCATAAGCTGCCACCTTATGCTCCGCATCTCCTATCCAAATTCCTTTTATATCTATATTATTCCTTATTGTAGCCAAAAGAGATTCCAATGATAAAACATATAGCAATGGAGACAAAGGGCATCCCTGTCTAGTTCTGTTCTGCATCCCAAAATACTCTGACAATTCCCCATTAACCATGATTGCTGCAGAGGGTTGACTATATAATTTCCTTATCCACTCTCTCATTCTAGGTCCCATCCCCAATACTTCCAATGTATCCAACATATATCCCCAATCTACTCTATCAAATGCATTTTTAGCATCGATAGAGAGTACCACTGCAGGGATTTTCTCTTTCCTACTTTTTTGTATGAGAAACAGAGATCTCAGTCCGTTATCTCTATCTTCTCTCCCTGGGACAAAGCCTACTTGGTCTATGTGTATCCATTCCGACATTAGGTCTTTCAACCTGTTTGCCAGAACTTTTGCATATAGTTTGGTATCTGTGTTTAATAAGGAAATCGGTCTGCAACTTGAATAGTGAGTATCATCTTTACCTTCCTTATGTATGAGAACTATGAGGCTTGTAGGGATCCCGTCATTTCCATCTCTCCTCCCAATGCATTCATATATATCCTCATTTTAGGTACTAATAATTCTTTATATTTTTTGTAATATCTCACTGTGCATCCATCAGGTCCTGGACTTTTCCCGGCTATAGTGCTCTTTAATGCTAAGTGTATTTCCTCCTTCTTTATTGCTGATTCTAGGGATTTTAATTGCTCCTCAATTTTGGTAATCCTGCCTTTTTAAATATGTCTGTCTTTTTTCTATTTTTCCTCCTTCATCTTTACTTATGGAGCTGTGGGGAATAATATTATATAGCTTATTATAATATTCTTTAAACACTTTAGCTATATCTTTGGTGAATACATTAATTCTCCTTTGTGGTCTCTTATTTTCTCTATATAGTTCCTAGATTTTTTTTTCTCTGAGCCCTCATTAAATACTTTCCTGGTCTATCTCCCCATCTGTATCTCTCACTTATCATTTTATTGAACACTCTTCTCTTATCTTCTTCCAGAAATGTATTTAATTCTTCTCTTTTATTTATTACCCTCTGCATAATCTCTTTTGTTACTTTATGTTTATGTATCTGCTCTAACTCAGAGTTCACTAAGAAGCGTGTTTATTTTTCCTCTTCTTTTTTGTTCCAATCGCTATCAGGATTCCTCTAATATAGGCCTTATGAGCCTCCCACACCGTTGCCACGGACACTTCCCCAGAATCATTTTCCTCAAATAATTGCTCTATTTCTTTTTTTCTTTGATTCTTTTTGATTCTTTGATCCACCTCTGAATCCTGGAGAAGTGTTTCATTTTTTTTTTTTAATTTAAATATTTATTATTTTTTTTTCACAGTAATAACAAAAAACACAAAAAAAGAATACTTTCAAAAGAACACTTTCATCTTATTCATAATAAATATACAATGTTTTTTATTACTTTATTTTTCCCCTTCTTAGTACATTACCCCACCCCCAGAACCCCCTCCCACTCTGCATTTTTTACTACCTTTTTTTTTTTCCCCCAAAGCAAGCATTTCCTATCCATCTATCAAGTCTATATCTTTCTACATTTCACTTTCTCGCATTTGTTACAAAATTTTCCCATTTTTCCCATTTCACCGAAAATACCTCCATCTTGTCTTCCTGCATATAGTATAACTTCTCCATCTTACTAATCCAGTTTACTCTTTCTATCCAATCCTCCTCCTTCGGTACTTCTATTTTCTTCCAATACTTGGGGATCAGACTCTTTGCTGCGTTCATATAATACCCTAAACCTAATTTCTTATATTTGCTAACTGATAGCTTTGAGTTGTGCAACAAACACATCCCTGGATCTAACCCGATATTCATTTCAGTAATGGTCTCTATTAAATGTACTATTGTTTTCCAGAATATTTGAATTTTTGGACATTCCCACCATATATGATACACTGTCCCCACTTCCCCACACTCTCGCCAACACTATTGTGATTTTTCCCCACTTATCTTACATTCTACACTCGGTGTAATGTGCCATCTTGTCAAACATTTATAATTTATTTCTACTTCTCTCAAACTTACACTTTCGTGAACTAATCTGTTTATTTTTTTTTTGTTTTTCTTCATCCAATACCACCCCCATATCTCTTTCCCATTTTACTATGTGCATTGGTTTAGTATTTGTGTCTAATTCTGTGAGGATTCTATATATTTTAGCTGTTCCGTGCTTCCCATCCCCCCTTATCTCCAACAACCTTTCAAACAAATTCCAATCCCTTTTCATTCTCAAAGGTTTTGGGAGATTTCCCAAAAAACACTTTAATTGGTGATAGCGCCACTCATCCAACCTGGTGAAAATCTTTCCCTTTTCCTTTTCCAAATCTTTAAAAGGCTTCAATTTCCCCTCCCTTATTATATCTCTCAGTTGTACGTCTTCCTTTTTAAACCATTTCCCTGTTATCTCCTCTCTACCTGGGGGAAAAAAATCTGTATTTCTAAGTAGCATTAGTATAGAGTTAAATTCCCATTTCATATGTTTGTGTAATTTATCCCATTCCCTTTAAACATTAACAGTGTATAAACTTATATCTTCCTTCAATCCTCTAAATTGTGTCGGTAACCATATAACTCTGTTCAAATTACTCCCACTAAGTGTATTTTCTATTTTTACCCAGCTTTTCCCCTCTAAATTGAACGTCCAATCAAAAATTCTCCCTAATATTACTGCTTTGTAATATCTCTTAATATCTGGAGCTCCCAGGCCTCCCTTCCCTTTATCTCTACTTAATATTTCATAGGATACCCTTGGTTTTTTATTCCTCCAAATATATCTTGTTATCATTCTTTTTATTACTTTGAAGAAGGCTTCTGGGAGTTTAATTGGAATCATTTGAAATCTATATAGAATTTTCGGTATTATTATCATTTTTACCAGGTTTATACGTCCTATCCATGATGGAAATCCTTTTTCTAATGTTTTTATTTCCCCCTTCACGTCATTTACTAATGAAATATAGTTTAGTTTATACAGATTCTTATACGCAGCAGTAAGTCTTACTCCCAAATATTTTATATATCTTTCTTTCCAAATGAAGGGGAATTCCTTTTGTATTTTCTCTTTTTCACTTTTTGGGATGTTTATGTTTAAGATCTCAGTTTTTGTTGGATTAATTTTTAGATTTGATAGTTCCCCATATTCCTTTAATGATTTCATTAGGTTTGGTAGTGTTATCCTGGGATTCCCTACATAAAACAACAAATAATCCGCAAAGGCCGCCACTTTATGCTCTGTCTCCTATTTGAATTCCCCTTATATCTCCATTCTTCCTTATTGTTGACAATAAAGGTTCTAGTGACATAACATACAATAAAGGGGATAAGGGACATCCCTGTCTTGTTCCATTTGACATTCCAATGGGCTCTGTTTTTTCTCCATTTACTATTACTACCGTGGAAGGCTCCCTATACAGCTTTTTTATCCATTCCCTCATCCTCACTCCGATTCCCAGAGCCTCCAAGGTGTCCATCATGAAGTTCCAATCTACTCTATCAAAGGCCTTTTCGGCATCGATTGACAAAGCCACTGCCGGTACCCCTCCTTTTTTCCTTTTCTGAATCAACATCAGTGATCTCAACCCATTGTCCGGCCCTCCCTTCATGGGACAAAACCCACCTGGTCTCCATGTATCCATTTAGGCATAAACTCCTTCAACCTATTTGCCAAGACCTTTGCGTACAACTTAGTATCTAAGTTCAACAGTGAAATTGGCCTATAGTTAGAACACTGTGAAGCGTCTTTTCCTTCCTTCTGTAACAATACCACATGAGCCTGTAGCGATTCTCTCCTCATATCCATCTTTCCTCCCAGGGCATTCATATATCTCTCCAGCTTGGGGATCAGTTGTTCACTAAATTTTTTATAATACCTCGCCGTATAACCATCCGGTCCTGGGCTTTTCCCCGTCTCCGTATTTTTTAGAGCTATTTTTATTTCTTCTTGTGTAATTTCTGCTTCAAGGGAATTTAATTGATCTTCTCTTAATTTCGGTAGACCCGCATTTTTTAAATATATCTTTCTTTTTTTCCTATTTTCCATTTCCATATTATTTACTGCATCATAGGGATTGATATTATACAGCTTTCTATAGTAATACATAAATACCTTTGCAATCTCCTTATTTGAATAAACCAGTTCTCTCTTGGGGTTTTTTATTTTATCAATGTAATTCCTATTTTTCTTTTTCCTTAAGGCTCTCATTAGAAATTTTCCTGGCCTATCCCCCCATTTATATTTCTCACTTAACACTTTGTTATATACTCTCCTTCTCTCCTCCTCCATCAAGATCTCTAATTCTCCTTTTTTTTTAATTATCTTCTGCTTGATTTCTTTTACTATATTATTTTTGTG